>NC_037673.1:17136830-17436830 GCF_003255815.1 Theropithecus gelada
GGGGGAGGGGAGGAGAGGGGAGGGGAGGAGAGGGGAGGGGAGGAGAGGGGAGGGGAAGAGAGTGGAAGAAACAAGGAGCCAAGGACCAGTGTGGGTTAGACTTGACATTTTCTAGCATGTTTATGCATTAAAGCCATAAAATCAAAGTGAATTCCATTTATTTTCATTTCTTCCAGATTTCTTTGTTCTCTTTGTCATCCTTCTTGCTGATGAGTTTATTATTATTATTATTATTATTATTATTATTATTAGAAAGTGGTCTCAGGGCAAGTTTCTCTTTCTCAGCATTCTTCCCTTTAACAATGGAACCCTGTCAGCATTTTCATCCTGCTTCCTCCTTATCTTTCTCATAGAAATTTAAATTCCATAATGGCACTGACCTTCTGCTTTGTCAATGCTTTTAAGAAAGAACAGAAAAGCAAGACACAATTCGATACAGACTTCCGACCTCTTGGCTTTCTACCAGCAGGATTTGCTGGTTTGTGTAGAGCTCATGCATCTTGCTGGAAGCACGTTTTACCCCTCAGTTCCAGAGGACTACCAAAATGCTGCGGCAGAATCCAAAGAAGGGTTGCTACCTACGTGGGCCAAGATGATGGAAAGTGCAAAATCATATATCTATTGTTACAATGGGGGTGCTCTGCAGGGGGCTGTGGGGCTGTGGGTGGGAGAAGTGATCTGAAACCTTATGAGGTGAGGTTGTGTGCTGCTAAGAAGCATTTTTTTTCTTTTTCTTTTCTTCTTCTTTTTATTTATTTTTTTCTTTTCTTCTTCTTCTTTTTTTTTTTTTTCAGGGTCTTGCTCTGTCACCCAGGCTGGAATGCAGTGGCTTGATCTTGGCCCACTGCCAGCTTGACCTCTCCGGCTTGAGTGATTCTCCCACCTCAGCCTCCCGAGTAGCTAAAACCACAGGTGCATGTCACCATGCCCAGCTAATTTCGTTAATATTTTGTAGAGACAGGATCTCTCTGTTTCCCAGGCTGGTCTTGAACTGCTGACCTCAAGTGATCCTGCCACCCCTCCCTCCCAAAGTGTTGGAATTACAGGTGTGAGCCACCGCGTGTCCGACCAAAAGCCCTTTCCTTCCTTCCTTCCTTCCTTCCTTCCTTCCTTCCTTCCTTCCTTCCTTCCTTCCTTCCTTCCTTCCTTCCTTCCTTCCTTCCTTTCTCTCTCTCTCTCTCTCTCTCTCTCTCTCTCTCTCTCTCTCTTTCTGATGGAGTCTGGCTCTTTCACCCATGCTGGAGTGCAGTGGTGTGATCTCAGCTCACTGCAAGCTCTGCCTCCCGGGTTCACACCATTCTCCTGCCTCAGCCTCCTGAGTAGCTGGGACTACAGGCGCCCGCCACCAAGCCCAGCTAATTTTTGTATTTTTAGTAGAGATGGGGTTTCACTGTGTTAGCCAGGATGGTCTCGATCTCCTGACCTCCTGATCCACCCGCCTCAGCCTCCCAAAGTGCTGGGATTACAGGCATGAGCCACCACAGCCAGCCCTTTTCTTTCTTTTCTCTTTCTTTCTTTCTTTCTCTTTCTTTCTTTCTTTCTTTCTTTCTTTCTTTCTTTCTTTCTTTCTTTCTTTCTTTCTTTCTTTCTTTCTTTCTTTTTCTTTCTTTCTTTCTCTTTCTTTCTTTCTTTCTTTCTTTCTTTCTTTCTTTCTTTCTTTCTTTCTTTCTTTCTCTCTCTCTCTTTCTTTTTCTTTCTTTCTTTTTCTCTCTCTCTCTCTCTCTCTCTCTCTCTTTCCTTCCTTCCTTCCTTCCTTCCTTCTTTCTCTTTCTTCTCTGTCTCTTTTTTTCCAAAGTGTCACTCTGTCACCCAGGCTGGAGTGCAGTGGCACAATCTTGGCTCACTGCAACCTCCACCTCCCAGGTTCAAGCGATTCTCCTGCCTCAGCCTCCTGAGTAGCTGGGACTACAGGCGAGTGCCACCACCCCCAGATAATTTTTTGTATTTTTAGTAGAGACGGGGTTTCGCTGTGTTAGCCAGGATGGTCTCGATCTCCTAACCTCAGGTGATCTGCCCGCCTCAGCCTCCCAAACTGTTGGGATTACAGGCGTGAGCCACTGCCCCCGGCCCACATTTTTTTTCTTAATCTCGGCTCTGGAAAATATTTTGATCTACAGAGGCATTTGTAAAGCTAGATGTGTTGTACAATTTGTTAAGTAGTGTTCTGTAGATGATTGTAAAAATGGGTCAGGGAGTAGAGGGTGATATAAAGTATCCCAGAATATTGTTGAGGAAAGAAATCTGGAGTCATGTGTGGGAAGCACAGAAGGAAATTTCTAAATATACAAGAAAGTTAAGATAGCTAGACTGGCTGTTCTGCCTATGGAGTAACCATTCTTTTATTTCTTCATTTTCTTAATAAACTTGATTTCGCTTAAAAAAGTGATAACTAGACTGATCAAAAAGATATTAGCAATGAATGAATTGGATGAGTAAACGTGTGGTCAGAATGAGAGACCTGCTTGCTGTTGAATCTCTTGGAGGTTAGTCCTTTCACATTCAATAAATATGTATTGAGACCCTTCTAAGCGTCTTCAGGGCTCTAGGTGCTGGTGATTCAGTGGTGAACAAAGCCACGGACTTTTTTTTTTTTGAGACAGAGTCTCGCGCTGTCGCCCAGGCTGGAGTACAGTGGCATGATGTCAGCTCACTGAAACCTCTGCTTCCCAGGCTCCAGCAATTCTCGTGCCTCAGCCTCCCGAGTAGCTGGGATTACAGGTGCCTGGCATAACTCCTGGCTAATTTTTGTATTTTTAGTAGAAATGGGATTTCACCATGTTGGCCAGTCTGGTATTGAACTTCTGACCACAGGTGATCTGCCCGCCCCGGCCTCCTAAATTTCTGGGATTACAGGTGTGAGCCCTGCCAGCCAAGTCCAGCCTGGCCGGCCAAGGTCATTTTATTACCTACTTTACATTTTAATCCAGGAGCCATCTAATAAATCAATAAACAAAAATATAATGTAAGGTGGTAGGATGACAGGAGAAGCTTGCCTGAGAAGGTGACATTTGAATGACAACAGAAGGAACTGAGCTGTGCAGATATGTGGGGCAAAGAGCATTCCAGGCAGAGGGAACCGTAAGTGCAAAGGCCTTGAGACAGGAACATATTTGGGGCTACTCAAAGACTAGCAAGCAAGCCAGGGGGAGAGTGGAGGAAGACGACACGGGAGCAAGGGGACATTGCGGAGCCCTTGTAAACCATCTGAGGACATTGTTTTCCACCCTAAGATGAAGGCAGTGAGTGGTTTGGAGCACCGTCGGGGCGTGATCTGGGTTAGATTTTGGAAGGATCACTTTTGCTCTATGTGGAGCCAGACCGTGGTGAGAGAACGGCTGTGTGGCTATAAAAACTCTCTTCCAGATTTGCAAAATGTCGATGAGAATAACTGCTTTAAAATATCTTTATAGAATACTCTATCCAGATAAAAGAAACAAAAGTTTGGCATGATCTTCAAATAACCCAAGGGGGAGAAAAATATTAGGCAAATATAAACAGCATTGCATTCAAGAGGTGAAGTTGAGACATGCTTTCAATCTAGCCTCTGCAACAGCCAAGTCATCACAGCGCAATCAAATCCAGCTGGGACCACGGAAGATGACTACATATCCTGTGGATACTCAGCTTGGCACAATGTGGGTGGGAGCCAATGAGGGCTGGATGGATGGAAGCCCTGAGACTGCTGCCAACCCTTGTTCAGAGCTAGTGGAAACTTCTGACTCTGAAGTCTTCTTTGCAGCTGGAAAGGGGGAAAGGACTTAGGGAAGATGCTGAAGCTGGCTTGGATAAGGCAATGTCCCACTGGAGCTATTTCTGAGCATTTTATTGTTACTCAAATCTGTCTTCCCTCCCCACTTTGTAAGTTTCTATGCTGGTAATAATAGGTGATACTTATTCAGTAATTTACAATGTGCCAGGTACTATGTTAAACTTATCATATTCATTATCTTACTAATTTAAGCCTTCACAACAGCCCAATGTGGGAGGTGATATTATTGTCCACAATGCTTAGAAGTGGGATCAGAAGTTTAGAGACTTGCATAATTCCAGTTAGTAAGTACTACAACTGGGATTCATCAGAATCCAGTCTGTGCATTTGAACAATAGCACTCTGTCTCTGACAGTTACTTGCCAAGCATCCACATGACGAGTTGTCCTAAGGGTGGCAGAGTCTATTCTTACTTGGTTTCCCTTTAATATACATTGGCGGACGTTTTGCATCGCCATGAGGTCTGCTGACTCCTAGTGCAGGAAATAAATAGCCACAAGGCATTAGACTGATGTGAGAAAATGCTTATAACCAATATGCAAACCTTACTTTTTATTTATTTATTTTTTTTGAGATGGAGTCTTGCTCTGTCGCCCAGGCTGGAGTGCAGTGGCGGGATCTTGGCTCACTGCAAGCTCCGCCTCCTGGGTTCACGCCATTCTCCTGCCTCAGCCTCCCGAGTAGCTGGGACTACAGGCGCCCACTACCATGCCCGGCTAGCTTTTTGTATTTTTAGTACAGACGGGTTTTCACCGTGTTAGTCAGGATGGTCTGGATCTCCCGACCTCAAGTGATCCGCCCACTTCGGCCTCCCAAAGGGCTGGGATTACAGGTGTGAGTCACTGCGTCCGGTTGCAAACTTTATTTTAAGCGGACCTGGTAACAAGAAAAAAAGACTTATAAAACAGGCATTCGAAGGGCATACTTGTACTTCAAAAATTTTTATTGCATAAATTGGTATATAGTTTCACACCACACAAAGTTATTACTTTGCCAAATGACTTGCCAGAGTATTCCTTTGGATAGACACATAGCAAATAATGCAACTAGTGTACAATTTACTCTAGGACATTTATGCTTATGACATAATGTATCAAGCTCATAATGCTTATGACAAATATAGCTGCATGATGACAATCGTGGACAGTCAATGGCTCTTCGTAAAAAGGCTTATCTGGGATAAAAGTCAACAAGCTGGTGTTGACCATCAAGCATCACAACCTCATCACAGAACTTTCCTACTGAAACATTTTTACAAGTTGCTAACTTAAAAAATAATTTTATTTTATTTATTTATTTATCTATTTTTTTTTTGAGACGGAGTTTCGCTCTTGTTGCCCAGGCTGGAGTCCAATTGCGTAATCTCAGGTCACCACAACCTCCGCCTCCCAGGTTCAAGCGATTCTCCTGCCTCAGCCTCCTGAGTAGCTGGGATTACAGGCATGCGCCACCACCTCCGGCTTTTTTTTTTTTTTCTTTTTGGAGACTAGTCTCCCTCTGTCACCCAGGCTGGAGTGCAGTGGCGGATCTCTGCTCATTGCAAGCTCCGCCCCCTGGGTTCATGCCATTCTCCTGCCTCAGCCTCCCAAGTAGCTGGAACTACAGGCTCCCGCCACTACGCCAGGCTAATTTTTTTGTAGTTCAGTAGATACAGGGTTTCATTGTGTTCGCCAGGATGGTCTGGATCTCCTGACCTCATGTTCCACCCGCCTCGGGCTCCCAAAGTGCTGAGATTACAGGCATGAGCCACCGCGCCCGGCCTAATTATATATTTTTGGTAGAGGTGGGGTTTCTCTATGTTGGTCAGGCTGGTCTCGAACTCCCGACCTCAAGTGATCTGCCCGCCTCGGCCTCCCAAAGTGCTAGGATTACAGGTGTGAGCTGTGCCCAGCTTATTTATTTATTTTTATTCTTTTGAGACAGGGACTCGCTGTTGCCCAGGCTGGAGTGCAGTGGTGCCATCTTGGCTCACTGCAGCCTCAACCTCCCAGGCTCAAGTGATTCTCGCACCTCAGCCTCCCAAGTAGCTGGGACCACGGGCATGTGCCATCACGCCTCACTAATTTTTGTATTTTTTTGTAGAGACAGGGTCTCACTATGTTGCCCAGGCTGATCTCATACTCCTGGGTTCAAGTGATCCTCCTGCCTTCGCCTCCCAAAGTGCTGGGATTATAGACGTGAGCCACTACTCCTGGAAAAAATCTTTTATTGTAAAAATTATTTTATTTTATTTTTTACCAGGAATAAAAAAGTAACTTTTAACCACAGCTGAAACCTTTGTTTGCTACATCATAGCAAAGAAGCCCTGTGCATTAAGTATCACGTTTATAACTCAAAGTTACTTTCACCAAGTGGAGACGTTTCCCCTAGTGTTGTGGTTCATAAAAATAGCTAGATATTCCAGTGGTAAATATTCTGCAGATGATATTTTATTAATAAACTGACAGGGGAAGGAAAGAGATGGGTATGGAAGGATATCACTCTACTCTTTATCCTGACTACACATTTTGATTCATCCATACTTTGGAGAGATGCATGTCCAGAATTTACAGCCAATGGTCACCACGGAGAATTATGAAATTGGCAGACTCACCCCTCTGCCTTGAAGGTCAGTGGACAGAAAGGCGAATTTAGTGGATAATTTAGAACCCTGGGCTGGGTGCAGTGCTCACACCTCTAATCCCAGCACTTTGGGAGGCCGAGGTGGGTGGATCATCTGAGGTCGGGAGTTCAAGACCAGCCTGACCATCATGGAGAAACCCCGTCTCTACTAAAAATACAAAATTAGCCGAGCATGGTGGCACATGCCTGTAATCCCAGCTACTTGGGAGGCCGAGGCAGGAGAATCGCTTGAACCCGGGAGGCGGAGGTTGCAGTGAGCTGAGATTGTGCCACTGCACTCCAGCCTGGGTGAGAAAAACAAAACTCCGTCTCAAAAAAAAAAAAAAAATTTAGAACCCCATTTCTGGAGGACTAATTCCTAATGTGGACTATCAATCCAAGTGTAGATGAATGAAGCACCATAGGCCGTGTGATACGGTTTTCATTCTAGCACAAAACGTAACTCTCACTACCCATGGCCCTGTTGATAACTAAGGATCTGATACCGGCTTCCTGATATTTCTTTTTCTGGAGACAGAGTCTCGATCTGTTGCCCAGGCTAGAGTGCAGTGGTGCAATCTTGGCTCACTGCAACCTCTGCCTCCCGCATTCAAGTGATTCTCGTGCCTCAGCCTCCTGAGTAGCTGGGATCACATGTGTGTGCCACCACATCTGGCTAATTTTTGTATTTTTAGTAGAGACAGGGTTTCACCATGTTGGCCAGCTGGTCTCGATTCCTGAGCTCAGGTGATCCACCCTCCTTGCCTCCCAAAGTGCTGGAATCACAGGTGTGAGCCACCAGGCCCAGCTACTTCCTGATATTTCTGAAAACTCTGTTTTTACATTTTCTGTTCTGGAACACTTCAATCACGTGCTCAGTGGTTTTTTTCCTTAACGAGAGTAGATGTGTGGAGACGCTTTCCAGGGGGGATTTCCCCTAGCTAACTGTAAATTCTTTCTGTTCCCTTTTTTGTACTATTTTTCCTAATCGTTAATTTTTACTGTTCATAAGCATTTCCTCAAATATTATTAAATATATTATTTAAAATAGAATCAGTGCATTTTTAAAATCTTAATATTAAGTAATATTTATTAATATTAGTCGTATTTCTATTATTTAAATATTTATGATTAATATGAAATAATATATCTATTGTTTAAATATTTATCAGTACATTTTTTCCCCCTTTAAGTTAAAAAAAAAGAGAGAGAGAAACAAGAGAAGGAGTCCTTCCTCAGATTTAGTTTATGCTTTTGGCAAACTTTTCATCTTTTCAGTTGAATTAGTGACAATTACTTGTTGCATTAGAAGACTATGGGAATGACTTCAAAGAGCTGTAACAGCTTGTGCGCGCCTGTAGTCCCAGCTACTTGGTAGGCAAAGGCACGGGAATCACTTGAACAGGGAGGCGGAGGTTGCAGTGAGCCGAGATTGTGCCACTAGACTCCAGCCTGGGCAACAGAGTGAGACTCTGTTTCAAAAAAAAGAATATCTTAAAATGCTTTAGCAATTCAAATTAGCTCCAGTATATCTTACTTATTTGGAGTTAATACTTTAATGATACAAGTTGGCCACTTTTGCTTATTAATTTTAGGAAAAAACCTCATCTTAATTACTTTTCTGTGGAGAAACAATTATACGTGTACTATATAACCATTTATATAATTTTTTTTTTTTTTTTTTTTTGAGACAGAGTCTAGCTCTGTTGCCCAGGCTGGAGCGCAGTGGCCAGATCTCAGCTCACTGCAAGGTCCGCCTTCCTGGGTTCACGCCATTCTCCTGCCTCAGCCTCCCGAGTAGCTGGGACTACAGGCGCCCGCCACCTCGCCCGGCTAGTTTTTTGTATTTTTTTAGTGGAGACGGGGTTTCACCGTGTTAGCCAGGATGGTCTCGATCTCCTGACCTCGTGATCCACCCGTCTCGGCCTCCCAAAGTGCTGGGATTACAGGCTTGAGCCACCGCGCCCGGCCCATTTATATAATTTGTAACAAAGATATACCCATTCTTTGGAAGAGAGCTATTTGTGCTAGTTGTTTAAAGTATGTTTATGTGTGAACCTCTCTGGGAAGTTTATATTTTGGTGACAAAATTTTTTTTTTTTTTTGGTCTGAAAACTGGCGGAATGGATTTTTTTTTAAATAAAATTTTTTTTAAAAAAGAAAGCATTTTCTCCCCAAATTAGGTCTGCCAGTGGAAGTAAGTATGGCCTGGTGTTCCTTGCGTTCTTTTGCACCCTTCGGTCAAGGTGGCTTGTTGCTGAGAGATCATTATGCACATTGGACTTCACTTCTAGATGCCTAAGCTCTATTTAGTAAGCTGGGTGAGTTTATGCAAAATAGCAACCCTGAAGTGGAAATATCCACACAGTTTAGTAGCTGCCATGAATATATCACACTTCAGACTCAATACACCATGAAGACATCCCCAGTAGTTTCTAATCATTTACATATGTTCTTTCCTTAACAGCATTTGCATTATAATCACTTTATTCATAAATCAAATGGTCCATTTAAAAGATATTATATAGAGGAAAACTTATTTCAAGACTTGTTTACTAGTGTTTTTACTTAAGCTAACTCCCAAAGCCTATACATAAAAAGGGTTGTTTTCATGTGAACTGTTTAACTCATCAGTTATATACAATGCATCTTGTGTAGAAGTTAGACCTCCTCTGAAAGAAATTTCCAGAAATATATTTTTATTTAGGAACAAGAGCTTAAGTTATAAGACACTCTAACTAAGTGTGTGTATGTGTTTGTATGTGTTTTTCTAACCATAGAAAATATTATTTTAGTCAATGTTCAAATACACAGTGGTACTGTCTGCTTCTTCAGAGGCTTCTGTGACAATAGGGATACAGGCTAAATGTACCATGTGTTATGTTGAATCAGGTTCCAGGGAGAGGGCTGTGTATCACTGAGGAGAAAACAGACCTTTGCTTTCAGAAAGATAATCTGGGAATCTAAAATACAATAATCCCACCACATATTGTTGTATCTTCATAAGGATGAATTACTAACATACTACTTTAATTTTATCCCTAAACTCACCTAGAGTCTAAAAGGAATTTTTACAATCCCCTTTTCCTTTCCCTTCCTTTCTTTTCCCTTCCGTTTCCCTCCCTCCCTCCCTTCCTTCCTTGTCTCTTTACAATCCCCTTTTCCTTTTCCTTCTTTTCCCTCCCTCTCTTCCTCCCTCCCTCCCTCCCTTCCTTCCTTCCTTACTTCTCTCTCTCCCCTCTCTCTTTCTTTCTTTTTCTTGTTTTTTGATGGAGTCCTGCTCTGTCACCCTGGTTGGAGTGCAGTGGCACAATCTTGGCTAACTGCAACCTCTACCTCCTGGGTTCAAGCGAGTCTCCTGCCTCAGTCTCCCGAGTAGCTGGGATTACAGGCATGTACCACCACACCAGGCTGATTTTTGTTTTTTAATAGAGACAGTGTTTCACTATGTTGGCTAGGCTGGTCTCGAACTCCTGACCTCAGGTGATCCACCCACCTCAGCCTCCCACAGTGTTGGGATTACAGGCATGAGCCACTACGCCTGACCTAAAGTCTCCATTTCTTATAACAAATTCATTAAACCTATGTGTTAAGGGAAGAAAATTAGTAATCATAGTTCTTATCCAAAAGGAGTAAGAACGGGAGTAAGAATCAAATGCTATGGACTTAGTACATATGTGTAAAGGCCATTAGCTCTATAAAAATGTTAAGGTGAGGCAGGAGATTCATTCGATTCCACAAGTTTGAGCCTTTTTATGTTTCAGTGTAAGATGTTTATTTTATGTAAGTCAATGTGTGATAAAGTTAAATCCATGCAAGGAAGACACAGGCAGCTCAGTGGTTGGCTTTTGGGGGGCAAAGGATGAAAGGAAAGCTGCTGTGCAGGCTGGAAGGGACAGGACAGTGGCTTTTTCTTCTTAGGAATCTTGGGAATTTTCTCAAGCTTCTTGGCTGCCCTGAGGAAGTAGTTTGACCTTTGCCTGGCTGCTCAGTAGTGGAATGAGATCCTGAGAGGTGAAACCAGCTGGACATCCTGGGTCGAGTGGGGACTTGGAGAACTTTTCTGTCTTACAAGAGGTTTGTAAAATGCACCAATCAGCGCTCTGTAGCTAGCTAGAGGTTTGCAAATGCACCAATCAATGCTCTGTGAAATGAACCAAACAGCACTCCATAAAACGGACCAATCAGCAGGATATGGGTGGGGACAAATAAGGGCATAAAAGCTGGCCACCCCCCCAGCCAGCAGCAGCAACCCACTGGGGTCCCTTTCCATGCTGTGGAGGTTTTGTTCTTGCACTCTTCACGATAAATCTTGCTGCTGCTCACTCTTTGGGTCTGTGCCATCTTTAAGAGCTATAACATTCACCGCAGAGGTCCGTGGCTCCATTCTTGAAGTCAGAGAGACCACGAACCCACCCTAAGGAACCAACTCCGGACATAATCCCATCCTAGTGACTCCTCTCTTGCAAAAGGCTTAGAATATTTTGTTTCTAGTTGTTGTTTCTATATTGTTTCCATTGAAAAAGTATTATCTGGCAGAGTGTGGTGGCTCACCCCTGTAATTCCAGCAATGTTGAAGGCTGAGGTGGGAGGATCGCTTGAGCCCAGGATTTCAAGGCTGCAGTGAGCTGTGATTGCTGCTGCTGCACTCCAGCCTGGGGGACAAAGACCCTATCTCAAAAAAAAAAAAAAAAAGCATTTAAGAAAACCTTTTAACATTAACATTGTACTGTTAGTTTAAACATTGCATTTAGGCCAGGCACGGTGGTTCACGCCTGTAATCCTAGAATTTTGAGAGGCCAAGATGGGTGGATAGCTTGAGGCCAGGAGTTCAAAACCAGCCTGGCCAACATGGTGAAACCCCATGTATACTAAAAATACCAAAAAAATTAGCCAAGCATAGGGGCAGGTGCCTGTTATCCTAGCTACTCGGGAGGCTGAGGCAGGAGAATCACTTGGACCCGGGAGGCGGAGGTTGCAGCAAGCCGAGATCGTGCCACTGCACTCCAGCCTGGGCAACAAGAGCAAAACTCTGTCTCAAAAACAAACAAACAAAACCCATTATTACATTTAATATTTAACATTAACATCATATATTATCAGTCTATCAAACATTACAATGATTAAATCCATGCCACGTCAGTACTAACACACTTAACTTGCACAGATGTAGACAGAATACAATTTGTATGAAGCATCTTAGAATAGGAATTCAGCCTCCTGAATCAGACATCCAGACATCCCCAAGGCTCTGTGAGGACAAGGGATTGTTTTGGGTTCAAGGCAAGGTAAACCACAGCACATTGATCAGGGACCAGTCACCACTTGGAGGAGATGATACATATCTTTTTCTAGAAGTTTGTTTTCTTCCATTATATGATTTAAAGAAAAGGCAGCCACAGTTCATATGGTGTTGGAGAATCTTGAAAAAACAAATTCACATTCTTTTCTCTCCACTTGATCAACAACTGTGTAATTCTAAATTCCTGGGAGGTATTGGGTTTGACTTTATTGGACTCAGCCCATAGTCTGAAATGAGGTGGTTTCTTTATTTGATAAGTTCCCTGACTAAAGTTTCAGCAACTGTTCTCAAAGAAATGCTATCTCTTTATCGTAAGAAAAGCTTTTCGTACCAAATTTTCAGTGTTCTGGTTGTTCCAAAATGGTAGGAATGGAAATGTTGGCTGTCAAAAAGTCCCTTCCTCTATTGGTGGAAAAGAAAAATGGTCTATTCGAATCATGAGAGGGATCGTAGAGATTTCCCATTCCAAAGTCCCTTCCTTTTTCAGACGAGGAAACTGAGGCCCAGCGAGGTTAACTGAAACAATACTGAGGGCTTGCCCTGCATTTGGGATGGGAATGAGATCCCTGGGTTTTTAGTGAATGGAATGTGATTCTTCAAACATCCTGGCCCGGTTATAAAATGCACGTTAACTCCCTGATGAGGTGGAGAGGCTGGGAGCTTGACTGAGCGTTACTGTTCACAAGTGTATCTTTTTACTTAAGGATTAGGAACTGTGTGCTGACTTAGCCCAGGTGAGCTTTGATTTTGCCCCAGGTCAACATCGGAAACCACGTCTTTTATAGGAAAGCAATAGGAAAATCCCGTATGAGATTTCACATACATATTTATTTTCCTGATAAGACTCCAGGTTCCTGGTGTACTTGCTTTTGCTTCCTTGTTAATGATTTGATCGTGTTACCTCTCCTTTGTGATTTCGGCTTTTCTGAAATGATGTGAGTAATGGTCTAAGTCAGTCTCCCTTACTCGGTCAATAAATATTTGCTTCTGGTCTGTATTATTTTCTTTTTGCTGTTTAACATATAACTCTTTGTTGGTTATTATTTTTTTTCTGAGTGAAATTCACCCCACCTCTAAATGAAAGCTACACGAAGGCATCAGGCCTAGCTTAGTGTTTTTCACTAAAGTAACATTTCTGAAGCTACTTGAAAACTAAAATTTTATAAGGTGAGCTACTGAAAAGTCATTACGTCAAGGCGTTAATGTATTGTCTTGGTAATGATAAATTTCCATGTGTCAGAATTGCACAGAGCAGTACAGAATTCCTATAGCCACACAAGTTCCTCTTTCCCAGGGATTTCTGTGTACAGATTAAACCTCTATAAAATAAAGCTGTCAAAAGGTGAAATTACAACCACTTTAAAGATCAAACTGCCTTTTATGTGTGATGCTAGAACGGGCAGCACCTCCTTCTATATGGTAGAGTAAGTAAGTGTTCTGATGGGTGGAGCAGAGGAGGTTTGCTTTATAGGCACAAAAAGGCTGAAGAGAGCAGAAATAAGGGACAAAAAGTGGATCGATCATTTCAAATTTACTTTCCCTACAGATGGTTAAAACAGAGGGGAACTTCCTCATCACTCAGGCTCTGGTACACTAGGCTCCTTTCGACTGGTTGTTGTGTATCTTCTGTTTTGGGAAAACTGGCCTGTTTCAGAGTTCATTCAGATCTCGTGGCAGTTAGCCCGAGTGACTCCATACTGGTTACTCAGGCTAATTGCTGGGGCCCAGAGTCGGAGCTCAGTCCAAACAACAGCCTCGCATAACTGTGTTTAGCAGACGCTGCCATTCCTTTCTCGGTCCCTTTTGTCTTAGGATCAATTGTCTGAATTACCAGGTATTGTCCTCTCCAAGGGAGGATCTGTCTTGGAAATTTCCGGCTAGTCCCCTTTTCTTAATAGTGGACGTGTGTGTTTCCATAAGGAATGACTATGAATGGGCCAGTGTTTCATGGACCACGTCCTCCAAAACTCCGTGTATTTACTTACAGACGATGGGCCGGAACAGGTGGGAAACACTGCCTCTGGCTGGATTCCAGCCAGTCCATAGGATGACATTGCGTGGCCACTGGTCTTATGCCCAGACAATGTTTTCCCTCTGCGGCTACGCCTTTAAGACAGAAAACTAAAAGGCTTAAACCCAGTAGACAATTCCAAGAGGAAGCTACTTTCTTTGTTGTGCTTCTGTTGTTGACACTTCTGTTCTCAAGGTTAATTACATATTTGGTTAATTGATTTAATTGGTTAATTGGTTTGCTGGGCCTGCCTCCTTGGTAAGAATTCAAATGCAAATTCACACCGGGCTATGCCCTTTCATTGCTGGTGGCCTATAACCAAGACACACACACACTACTTAATTATAAGTGTTTGTTTTGGGGAATTTGCTACTTGTTCTCTGAAGCAGATTTTCTTTTACACTAGGAGAGCAAATGCCAGTTTACTGCCAATTCCAGAAGTCTGCTCTATTGCAACAAAGAAGGAGATGGGAATGGCAGGGTCTGGAAGCGTGAGGCGTCTCTGACGTCTGCTCTGATCCTCCCAGTGCCTGGTGGTTCTGGGGCCAGAACTGGCCACAGTGACTTGAACTGTGAAGACGTCCTCCTTCCAGGGTGTGTCGTGTCCTCTCCACCTCGGCTGAGAAAACAAGAAAATGAAACGGGATTCAGAGCGTCAATTCTGAATGTGAGCACTTTCTGAATAATCAATAAACAACGAATTCTGGCCGGGCATGGTGGCTCACATCTGTAATCCTAGTGCTTTGGGAGGCTGAGGCAGGCGGAGTGGTGGCACACGCCTGTAATCCCAGCTACTCGGGAGGCTGAGGCACAAGAATTGCTTGAACCTGGGAGGTGGAGGTTGCAGTGAGCCGAGATCACGCCACCGCACTCCAGCCTGGGTGACAGAGCGAGACTTCATGACAAAAAAAAAAAAAGAATTATTTCTAGGTTGTTGGTGGAATAAGAAAAAGCAGAGGCCGGGCGTCGTGGTGGCTCACGCCTGTAATCCCAGCACTTTGGGAGGCTCAGGCGAGCGGATCATGAGGTCAGGAGATCCAGACCATCCTGGCTAACACAGTGAAACCCCGTCTCTACTAAAAATACAAAAAATTAGCTGGGCACAGTGGCGGGCACCTGTAGTCCCAGCTACTTGGGAGGCTGAGGCAGGAAAATGGCGTGAACCTGGGAGGCGGAGCTTGCAGTGAGCTGAGATCGTGCCACTGCACTCCAGCCTGGGTGACAGAGAAAGACTGTCTCAAAAGAAAAAAAAAGAAAAAGCAGAAAAGGTGTTTCACTTAGATGGGTTTTACAGTTCTAGATTAATTCTCTAATCATTTCTAGTCCTTTCTATTTTCCATCTGCCTGATTGAAAATAGAAAAATCAGGATGGGTGTAGTGGCTCACGTCTGTAATCCCAGCACTTTGGGATGCAGAGGCAGGTGAATCACTTGAGGTCAGAAGTTCGAGACCACCCTGGCCAACATGGTGAAACTTCATCTCTACTAAAAATACGAACAATTAGCCGGGCATGATGGCTCTTACCTGTAATCCCAGCTACTCAGGATGCTGAGGCAGGAGAATCACTTGAACCCGGGAGGTGGAGGTTGCACTGAGCTAAGATTGATCTCGCTATTGCACTCCAGCCTGGGCGACAGAGCGGGACTTCGTCTCGAAAAAAAAAAAAAGAAAGAAAGAAAGAAAAATTATTTTTCACAGATGACTTTATCCATGTTGAGCAAATTATTAGCCTCTCTCCTCTCTCTCTCTCTCTCTCTTTTTTTTTTTTTTAAGGCTAGTGAAGTTCAGTAGTGAGAAGGAGGGAAAGAGTAGAACCAGGAGTTCAATCTGTAACTGACTGAATAATCAATTGAGATAACTAACTACCTTCAGGCCAGTCTATCCGCCTACCGTTTTTGGCATCCTGAAGATCAAAAGTTTGGAGAAGAAATGCTCCAGTGTCCTCAGGTCCTTGATGAATTGTACTCATAATAGAGTGAGTTGAAGGTTGCTCTTGCCATGTGTGTTTGCTAAGTGGTTCTGGGAAATCTGGAAAGAACTTGGCTGAGGACTTTAAACCTGGTGGTAGATCCTTTTAACTGGAGAATGGAGCCTGTCCATTGTTGGAATGACATTGTTTTGTTTTCTCTTTGATTGTTGGGTTTCTCATTTCTGCTGCAGGGTTAACAAATTTGTAACCTCCTTGGCAGTCTTGCCTGAGATTCTTCTTTCCTCTCCTCATAATTAGAGAGCTTTTTGTAATCTTTCATCAGACTTTCCTTTGAACTAGCTTAATTATGTCTCATTCTAGCTTTATTGATTGGTGTCACTAATTGATCGTTTCTCTTCTATAATATTGCTTTATGCACTTTAAAAACAATTATAGCTTTTTTTTTTTCTTTGGAGACACAGTCTAGCTCTGTTGCCCAGGCTGGAGTGCAGTGGTGCAATCTTGGCTCACTGTAACCTCTGCCTCCTGGGTTCAAGCAGTTCTCCTGCTTCAGCCTCCCAAGTAGCTGGGATTACAAGCATGTGCTACTATTCCTGGCTAATTTTTTGTATTTTTAGTAGAGACAGGGTTTCTCCATGTTGGTCAGGCTGGTCTTGAACTCCTGACCTCAGGTGATCCACCCTCCTCAGCCTCCCAAAGTGCTGGGATTACAGGCGTGAGCCACTATGCCCAGCCTAATTATAGATCTTTTCATGTCCATCTTCTCCATTGCTAAAATATTCTTTTAAAAAAGTAGAATTATTTTTTAAATTGCAGAAGTCATATCACAGTGGTACCATTTGACCTTTGTTTTTCCTTCTGAATCAGTCTTTAGGTTGCTCCCTACAAATCATACTTCAAGTGACATTTTCTTTGGATTTGAGGTTGAAAACCTAAACATGAGACCAGCATCCTACAAGCAGTGCGGAAGTCCATGGCAGAAGTTCTCAGGCTGTGTGCTGTGTGTGGAACTCTTGTTCATACATCCCAGTGTCAGAGGCCATTTCCTCTTTTTATAGGGAGGCTTGGGAGAAAGGCGGGTGGCAACACTGTCTCATTGATGACTCATGTTCCTGTGTCTGTGAGCGTCAGGGAGAATGACAGAGCTCTCTGGAACAGCGTCCTCAGGGCCCACAGCACTACTCAGTGGGGTCTGATTCCTTCTGCTTTTTATAGTGAGGCGTTCATAGAGTGTCACAGCCTTCATGAGGAAACGGGAAATGAGATGGGGGCCCAAGCAGACGGACCAGACTTGGAGGGAAGAAAAGAAAAGAAAAAAAGGAGAAAAATAGAGAGGGGAAAGAGGGTGATTAAAGGCAGATAAAGAAAAGAGATGTGGCGGGGCGCGGTGGCTCATGCCTGTAATCCCAGCACTTTGGGAGGCCGAGGTGGGTGGATCACGAGGTCAGCAGATGGAGACCATCCTGGCTAACACAGTGAAACCCCATCTGTACTAAAAAAACAATACAAAAAAATTAGCCGGGCGTGGTGGCGGGTGTCTGTAGTCCCAGCCACTTGGGAGGCTGAGGCAGGAGAATAGCGTGAACCCGGGAGGCAGACCTTGTGGTGAGCCAAGATCGCGCCACTGCACTCCAGCCTGGGCGACAAAGTGAGACTCCGTCTCAAAAACAAACAAACAAACAAAATAATAGGTCACTGTTATGGTTATTCCTGCCTTTGCATTGATGGAAAGGAAATGGTTTGGTGTCCAACTGTCAAACACTCTGGCTGTGAATGTATGGGCCTAAACTTGTCCTGTGTGAAAGCCGTGTGAATCATCTGGTGTCTGTTCCTTACATCTTGGCAAAGGTTATCGCCTAGGCTCTGTGCAGTGGGATCAGGTATGTGGAAGAGGAGGTAGGGGGAAGAGAGGAGGGTAGAGGAGCCCCAGGCAGAAAGAGGGGGGTCTGCTGGGAGGCCTCCCCTCCAGAAGAGCCAGCGGCCTGGTGAGGCACAGCCCTGCCTCAGGTGTGAGCGTCTTGGATGTTGAGGAATAGGGCATAGCTGGACCAGGATGCAGGATGGATGAGACCACCGGGGCCACCAGAGAGAGGTGGTCATATGGCTCAAGCTTTTGTTGGCTGCACTTTAGTGAACTAAACAACCCGGGGAGCGTGGATTTCATGCCAATTAGCTAATATTCCCATGCTGGTTTTTCACCCTGTGAAATTAACAACATCAGGTGTAACCATCGTGGCTCACTGGAACCCAGTCACCTCTTTCGATGACAGGATTTTTGTTTTCTTGCCCTTATCTAACATTCACATACTCAGTTAGTGTCAACTATCAACTAACATTAACATTGACCTTGGAGGCCAGTGAAGTCAGAGATGAAGACCGAAACTGGGGTTACACATGCTCTTGGTTTCACCATCTGCAGAAATATCAGGAGAAATAATAGGGATATTCATCCCAATGGACAGCCAGGCCCCTTCTAACACCACCTGTTTGCCTTGCCTATGCCCCCAGCACTCTGCTTGGTCCTACAGCTCTGCCTGCTGCGGCCACTAGCAACAGAAATGATCACAGCAGCCCTCGGTGTGCTCACTGTGCGCCAGACACTGCACTAAGTGCCGAACGCATGTCAGGTTATGGAATTCTCCAAACTCTATGGTATCCTGTGTCATATTGTCTATATTTTACAAATGAGTAAACTGACAGAAAGGTTAAAATGGCCCAGGGTCACACTCTGTTAAATAACACAGAAGAAACACAAGGTTGGAGAAACAATGCCTAACAAAACAGATTCTGTCTTTGCCCTCCCTGCCGCAGGAAGGGAGCTGCTCATATTTGACTGTGGTGTGAGACTCAGTCAGATGGGGTTTAGACTAGAGGCAGAGAGGTCCGAGAAGAAACCCTTCAGTAATAGGGGTGAGGAATGATGGATCCCCGAACTAAGGTGATAGCAATGAGAAAGGAGAGAAGGTGGATTTGAAAGTGAGAAAACACTTTGGGAGGCCAAGGCGGTGGATCACCTGAGGTCAGGAGTTCGAGACCAGCCTGGCCAACATTGTGAAACCCCATCTCTACTAAAAATGCAAAAATTAGGCTGGGTGCGGTGGCTTATGCCTGTAATTCCAGCACTGTGGGAGGCCGAGATGGGCGAATCACGAGGTCAGGAGATCGAGAACATCCTGGCCAATGTGGTGAAACCCCATCTCTACTAAAAATACAAAAAATTAGTCGGACGTGGTGGCGGATGCCTGTAGTCCCAGCTACTCGGGAGGCTGAGGCAGGAGAATGGTGTGAACCCGGGAGGTGGAGTTTGCAGTGAGCCAAGATCGCGCCACTGCACTCCAGCCTGGGCGACAGAGTGAAACTTCATCTCCAAAAAAAAAAAAAAAAAAAAAATTTGCTGGGCATGGTGGCAGGTGTAATCCCAGCTACTCAGGAGGCTGAGGCAGGAGAATTGATTGAACCCGGGAGGCAGAGGTTGCAGCAAGCTGAGATCACACCATTGCACTCCAGCCTGGGCGACAGACTAACATTCTGTCTCAAAAAAAAAAATAAAATAAAAAAATAAGTGAGGAAAGAAGCCGGGCTCATTGACATAGTGACTGAGCAGAAGTCAGGGATTTGGGCCTGGGCTCCTGGGCTGGGAGTGAGAGGGGTCTTGGCAAATGGCACCACCCTTTCCTGCAGCCCTCCTGTATCTTGTGTTTATACCTGGAAGTGTGGCTTTAGCCAATGGAGCCAGAAGTCTGGTAAATGTCTGTGAAACACAGAAGAGCCGAGGTAGCCCTGCATCGTGGATGCCGCTGGTGCCTCACCCAGACTCTCTTTGCTGGGGGCCCCTGCCCCAGCTGCTGGGTCGTTTGAGAGGCATACACCTGTGAGACCTTTTCTGGAAAAATGCTCTAGACTCACAGGAGTCCCCTTGCCCGGAGACATCTGGGTAGGTACCTCAGGATGTCCCCATTTTCCCCACCACATACACACTGGGGACTGGCCAGCCACCTAGCAGATACAGAGCCAGAAAGACCCGGACCCTTTACTTCAAGGCCAGGCAGCTCTGTGGTTTGATTGATTGCACGGTCACCTCCTCCCTGTCCATGGACCAGGCTATGACTGGGCTTTCCCAGAGATCACATCCTGCTTCCCAGCATCCTCATCCTGGTCACCCTTCTCTCACTCCCTCTTAGCGGCTGTATTATGTCTTCTGACCCCAATTCATATGCTGAAGGCCTAACCTCAGTACCTCAAAATGTGACCGTATTAGCAGATAGGACTTTTTAAGAGGTCACCATCTTTTAATTTTAATTTTAATTTAGTGAGCCTGTTAGGATGAGCCATAACTCAACCTGACTGGTGTCCCTATAAGAAGGGGAAATGTGGACAGACATTCCCAGAGACGCTTGTGCACAGAGGAAAGACCATGTGAGGATACCATGAGAAGGGGGCTGTCTGCAAGCCAAGGAGAGAGGCCTCAGAAGAAACCAAACCTATCTACAGGTTGTTCTTGAACATCCACCCTATAGAACTGTGAGAAAATTAACTCCTTTTTTATTTTATTTATTTATTTATTCTTGAGACGGAGTCTTGCTCTGTCGCCCAGGCTGGAGTGCAGTGGTGCGATTTCGGCTCACTGCAAGCTCTGCCTCCTGGGTTCACGCCAGTCTCAGCCTCCCAAGTAGCTGGGACTACAGGCACCCACCACCACGCCTGGCTAATTTTTTTGTATTTTTAGTAGAGACAGGGTTTCACCGTGTTAGCCAGGATGGTCTCGATCTCCTGACCTCGTGACCCGCCCACCTCGGCCTCCCAAAGTGCTGGAATTACAGGCTTGAGCCACCGTGCCTGGCCGAGAAAATTAACTTCTGCTGTTGAAGCCTCCCAGTCTGTGGCAACCCTAGCAAATTAGTGGACTCCCTCACATGTTTTTACTGAAGCGCATTTCCTCAATAAACCAAAAGCACCAGGATCCTGGTCTCACATGCTGCTTCTAGGGAACGTGACCAAAGACACAAAGGCACTAAGGAAACAATGTTCAGATTGTATTCCAAGTGTGCCAGCCCTTTACTGATTATTTCATTAACTTGTTAGTGGAGAGTTAAGACCCAGGCAGCAGACAGGCTCCCAAGGGCTTCCAAGGACACTGTGTTCTGTGGCAGTCCAGGCTTTAGAAGTGGGGGACTCCCCCAGTTTCATCTGGGAATGGAGCCTCCCTCTTTTCCCCAATCATTTGGCCTTCTACACCTTAAAGAAATCTATGTTAAAATAAATTATAATGTACACATAAGTTAATTTGTTTCTGGTTAAAATCAGAAAGACATTCAATCTTGATAAAAACTAGTTTCAATCTATCAGAACATGAACTTCTTTTTTTTTTTTTCCTGATGGCAAATGCTTTTGATTTGTTTGTACCTTGTGGCTACATACGTAGCAGATAAATGAAGGGGCAAAGTGAATTAGAAAAAACTCAGGACTGGAAATTGAGAGGCCCAGGATCAAGTTCTGCTGTATAAGTCTGTTTTCACACTGCTATAAAGATACTTCCTGAGACTGGATAATGTTTAAAGAAAAGAGGTTTCATTGACTCGCAGTTCCACATGGCTGGGGAGGCCTCAGGAAACTTACAATCATGGCAGAAGGCTAAGGGGAAGCAAGGCATGTGTTATCACGGCAGCAGGAGAGAAAGAGAGAGAGTGAAGGGGGAAGTGCCACGCTTTTAAACCATCAGACCTCATGAGAACTCACTATCACGAGAACAGCAAAGGGGATATCTGCCCCCATGATCCAATCACCTCCTACTAGGCCCCTCCCCTGACACATGGGGATTAAAATTCAACATGAGATTTGGGTGGGGACACAGAGCCCAACCATATCAACTGCTTCAACCAGTTGTCTGATTTTAGACCTTCTATTATTCTTGGCTTGGCTTCAGGTTTTCTGAAACAACTCTCCCACAAAAACAAAAACACAAAAATGAACAAATAAACAAACAAAAAACCACACAGAAAAAAGGATCCCAAAATGCTCTCCAAATCTTATTTCCTTCTAAGGTTCTTTATTCCGACAATCCTGGATATTTCAGTCTAAGGTGTTCCAGCTTCTCGGGTTGCTCCAGTCAGAACCGTCTCACCTCTCTGCAGTTTGCAGGTGGATCTCAACCCACATTTTGTGCCAGTTTTCACTGGCGAACTTCAACTCCCTTTACCTCTCTGTCCTCAATTCCCCCAGTAGGCTCTGCATGTCAAATAAACCTCTTCGAATAGAATTGGAGTCTGGCTCCGTAGCATTTATTGAAAACCCATTATATCCTGTTTACTTATTCTGCAATCGGAGCCTGCACATTTCTGATACACTAATGGGAAAGTTTTGGCCAAAGAGGAGGCGATTGTTCTGGCTCTGTCCTGTCCCATGATATCAAACATTCATCTGTGGAACACATCTGAAACCTTTTGTCCTCTAGTGGCTACAGTGGTTAACCTTGAGAGAGAGAGAGAGAATGTGTGTTGTGTTGGGGGAGGGTTTTTGGCAGGGGAAAGCATTGATTTCATTAGCTTAGGACAACTTATGCTGTGTATTCAAGAAACTGTCAAAATCCCAAAAGTGTACTGTCTAGCATGTAGTTCGTTCTCTCTTTCTTTCTTTCTTTCTTTCTTTCTTTCTTTCTTTCTTTCTTTCTTTTCTTTCTTTCTTTCTTTCTTTCTTTCTTTCTTTCTTTTCTTTCTTTCTCTTTCTTTCCTTCTTTCTTTCTTCTTTCTTTCCTTCCTTCCTTTTCTTCCTCTTTCTCTCTCTCTGTCTTTCTTTTGTTGAGATGGAGTCTCGCACTGTCGCCTAGGCTGGAGTGCAATGGCGTGATCTCTGCTCACTGCAACCTCCGCCTCCCAGGTTCACGCGATTTTCCTGCCTCAGCCTCCTGAGGAGCTGGACTATAGGTGCCCGCCACCACACCCATCTTTTTTTTTTTTGTATTTTTAGTGGAGACGGGGTTTTACTATATTGGCCAGACTGGTCTTGAACTCCTGACCTTGTGATCCACCTGCCTCAGCCTCCCAAAGTGCTGGAATTACAGGTGTGAGCCACTACACTCGGCCAGTTTATTTTCTTAAGCCTCTGCTGACAGTGAACTGACCGAGACCATGAAGTTCCTGAACTATTGCAAGAAAGAAGTCTTCTCATCTTTTCCTGGCAGAGCAGGTTCTTTACACCTCTCTAAAAGCTGCCCAGGGACTCCCATTCAAAGCCTCTTGAGATGGAAAAGACGCACTTATTATTATTATTATTATTTTAGATGGAGTCTTGCTCTGTCACCCAGGCTGGAGTGCAGTGGCGTGATTTCAGCTCACTGCAACCTCTGTCTCCCGGGTTCAAGCAATTCTCCTGTCTCAGCCTCCTGAGTAGCTGGGATTACAGGCGCCAGTCACCACACCCAGCTAATTTTTATGTTTTCAGTAGAGATGAGTTTCACCATGTAGTCCAGGATGGTCTTGATCTCTTGACCTCGTGATCCACCCTCCTCGGCCTCCCAAAGTGCTGGGATTACAGGCATGAGCCACTGCACTGGGCGATTTTTTTTTTTTTTTAAATGCACATGACACTGGAGAAATCAGAGAATTTACCAGAAGCAGGGACTTCATGCCAGAGATCAATAATCCCTAAAAGGTAAAATCTTTTTTTTTTTTTTTGAGATGGAGTCTCGCTTTGTCGCCCAGGCTGGAGTGCAGTGGCGCCATCTCGGCTCACTGCAAGCTCCGCCTCCCGGGTTCACGCCATTCTCCTGCCTCAGCCTCCCGAGTAGCTGGGACTACAGGCGCTCGCCACCACGCCCAGCTAATTTTTTGTATTTTTAGTAGAGACGGGGTTTCACCATGTTAGCCAGGATGGTCTTGATCTGCTGACCTCGTGATCCGCCCGCCTTGGCTTCCCAAAGTGCTGGGATTACAGGCGTGAGCCACCGCGCCTGGCAAAAGGTAAATTCTTTCAGGATACATCCAGGCCTTATTTATTTTTGTATTACTGCAACATTGGACCACGCTTGATACATAGCAGGTCTTGAATAAATAACAGAATGAGTAATGAAATGTGGCCCTAAGACTCAAACTCTGGTTTGTCCAGTGAACAGAGCAATATTAATCAGGCATCTCACAACAGGCAGTAGGTTAATCGTTTGTTCCCCCAGAAGACACAAACTTGTTGCATCTTATTTGTAACCAGCACTTAGACAGCCCCAGGCACAGAACTGGACAATAATAAATTGTCTATTGGATAAATGTACCAATGAATGAATAAATGCGTAGGATGTAACAGTTATCACCTCATTAAGTAAATATTAACGAATTAAAGAAGCAATATGTGCTTTATTGTTAGACCCTGCAAAATAGCCTAACCAGATTCTGTTTTTGTTGTTGTTGTTGTTGTTTTTGAGACTGAGTCTCACTCTGTCACCCAGGCTGGAGTGCAGTGGCATGATCTTGGCTCATTGCAATCTCCACCTCTGGGTTCAAGCAATTCTCCTGCCTCAGCCTGCTGAGTAGCTGAGATTACAAACCGGGCTAATTTTTGTGTTTTCAGTAGAGACAGGGTTTCACCATGTTGGCCAGGCTGGTCTCAAACTCCTGACCTTGTGGTCTGTCTGCCAGCCTCCCAAAGTGCTGGGATTACAGGCGTGAGTCACTGTCCCCGGCCCCAGATTTTGTTTTCAAAAAATTTATAAACTTCCTGGGGTGAAGAGGCAAATACCAACATTTCATCTGACTTTCATTCTGCCACTGAATGGACCTCACAATCCTGACTCCACAGGCAACATGAAGATAATTTGCCACCCACCTCCTGGAACCATCGCTGTTCCTCTAGAAATGAAGATGGATTCACAGATACGATTACACATAGGTGAAGTTCTGGAACAGGTAAAACTAATCGATGGTGACAGAAATTGCAACAGTGGTTTCCTTCTTGGTAGAACTCATTGGAAAGGGGCATGAGGGAACTTTCTGGGGTGTTGAAAAGTTGTTTAACTTAATTTGGGTGGTGGTTTACATATGTGTATACAATTGTCAAACCCCATTGAATCATAAAGACCTCTACGTTTCCTAATATTTAAATTATTCTTCAATTAAATAATTAGTGGACAGTGCTTGAGATGAACATGATAAAGCCCATTTCTTTCCAAACATACTTGTTCCCTGTTATATATTAATTTATCCTTGATCCAACGCCCAGTGGGCTCCCCCTTCACAGTGGCACCGATGTAGAGGGATGGCAAATTCTCAGGTTGGTTTTGATTACAACAGTGGGCAGAATAAATGTGATTTCTCAAACAAAGTGGTGGACTTGGACCTTGCCTCGAGTTACGGACCTCAATCTCTCACGGACCTCAGTCTCTCACAGACCCCAATCTCTCACGGATCTCAATCTCTCACAGACCTCAGTCTCTCACAGACCCCAATCTCTCGGGAATCCAAGGCCCAGATGAATCAAGGCATTTTTCCTAAGGTCACACAGTCAACCAGTAGTAGAGCTGGGTCTAAAACTTAGACCAGCTCCCTTTCCCCTTCCCTACATTTAGTCTTTCTTTCTTTCTTTTGTTCCTTCCTTCCTTTCTTTTCTCTCTTTCTTTCCTCCCTCTCTCCCTTCCTCCCTCCCTCCCTTCCTTCTTTCCTTCTTTCTCTTTCTTTCTCTTTCTTTCTTTCTTTTCTTTCTTTCTTTCCTTTTCTTTTTTCTCTTTCTTTCTCTTTTTCCTTCCTTCCTTCCTTCCTTCCTTCCTTCCTTCATTCTTTCCTTCCTTCTCTCTTTCTTTCTTTTTTCTCTCTCTTTCCTTCCTTCCTTCATCCCTCCCTCCCTCCCTCCCTCCCTCCCTCCCTCCCTTCCTTCCTTCCTTCTCTCTTTCTCTGTCTCTCTCTCTACCAGTCTCTCTCTCTCTTTCTTTCAAATAAGAGTCTTGCTCTGTTGCCCAGGCTGGAGTGCAGTAGCACACTCTTGGCTCACTGCAACCTCTGCCTCCCGAGTTCAAGTGATTCTCCTGCCTCAATCTCCCGAGTAGCTGGGATTACAGGTGTGCACTGCCACGCCTGGCTAATTTTGGTATTTTTAGTAGAGACAGGGGTCTCAACATGCTGGCCAGGCTGGTCTCGAACTCCTGACCTCAAGTGATCTACCCACCTCGGCCTCCCAAAGTGCTGGGATGATAGGCGTGAGCCACTGAGCCAGGCCAAGTTCAGTTTTCTTTCCATCATAGTATGTGGAGTAGAAAAGAGACTTCTCTCAGACCAACCTTTGTTCCCAACCTTGATCTATCAGGTATTACCTGTATGAACTCAAAATAATGTATGTACTGCCCCATGCCTCAGTCTCCACATCTATCAAACGGAGATACCATGTTTACCCGCGGCTGAGACTAAATGAAATAAAGTCTATCAACACCGGTGCTGACTGACTGGCGGCCCCTTCTCCTTCCGGCCCTATTCATTGCTCATTCTCCTGCCCGGCCTCTTCCTTTGAATGCTTTTCATGACTAATTCTCCATATTTCCTCCCTATACTCAGCCCCCTGGTATGTTTATTCTCTAGGTTATAAAATGATGAATCAGCTCTTTAAATAAATATTTTTCTTCGTGAGAATTAATAACCCTATGTGTTTAAGGCGAGTTTTAAAAAATTCCCTAAGTCTCTTTTTCCCTATCCCCAGCAAACTCTTGATCCAATAAGAAAATAAACCTCCTAAATAAGACAAACTGCAGCATATTGCAAAGAAACTGGATACTTTTTTTTTTTTTTAAAGAAAATATGTGAAAAGGTAAAAAGACTTCAACTTCTCGTAGACTTTCTGTCATCTTTGGCAAATTATATTACTTTCCTGTGCCTATTTAAGAACCTCTCAAGATAAAAATGGCTGTTTCTCTTGCAAAGTTGTGAAACCAAGTAGAAATAATTAGTACTTTCTCTATCTAAATACATTTTAGGACTTTTGAGGTCCTAGCATCAGACTCTCATCTGGTTCCTCAGATCATCTGGAAGACGTTTCAATACTGAGGGTCTGAAATTTAAAGGGGACAAATGAGTGCTTTGCTGCTTGGACCAGTGACACATTAACTTCATTGCCTTGTCCCTTCAGAAACCGCTTCTCTTCTGCTGTGCACCACTGTGTTTTTATTTCTCTCCTGGTCAATTCCAACCCTGGCAACACCTCCGGAGAGGGTTGACCAGGCAACTATTAAGTACAAGCTGGCCGGGTGCAGTGGCTCACGCCTATAATCCCAGCACTCTGGGAGGCTGAGGCAGGAGAATCACTTGAGCCCAGGAGTTTGAGACCAGCCTGGGAAACATAGCAAGAATCTGCTCTACAAAAAATTTAAAAATTAGTTGGGCATGGTGGTGCACGCCTTTAGTCCCAGCTACTCAGGAGGCTGAGGTGGGAGGATCACTTGAACCCAGGAGTTGGAGGCTGCAGTGAGTTGAGATTGCACCACTGCACTCCAGCCTGGGTGACAGAGCGAGACCCTGTCTCCGACAACAACAACGACGACAACAACAACAACAACAACAACAAAAAGAAGAATAGTGTTTGATATAGCCACTGCCTTCTCTTCTCACCATGCTAAGACTAGACATTGCCAAGAAGTGCGTGATCATGACGCAAGTCCAGCCAGCACTATGTCTGGCAGAGGAAACCACCCAAGAGTGACCCCTGAGAATCCTCAGTGTTGGCTGCTGTCATGGATCTGACCCACACTAATTTCCCAGGTGAAATTGGGGCTTAGAGAACGTGCAGCATTCCGGCAGCAGGCACATCGATGGCTGCTGGTTTTCTTTTTTTTTTTTTTTTTTTGAGACGGAGTCTTGCTCTGTCACCCAGGCTGGAGTGCAGTGGCCGGATCTCGGCTCACTGCAAGCTCTGCCTCCCGGGTTCACGCCATTCTCCTGCCTCAGCCTCCCGAGTAGCTGGGACTACAGGCACCCGCCACCTCGCCCGGCTAGTTTTTTGTAATTTTTAGTAGAGACGGGGTTTCACCGTGTTAGCCAGGATGGTCTCGATCTCCTGACCTCGTGATCCGCCTGTCTCGGCCTCCCAAAGTGCTGGGATTACAGGCTTGAGCCACCGCGCCCGGCCTGGCTGCTGGTTTTCATTTCGTGATAGAGCCAGCAAGCTCTTAGAAGGCGAACATTGCACACAGGAAGACACAAAACAAACACACTCCTCAAATCCCCGCTAGTCAGGCTGAGCTGAAAAACAAACTTCGAATTTTCTCCCTTAAACGGGACTGAACTTGACTGGGGCACTTGAACGTTTCCTTGGAAATGTCAAACAGCAAAACTCCATTCTTTCTGGCCCCATCTTTTAAACTCTATCCCTCCAGGGAAGACCTTGTAGATTTATGCTACTTATACACTTATGCTTAAAAAAAAAAAAAAATCACATCCTGTAGATTCTAGCTGAGGTTCTCAGTTTAGTCTTTAGCACAGTTTTTTCTTTAATCACATGGGAAGAGAATTTGGCTTAAGGACTCTGTTTTTCCAGGAAGACCCAATAATTACTGAGCTGTGCATAGCACAAACTGAGTCTTGGGTTGAAGCTGGTATTGAGATGAGCTTTAGAAATTCTCTATTCAACATAATTTTATATATTTGCTTTTGTTCACATAGCAAGGAAAGGGTATTCGGTAAGGAGTTCAGTTCACAGAGCCACGTGATGGCAGACTAGGGGGTCAAAGCTGGAGCTCCAGTTTCCCAGTTTGGTGTCTTTTGCACAGAGCACAGATTTTGTGTTTTAACCAATTGTGCCTTTTATTTATTTATTTATTTATTTATTTATTTATTTATTATTTTTTTGAGATGGAGTCTTGCTGTGTCGCCCAGGCTGGAGTGCGGTGGCGTGATCTTGGCTCACTGCAAGCTCTGCCTCCCGGGTTCATGCGATTCTCCTGCCTCAGCCTCCGGAGTAGCTGGGATTACAGGCGCCTGCCACCACGCCCGGCTAATTTTTTTTTTTTTTTTTTTTTTGTATTTTTAGTAGAGACGAGGTTTCACCGTGTTAGCCAGGATGGTCTCGATCTCCTGACCTCGTGATCCGCCCGCCTCGGCCTCCCAAAGTACTGGGATTACAGATGTGAGCCACCGCGCCTGGCCAGCAATTGTGCCTTTTGTTTTTATTTTTTTAGAGACAGGGTCTCACTCTGTCACTCAGGCTGGACTACCATGGTTTGATCATAGTTCACTGCAGCCTCCAACTCCTGGGCTCAAGGGATCTTCCTGCCTCAGCCACCAGAGTAGCTGGGATTACTGGCACTTGCCACCATGCTCGGCTAATTTTAAAATTTTTTTTGTAGAGATGGGGTCTGACTATGTTGCCCAGACTGGTCTCAAACTCCTGGCCTCAGGTGATCTTCCCACTTGGGCCTCCTGTAAGTGCTAGGATTAGAGGCGTGAGTCACCATGCCTGGCCAGCAATTGTGCCTTTTAATCTTCTTTGCTTCCCTAATGCAGATCTTGGTCATGTTTCCTAGATGCCCATTTGACTGCCTTAATTCATAGCCAATAAAGTGGGAGCAGTGTTGAAAGCAAGCCAGCAACCCCCACTGCTGCTCCCAGCAACTGCGTGCTCAGCCCTATCCTCCATCTGACTGCTCCTTTGCCTTTCTCCATCTCAGACTCTGGAGGCAGGAAGGCAGGGTAAGGCCAGAGATAGAAAAAGCACAGTTGCTCCAAGGGTAAATGTGGGGCAAGCACGGTTCATCCTAGTTCCCTTATAACAAAGATAATGATTGGCGATATTTATTGATTTCGTTCTCGATTGTATTCTCTAGATTAAAAAGAAATAAAAAGATTCGGTGAAAATCTCTTTCAATTGGTTCTCTAGAAAACATTTGGGTTTAGGATGAGCAAAAAATAGGTACCTGGTTTCATTTGCATAGGCTTTGCCAAACTTTAATAGAACTCAGAGAGTTCTACAAATTAGGCAATGAGTAATTAAAAAGAAAAAAGGGCCGGGCGCGGTGGCTCAAGCCTGTGATCCCAGCACTTTGGGAGGCCGAGGCAGGCGGATCACGAGGTCAGGAGATCGAGACCATCCTGGCCAACACGGTGAAACCCCGTCTCTACTGAAAAATACAAAAAACTAGCCAGGCGAGGTGGCGGGCGCCTGTAGTCCCAGCTGCTCGGGAGGCTGAGGCAGGAGAATGGCGTGAACCCGGGAGGCGGAGCTTGCAGTGAGCTGAGATCCGGCCACTGCACTCCAGCCCGGGTGACAGAGCGAGACTCCATCTCAAAAAAAAAAAAAAAAAGAAAAAAGAAAGAAAGAAAGAAAAAGAAAAAAGGCAGCTTCTGGCTTATTGTGATATTGTGATATTATCAGCTATCATCAATAGTGAAGGAATAGAGGAATGGGACCTAACTGTATGGAGAGACTGAGGTAGAGTTAAGGGAACCCTGGGCAGGGTTGAGGACAAAGGAGGAGAATCCCGAAAACAAAAGCGTGTTGCAAAGTCTACGTGCCCTTTAAGAGCTTCCTCTTCCACGTTTCCAGAAACCTGACTTCAAAACCTTCTTTTTTCCTAAGACTGGAGGTTGCATCTCAGGAGGAATATGAGTCTTTCTTCCCAAACCTTTGCTTTATCATCAAATCGACTGAAACCTATAAATAAAGGTTAGTGTGGGTGGAGAGGGCACACTTAGGGAAATTCATTTTCTGGCATCACAGAATTATCTTAAATAATGCATAAGGAACCATTGACTGTAGAGCTGTTATTGAACAATACCAGCAATATGCTCAGAGCACGATGCTGAGCTCTATATGTTAGTAACAAAGCTAACAAAAAGAAAGGCGGCACTTGGCCCTATTTCATTTGCCAACTGGGAAATGAAATCATCAACATGCTTTATAAGTGATTGGCTAGTTTCCATCATTTATATGCCACATTTAAAAAAGGAAAACTGAGTTTTGAAGTATATGTTATAGAGATTCTTCAGTAATATTTCACTTTTTACAAACTGTGTAGTTGGTCAGGCAGGGTGGCTCACGCCTGTAATTCCAGCACTTTGATGGGTTGAGGCGGGAGGATCACTTGAGTCCAGGAGTTCAAGACCAGCCTGGGCAACACAGTGAGACTTCTTCTCTAAAAATAAATAAATAAATAAATAAAAAGTAGCCAGATGTGGTGGTGCATGCCTGTAGTCCCAGCTACTCAGGTTGTTGAAGTGGGAGGATGGCTTGAGCCAGGGAGGTAGAGGTTGCAGTGACCTGGGATCATGCCTCTGCACTCCAGCCTGGGTGGACACAGCAAGACCTTGTCTCAAAACAAAACAAAAAACTGTATAGTCAGTTAGTCAAATCTTGGTGTTTGCAGGAAGAGCTTGGTTTGCAACTCATTTTCCCTTGTAAGATATTTGCATATTCTAAATTAAAAATTACTCTGCTGCCTTTTTAGTACTAGGAAAAACAGAAGCCCTCTTGTGGTCAGATAAAAAAAACGCAAGCTGCTTTCCTTTAATCAGTTTCAGGGCTTAGTTTTAGCTAGGCTAAGCCTCAAACTGATTTCTACCAATGTTTTATCATTAGGAAAAATGTAACACGAATAAAAGAAGCAGTGTTTCAACATATACTCTGAAAGAATTGAGAATCTAAAAAGAAACAGATTAATGTTAACTGTAGTGGAAGCCGAATGACAATCACATCATATAGCTTTTGTAACTGTCCTCCTCCTGCTGTGACTTTATTGTGGGATTTTAAAATTAGGTGTTGCATCATAGTGTGATGATAATTACACAACTTGGCTCGTTAAGGCCATAAAACATTGTGGATTTGGAAAGCAGTACACTCCTGTAGTTAGAACACAGCGGGCTAGGATCAGAACTGGTTTGGTTTGCACAGAATCAATTATTTTTCTCCTTGTGTCCCCCGCATTTATTTCTGGAGTTAAGAAATGGATATTTGGCTAACGTTTCTTTCCTCACTGGGCTCTGAGAAGCCTGTTCTTTGGTGTTCTACTCGAGCTGCTATCTGTAGGCCTGGCTTTGCTAAGCAACTCTTTCTTTTCCTGAAGATCTTTTCTTTTTGGGTATACTTTTCTTTTTTAATAACATCATTATAGATTTGCAAGAAGTTGCAAAAAAAAATGTACAGGGAGATCCAACGTACCCTTCACCCAGCCTCTTCTGATGGTCATGTTTATACAACCAGATACGTTATAGAAATTAGGAACCTGATATTCGTACAATCCATAGAGCTTTAATTGCATTTACCAGCTTTACAAACACTCATTTGTGTGTGTGTGTGTGTGTATAAAGTTCTGTGCAATTTTGTCACATGTATACATTCATGTACCTGTAACTACAGTCAAGATACAACATTGTGGCCTGGCACAGTGGTTCATATGTGTAATCCCAGCGCTTCAGGAGGCTGAGGCAGGAGGACTGCTTGAGGCCAGGAGTTTGAGACCAGCCTGGGCAACATAGGGAGCCCCTATCTCTACAAAAAAATTAAAAAATTAGTCAGGTGTGATGGGAGCACCTATAGTCCTAGCTGCTCAAGAGGCTAAGGCAGGAGGATTACTTGGGCCTGGGAGATCGAGGCTGCAGTGAGCCATGATCACGCTCTCATGCCACTGCACTCCAGCCTGGGTGACAGAGCAAAACCCTGTCTCAAAAAAAGATACAGAATTGTGCCATTAGCCCAAGCTACCCCTTTATGTCTACACCCAAGTTCTCTTCCACCCCTACCTGTGGCAATCACCAATCTGTTTTCTATCTCTATAGTTCAGTTATTGTACAATTTTATATAAGTGGAATCATAACTTATTGAGATGGACTATTTTTTCACTCAGCATAATTCCCTTGAGATGCGTTCAAGTTGTTGTCTATTCCATGGTATGGCTAGACCACAGTGTGTCTAACCATTTGCCCATTGAGGGACATTTGGCTTGTTTTCAGTTGTTTAGCTGTTGGGAATAAGAACTACTATGAAAAAAAATATATATATATTATATATATATATTTTGAGACGGAGTTTTGCTCTTGTTGTCTGGGCTGGAGTGCAATGGTGCGATCTCGCTCACTGCAACCTCTGCCTCCCCAGTTCAAGCGATTCTCCTGCCTCAGCCTCCCGAGTAGCTGGGATTACAGGCATGTGCCACTGAGAGGTGAAGCCCGCTGGGCTTCTGGGTTGAGGGGGGACTTGGAGAACTTTTCTGTCTAACTAAAGGATTGTAAACACACCAATCAGCGCTATGTGTCTAGCTAAAGGTTTGCAAACACACCAATCAGCACTTTGTAAAAACGCACCATTCAGCACTCTGTATCTAGCTAAAGGTTTCTAAATGCACCAATCAGCACTCTGTAAAAATGCACCAATCAGCGCTCTGTGTCTAGCTACAGGTTTGTAAACACACCAATCAGCACTCTGTAAATACGCACCAATCAGCACTCTGTGTCTAGCTAAAAGTTTGTAAATGCACCAATCAGCACTCTGTAAAAACGGACCAGTCAGCACTCTGTAAAATGGACCAATCAGCAAGATGTGGGCGGGGCCAAATAAGGGGATAAAAACTGGCCAACCCTCTTGGTTCCTCTTCCAAACTGTAGAAGCTTTGCTCTTTCGCTCTTCACAATACATCTTGCTGCTGGTCACTCTTTGGGTCCACACTATCTTTGTTTGTTTGTTTGTTTGTTTTTGAGATGGAGTCTCACTCTGTCGCCCAGGCTGGAGTGCAGTGGCCGGATCTCAGCTCACTGCAAGCTCCGCCTGCGGGGTTTATGCCATTCTCCTGCCTCAGCCTCCCGAGTAGCTGGGACTACAGGCACCCGCCACCTTGGCTGGCTAGTTTTTTGTATTTTTTTAGTAGAGACGGGGTTTCACCAGGTTAGCCAGGATGGTCTCGATCTCCTGACCTTGTGATCCGCCCGTCTCAGCCTCCCAAAGTGCTGGGATTACAGGCTTGAGCCACCGTGCCTGGCCGGGTCCACACTACCTTTATGAGCCGTAATGTTTACTGGGAAGGTCTGGGGCTTCACTCCTGAAGTCAGGGAGACCACAAATCCACCAGAAGGAAGAAACTGTGGACACATCTGAATGTCGTAGGAACAAACTCCAGACACACCATCTTTAAGAACTATAACACTCACCATGAGGGTCTGCGGCTTCATTCTTGAAGTCAGCGAGACCAAGAACCCACCGGAAGTAACCAATTCTGGACACACCACCACACCTGGCTAATTTTGTATTTTTAGTAGAGACAGGGTTTCTTCATGTTGGTCAGGTTGGTCTTAAACTCCCGACCTCAGGTGATCTACCCTCCTTGACCCCCCAAAGTCGTGGGATTACAGGCGTGAGCCACTGCACCCAGCCTGACAATTCTTATACAGGTTTTTGCTAAATTACAAAGTGTTGATAAACTAAAGAAGACCCAGTAATTTTTTAAAAAAGGAGAACTGGCTGGGTGCGGTGGCTCACGCCTGTAATCCCAGCACTTTGGGAGGCCAAGGTAGGCAGATCACAAGGTCAGAAGATCGAGACCATCTTGGCTAACACGGTGAAACCCTGTCTCTACTAAAAATACAAAAATATTAGCTGGATGTAGTGGTGGGCGCCGGTAGTCCCAGCTACTCGGGAGACTGAGGCAGGAGAATGGTGTGAACCAGGGAGGCAGAGCGTGCAGTGAACCGAGATCATGCCACTGCACTCCAACCTGGGCGAGAGTGAGACTCTATCTCAAAGTAAATAAGTCAATAAGTAAATAAATAAAAAGGAGATCTACATTTCTTCAGCATCAAGTCATATTAGTTAATCTAAAACTTAGTTTCTTTGAAGGGCCAAGCCCAGTGGCTCATGCCTGTAATCCCAGCACTTTGGGAGGCTGAGGCAGGCCTATCACTTAAGGACAGGAGTTCAACGCCAGCCTGGCCATCATGGAGAAACCCCATCTCTACTAAAAATACGAAAAGTAGCCAGGTGTGGTGGTGTATGCCTGTGGTCCCAGCTACTTGGAAGGCTGAGGCTTGAGAATCGCTTGTACCCTGGAGGCAGAGGTTGCAGTGAGCTGAGATCGAACCACTGCACTGCAGCCTGGGCGACAGAGTAAGACTCTGTCTCAAAAATAAACAATACAATAAAATTAAAATTAATTTCTTTGATGGTTCTTTATGGCAGGCTCCTCATGATGGAAGTCTTCCTGGGCTCTGATCTTAAATCCTTACCCTTTTATTATAGGGCAAGATTCATTATCTTTTATTGGTGTGGTTTAAATACTCAGATACAGACGAATAATGTACAGTTTTTATCCTTGTCATTGTCCCCTTCCCTAAAGTGTGGTCTTAGGAATCAATGGTTTTCTAAGAGCGAGGTGTGTCCTTATTCAACATGGTCCAACGGGTAGCCGCTAGCCACCTGTGGCTATCGAGCCTGCAGCATCTTTGTGATGCGCTGTAAGTGTAAAATACAAACCAAGTTTGAAGTCTTAATATGAAGGAAAGAATGTAAAATATGTCATTATATTTTTATATTTGTTACATATTGATGATATTACTGGCCGGGTACAGTGGCTCACATCTGTAATCTTATCACTTTGGGAGGCCAAGGTGGGAGGATAACTTGAAGTCAGGAGTTGGAGATGAGCCTGGGCAACACTGTGAGACCCTGTCTCTAAAAAGTATATGATAAAGAAAATGTATTGACTGGGCCACGGTGGGCTCCTGCGGTCCCATCTACTTAGGAGGCTGAGACAGGAGGATTGCTTGAGCCCAGGAGTGAGCTATGATCATGCCACTGCATTCTAGCCTGGATGACAGACAACACATTGTCTCTAAACAAAACAAAACAAAAAAAGGAAAAACAAAATTATATTACTCTGGATATAGTGGGTTATATAAAATATATTATTTAAATTAATTTCATCCAGAAAGAAAAAAAAAGAAAACAATTTCATCCACTTTTTTTTTTTTTTAACTTACTTTAATGTCACTAGTAGAAAATTTAAAATTATGTTATGTGGCTTGTATTACTTTTCCATGAGAAAGTGATACCCAGTAAGGAAATGAAATTATAGAGCAGTTAAGTGACTTGCCCAAAGTCACGCTGTAAATATTTTATGTTATGTGATCTGTTTATGCTTGCTTTTATTCCAATGACTGCTAATTGGCCACACATCAATGTAATTTTCTTAGTTCATTTTGTGCTGCTGTAAGAGAATAGTTGAGACCGGGTAACTTACAAAGAATAGATATTTATTCTCTCACAGTTCTGGAGGCTGGGAAGTCCAGGATTAAGGTACTGGCAGCTTAGGGCCCTGTCTCTCTGCTGCCAAGATGGTGTCTCCAATGCTGCATCTTCTGGAGGGAGAGACTCCAGGTCCTCACGTGGCGGAAAAGTGGAAGAGCAAACCCACGCTCACGAACACTATTTATAGTGGCATTAGTTCATTCATGAGGGCAGAGCCTCAGGACCCAAACAACTTCCCACAGGCCCCACCTCCCAACACTGATGCACAGGGGATTCAGTTCCAACATGCATCTCGGAGGCCAGGACTGCCATGGTTTGGAGCCAAAAACAGCCAAACCATAGCAGTCATGACTTTGTGCTCACCTTGGGAAGGCAGGAAGAGATCTTTGTATTTCTCCTGATGGAACAGTCATGGATGGTCCACATGATTGTGGATGATGGATTCCGTTTCAGGGTGCCACTGACGCTTTCCTTCTGTGTCTCCTGAACGCCATTGATGTATGGCCAACTTGAGCTCTGCTTGCTTTGGTACCTTTGCTCTATACAGATGTCTCAACTGGTACAGATATGCTTATATCGCCTTCTACCTTCCACTTTTCTTTCATATCTTTTGTCAGTCCTGAAAGCAGATACTAGAAGTTGTGCTTTTAAAAACATTTCAGAATTTGTATTATGTCCTAAATATGTCCAGCTAATAACAGCTAACATTTATTCAACATTATGTTAAATAGTGTATAGTGAATTATATAACTTAGTTTTCATAACAACCCAATAAGGTACATACTAGCATGGCTCCATTTCATAGATGACGCTTAGAGAGGTTGCAAAATTGCCCAACATGCACAGGCAGAAAGGGTGTTAAGCCAATATTCTAGTCCTTGCAATTGAATCCCTGCTCTTGATCATTATTATGTATTGCTTGTTCAGAGGGTGAATTGCTTAATGAGTCCTCTATTCGCAGTAGAAATTTTATGCAAAGATTAAGTACCTATATCCCAAAACATCTCTGCAAAACCCATTAAGCCTAACTACTCACAAATTGCACAGAAATCACACAACATACACCATCTTGAAGGTGTTAGAATCAATGCTTGGGGCTTATGGGCATTTCTTTTTCTTTACTTTTTTTTTTTTTTTTTTTTTTGAGATGAAGTTTCGCTCTTGTTGCCCAGGCTGGAGTGCAATGGCATGATCTCAGCTCACTGCAACCTCTGCCTCCCAGGTTCAAGTGATTCTCCTGCCTCAGCCTCCCGAGTAGCTGGGATTACAGGCATGTGCCACCACACCCAGCTCATTTTTTGTATTTTTAGTAGAGATGGGGTTTCTCCATGTTGATCAGGTTGGTCTCGAACTCCTGACCTCAGGTGATCTACCCGCCTTGGCCTCCCAAAGTGCTGGGATTACAGGCGTGAGCCACCTCACCCGGCCATGGCCATTTCTTTTTCTTTTTCTTTTTCTTTTTTGACATGGAGTCTTGCTCTGCCCAGGCTGGAGTGCAGTGGTGCAATCTCAGCTCACTGCAAACTCTGCCTCCCCGATTCATGCCATTCTCCTGCCTCAGCCTCCCGAGTAGGTGGGACTACAGGCGCCCACCACCACGCCCAGCTAATTTTTTGTATTTTTAGTAGAGATGGGGTTTCACCATGTTGCCCAGGCTGGTCTTAAACCCCTGACCTCAGGTGATCTGCCCTCCTCAGCCTCCCAAAGTGCTAGAATTACAGGCGTAAGACACCGCGCCTGGCCTAAAGTTTCTTTAATCTTATGTGTAATTTAACTGCTTACATAAATGAACATAATTTATATGTATGGAAAACTGGTGTTACCAGTACACCATTGGTACAAAAGTCTCAGATATCTTAGAGAATGATCAAACGTCAGAGCTGAAGGAGACTGCTGGTTCTCTGCTGCAGGGGTTAGCAGACATTTTCTTTTTTTTTTTGAGACGGAGTCTCTCTCTGTCGCCCAGGCTGGAGTGCAGTGGCTCGATCTCGGCTCACTGTAAGCTCCGCCTCCCGGGTTTATGCCATTCTCCTGCCTCAGCCTCCCGAGTAGCTGGGACTACAGGCGCCCGCCACCTCGCCCGGCTAGTTTTTTGCATTTTCAGTAGAGACGGGGTTTCACCGTGTTCACCAGGATGGTCTCGATCTCCTGACCTCGTGATCCACCCGCCTTGGCCTCCGAAAGTGCTGGGATTACAGGCGTGAGCCACCTCACCTGGCCATTGCCATTTCTTTTTCTTTTTTGAGATGGAGTCTTGCTCTGCCCAGACTGGAGTGCAGTGGTGCAATCTCAGCTCACTGCAAACTCCGCCTCCCCGGTTCACGCCATTCTCCTGCCTCAGCCTCCCGAATAGGTGGGACTACAGGTGCCCACCACCACGCCCAGCTAATTTTTTGTATTTTTAGTAGAGATGGGGTTTCACTGTGTTAGCCAGGATGGTCTCGATCTCCTGACCTCGTGATCTGACCACCTTGGCCTCCCAAAGTGCTAGGATTAGAGGCGTGAGCCACCGCGCCCGGCCCCATTTCTTTAATTCATTTCAGGCTATATTCTTTTTAGGGGAAGACGTCTGTGCTCACATCCTCCCAGAACAATAACAAACGGTTATTGTTCCTAAGTTCTAAAGTTTCTTTAACTTTTTTTTTTTTTTTTTTTTTTGAGATGGAGTCTTGCTCCGTCACCCAGTCTGGAGTGCAGTGGCCGGATCTCGGCTCACTGCAACCTCTGCCTCCCGGGTTCAAGCAACCTCTGCCTCCTGGGTTCAAGTGATTCTCCTGCCTCAGCATCCTGAGTAGCTGGGATTACAGGCGCCCACCACCATGCCTGGCTAATTTTTGTATTTTTAGTAGAGACGGGGTTTCACCATGTTGCCCAGGCTGGTCTTAAACCCCTGACCTCAGGTGATCTGCCCTCCTCAGCCTCCCAAAGTGCTAGAATTACAGGCGTAAGACACCGCGCCTGGCCTAAAGTTTCTTTAATCTTATGTGTAATTTAACTGCTTACATAAATGAACATAATTTATATGTATGGAAAACTGGTGTTACCAGTACACCATTGGTACAAAAGTCTCAGATATTTTAGAGAATGATCAAATGTCAGAGCTGAAGGAGACTGCTGGTTCTCTGCTGCAGGGGTTAGCAGACATTTTCTTTTTTTTTTTTTTTTTGAGACGGAGTCTCAATCAGTGGCCCAGGCTGGAGTGCAGTGGCTCGATCTCGGCTCACTGTAAGCTCCGCCTCCCGGGTTGATACCATTCTCCTGCCTCAGCCTCCCCAGTAGCTGGGACTACAGGTGCCCGCCGCCACACCCGGCTAATTTTTTGCATTTTCAGTAGAGACAGGGTTTCACCGTGTTAGCCAGGATGGTCTTGATCTCCTGACCTCGTGATCCACCCGCCTCCGCCTCCCAAAGTGCTGGAATTACAGGCGTGAGCCACGCGCCCGGCCAGCAGACATTTTCTATAAAGCACCGTAGAGTGAATATTTCAGACTTTGCAAGCAGTGACAAGGTCTTTGTTGCAACTGTTCAACCCTGCCACTGTGGGGTGAAAGCAGCCATAGAAAATATGTGAATGAATGGGCATGGGTATGTACCAATTAAACTTTATTTACAAAACTAAGGAGACATAGGAGACATAGCTTGCTTACTCTTATTTTAGTACAACCTTTTTTTTTTTTTTTTTGAGACGGACTTTTGCTCTTGTTGCCCAGGCTGGAGTGCAATGGCGCGATCTCAACTCACCGCAACCTCCGCCTCCCGGGTTTAAGTGATTCTCCTGCCTCAGCCTCCTGAGTAGCTGGGATTATAGGCATGCATTATCACGCCTGGCTAATTTTGTATTTTTAGTAGAGATGGGGTTTCTCCATGTTGGTGAGGCTGGTCTGGAACTCCCGATCTCAGGTGATCCACCCGCCTTGGCCCCCCACAGGTGTGAGCCACCGTGCCCAGCCTGTACAACCCTTTTTTTATAGTTCAAGAAAGAGGACTGGATTGAACAGCTTGCCCAATTTAAGCCAAGAGCTTGTTGTAGAACAAGGTTCAGAAACCTTCCTGGCCATCAGCATTTTTCCTACTATGTATATGAATTCACATTTAAGTTCCTCCCCCACCTCACTGTAAACATTATAAAATTTCCAAACATTCAAAAAGACGTAGAAAATAATATAAAAGCTGCATACAGCCATCACTAAGCCTGAGAGAAAAAAAAAAAAAAAACATTAAAAATAAGATTGAAGCTTCTTGTGTACCTCGTCCCAATCCCTGCCCTTTCCCCATCCAAGGTAACCATTATCCTGACTTGGACGTTTATTGTACCCTTGCCAGCCTTCATCTTTTATAACATATATATGTCTCCTAAAACAATGTGTAATAATGTTTTACATATATTAAATGCAAATGGCATCAAACTATATGTATCCTTCATCACCCTTTCACAATAAAATATAAAGAATGATTTTAGAGGAATCTTTTTTTCCCAAAGCAAAAAGTTAGAGACCTAAATTACTATTAGCAGGAAAATGGATAAATAACATTAGAAAAATGATCCAATTTTTCCCTAAAATTCTTGATTGGAAAGCGATTATTTATTGAAAAGAGAATTGGCAACAAGATGTGCATAGCATATTTTTGAATCTAAAGCTACTTGTAAAGATGTGGGGCCAAACGTCTAGCTGTGTGACCTTAAGCAAGTTATACAACCACTCTGTGCCTCTATCATCTAACAGTGGAAGGAACAAGTGTATTTACTTTTTAGGGCCCTAGAAAGCAGCAAAGGAGTTAAGGCATAGAACATGCTTACAATAATGCCTGGAATACAATGTTGCTTCAAAGAGTCAGAATTTGAAGTTTAAACTTTTAATTTTTGGTGGTGGTGGTGGTGGTGTTGCTGTTGTAGAGACAAGGTCTCAATATATTGCCCAGGCTGGTCTCAAATTCCTGAGCTCAAGTGATTTTCCCACCTTGGCTTCCCAAAGTGCTGGGATTACAGGCATGAACCACCATACCCAGCCTGAAGTTAAAATTTTTAAGTTTCCATAAAAGGAATGAAGATAATGGAAATATACTGACTGAAACTGCAGATGTTACTTAATTAGATGGAGTTGCTAATTCTCTAGACTGAGAACCAGTATAAATTTGAAAATTACCTTGATAAATTGGGAAATTGTTGTTGAAGGAAATAGAATGGAGTAACACAAACATGGTACGTATAAAAAGAGGCCAGGTGCAGTGGCTCATGCCTATATTCCCAGCACTTTGGGAGGCTGAGCGGGGAGGATCACTTGAGCCCAGGAGTTGGAGACCAGCCTGGGCAACATAGTGAGACTCTACCTCTATAATTAAAAAAAAAATTAAAAAGTGTTAAACAGGCTTGGTGGCTCACGCCTGTAATCCCAGCACTTTGGGAGGCCGAGATGGGCAGATCACCTGAGGTCGGGAGTTTGAGACCAGCCTGACCAACATGGAGAAACCCCGTCTCTACTAAAAATACAAAATTAGCCGAGTGTGGTGGCACATGCCTATAATCCCAGCTACTTGGGAGGCTGAGGCAGGAGAATTGCTTGAACCTGGGAAGTGGAGGTTGCAGTGAGCTGAAATCGCGCCATGGCACTCCAGCCTGGGCAACAAGAGCAAAATTCTGTCTCAAAAAAAAAAAAAAAAAAAAAAAAGTTAAACAAACAAAAACCTGCATTTTTTTTTGAAGTATGAAGAGGTAGTGTTACAGACTGCATGTTTGTGTCCTCCCTTCTTGACCCCAACTTGTATATTGAAACCTTAATCCCCATTGTGATGGGGACTTTGGAAGGTGGTTAGGGTCACATGAGGTCATGAGAGGGGAGCACATCACGGGATTAGTGCTCTTCTCAGTGGAGATAGGAGAGTGCTGTCTACAAACCAGAAGAGAGCCCTCGCCAGACTCCAGACCCCCCAGTGCCTTGATCTTAGACTTCCTAAGAACTGTGAGAAATAAATGTCTATTGTTTAAGTCACCCAGTCTATGGTATTTTTATTACAGCAGTCTGAGATGACTAATACAGATACTGTTAATTTCTTTCTCTTCTTTTTTGAGAAGGAGTCTCGCTCTGTTGCCTGGGCTGGAGTGCAAGGGCGCGACCTTGGCTCACTGCAACTTCCGTCTCCCGGGTTCACGCGATTCTCCTGCATCAGCCTCCCAAGCAGCTGGGATTATAAGAATACACCACCACACCTGGCTAATTTTTTTGTATTTTTAGTAGAGACGAGGGTTTCACTATGTTGGCCTGACTGGTCTCGAACTCCTGACCTCATGATCCCCCTGCCTTGGCCTCCCAAAGTCCTGGGATTACAGGCGTGAGTCACAGCGCCCGGCAGATACTTCTAATTTCAATCCACAGATCGACACTGAGAAGTATACAGCGTGGCACTCAAGAGTGAGAATCCAGGGATCCAGCTGTAGATTACAACCCAGGCTTCACCATTCACAGCCAGGATCATCTCAGGAGAGTTCCTGAACCTCTCCAAGCCTGGATCCTCCGCTGTAAAATGCAAATGATGATAGACCCACCGCAGAGGGCAGCTGTCAGCCGTTAACACAGGGCAACAAAGTTAGATGCTGCTATTACTGTTGTTGCTGAGATTATTACAAGGTACAAGTTTACTGGCAAAATGACCTGTGTGCAGAGAACTCGGTTTACTAAATGAATACTCCTCAGAAATGTAGCAATTCTGTGGGAAAAAGCCCAGCATGGTACTGAGATGCCAGAAGTACAATGGGTGCAGTTTAGGAAATCATCATTCTTTGTGTATTCTTTCTCTAATCCACCTTAGTCCAAGCCTCACTAGAAAATGCATTTTGGGGGTTTGTTTCTGCTGTTAAAAAATGTTGTAAAGAAATAGGAGGCACACAAATGTTTTAAACGATGACGGTTGGTTCTATAAGAAAGTGTTCAAGGCCTTGGGGTTGTTTGGTCAGGAGAAAAGTAGACCGAGGGGGGTTTAATGACAATCTTTAGGTAAATGACAAGTTTTAATGTGAGGAATGTGCACTAGTTTTTCATCAGTTTTGTGGAGGACCAAATTAGTGGACATAGACTTAAATTAAAGAGGAGGATTTCACATCTGTAAAAGCTCCCTAAAGTCATAACGAGAAACTGCTGCAGGGAGGTGCCGAGTGGGAAGGAGAGCTGGCATCCAGAGGGCTGAAGAAAAACACACATGAAAATATGTCATTAAGATACTTTTTCTTGGTATGGTGCAGTGGCTCACGTCTGTAATCCCAGCACTTTGGGAGGCCGAGACTGGAGGATCACTTGAGCCCGGGAGTTCAAGACCAGGCTGGGCAACATAGTGAGACCCCTGCCTTTATTTTTTTAAAAAAATATATTTTTTAGGCCAGGTGTGGTGGCTCACACCTGTAATCCCAGCGCTTTGAGAGGCCAAGGCTGGCGGATCATGAGGTCAGGAAATCGAGACCATCTTGGTTAACACGGTGAAACCCCGTCTCTACTAAAATTACAAAAAAAAAAAAAAAAAATTAGCTGGGTGTGGTGGGAGGCGCCTGTAGTCCCAGCTACTCGGGAGGCTGAGGCAGGAGAATGGCGTGAACCCGGGAGGCGGAGCTTGCAGTGAGCCGAGATAGCGCCACTGCACTCCAGCCTGGGCGACAGAGACTCCGTCTCAAAAACAAAACAAACAAACAAACAAAATATATAAATTTTTTAAAAAGTTATTTTTTCCTAAAATCCCTTCAGGCTCAATAGGTCATTTATTCTTTGGATCTAATTCTAGGCAAAAAAAAAAAAATGTAAACGTGCTCTAAAAAGTCATGCAATTTAAAAATTTTCAGTGTAAACAAAACAAACGGATCTTTCTCACTGACGTCTAGGACATTTATCAAGTTTTGCTCTTCCTGGAGCCGTTTCCTACTGGCCTCTGGTTTCTCGGTTCCATTAAAGGACTGAGGTTCCTAACTTTCTAACTATGTCTGCCCCTGGATGTTTATAACTCACCAGCTGCATTTTCTCCTTGACTGTGTTCCTCATATCCTCACTCAAGGCCACCTGTCTCCTTCCTCCAGGGTCTGAATTCCAGAAGCTGCATGTGTTTGCTTCCTCTTTTATTATTGCTACTTACAGCATCTAGAATGAAGTCATGCCCTGACGGCTTCTGTGAGGATCACCTCCTGCCACATATGGGCAGGGGTTGAAGCTTTTTACATTTTGTAATTCATATGCACACATTCCTGATAAGTATTTCCAAGATATGTTTTTGTCTATGAAAATGTATATACTCAGGCCAGGTGCAGTGGCTCACGCCTGTAATTCCAACACTTTGGGAGGCCTAGGCAGGTGGATCACCTGAGGTCAGGAGTTTGAGACCAGCCTGGCCAACATGACAAAATCCCGTTTCTACTAAAAATACAAAAATTAGCCGGGCGTGGTGGCATGAGCCTGTAATCCCAGCTACTTAGGAGACTGAGACAGGGTAATCACTTGAACCCAGAAGACAGAGGTTGCAGTGAGCCAAGATCACGCCACTGCACTCCAGCCTGGGTGACAGAGCAAAACTCTGTCAAAAAAAAAAAAAAAAAGAAAGAAAAAGAAAGAAAGAAAAGAAAGAAAAGAAAATATATGCACTCTTCTAACATGACAAAAATATAACTAAAGTTTATTCTAAAATTATAACTTTTAAGTCTGGAATAGTAGGGCATGGCATGGGATATACAAGGGTTTGGCCAACCACTGCCCATGGGTTAAATCTGGTCTTCCATCTGTTTTTGTTCAGCCTGTGGGCTAAGAATGACTTTTATATTTTCAAATATTTGAAAAACACTGAGCCTGGGAAACACAGGGAGACTCCGTCTCTACAAAAAAAAAAAAAAAAAAAAAAGCCAAGGGTGGTGGCACACACCTATGGTCCCAGCTACTCGGGAGGCTGAGGAAGGAGGATTGCTTGAGCTCAGGAGGTCAAGGCTGCAGTGAGCCATGATGGTTGAGCTGCACTCCGGCCTGGGCAACAGAGTGAGACCCAGCTTGAAAAATAAAATAAAATGAAGGAAAACCAAAAGCAGGAAGCAGCACTTCCAGTTGGTACCACATGGCAAAAGTCAGAGAAAAAGCATATAAAGAAGTGCAAGGGAAAACTCAGTCTTATTTCTGAGAAGAAGGTCGTGTGTCCAGGAGTGGAATTCACATTCGGAGAAATCAACAATAAGCCGAGTAATGGGATGGCTGGGTCCAGTGGTATTTCTGGTTCTAGATCCTTGAGGAATCGCCACACTGTCTTCCACAAAGGATGAACTAATTGATGAATAAACTAATTGATGAACTAACTAATAAATGAATAAATTGGGAAACTGAAGTGCATTTTCCAAAAAGTATGAGCAAAAGCCATTTTGAATACCAGGAACATATTGTGGGGAACAAGATTGTTTCAGGAAAACAACAACAACAACAACGAAAACCAGCTGTTTTAAACATCTAATGTGCAGACAAACGAATTCCACCATAACCATCATTTCACAAACTGCCAATAGCTTCCCTTGGGTTCTTTTTCCTGTAAAAACTGCCCCTCTTTATTAAAAAATCACAGTGTCTGCTTATAAGGTCTGCATTTTATTTTCATTGAACCTGAAAGCAAAAAAAAAAAAAAAAAAAAAGAAAAGAAAAGAAAAAAAAGTCATCCTTTCCTTTTGAACTTAATTTGACCAGTGTAGAAAATATTTCTACACTGATGGCATTAATCTCTTCATCATAAAACAACATGAAATGAAATGCATTTGGAAATGCAAAAAACCAGTTTCACAAGAAACAAATAAAATACTCATGCTAATCTATTTCATGTTAATTTGGGGGATGACAGTAACTGGGGGGGTGTGGTGTGTGTGCCTGAGAGAGAGAGCTTTTAATAAATATGCTAAAGCTTTTCAGTGGAAAAACACATTTCATGCTACCATTTTATTTATTTATTTTACTATTATTATTTTTTTGAGACGGAGTTTCACTTTTATCGCCCAGGGTGGAGTGCAATGGCGCGATCTTGGCTCACTGCAGCCTCCGCCTCCTGGGTTCAAGTGATTCTCCTGTCTCAGCCTCTGAGTAGCTGGGATTACAGGCGCCTGCCACCATGCCCAGCTAATTTTTCTATCTTTAGTACAGAGAGGGTTTCACCACATTGGCTGGCTGGTCTCAAACTTCTGACCTCAAGTGATCGGCCTGCCTTGGCCTCCCAAAGTGCTGGGATTACAGGCATGAGCCCCTGCATCCCCCATGCTGCCGTTTTAAGGGAACTAAGCAAAATCTTACAGCAAATTAGGGATAGAATCAATAAAATCACCCATTTAATGTAAACTGTCGATTAGCAAACTGACTTTTGAGATGCTTGGTTTTCCTTATTTTTGTTCTTTAGGTAAATGTTCTTCTAATCTGTATTTGAAGTTGTCTTTCTCTTTTGATTGTATGCATTGTGGCTAACGACTCATTACTGCAGCTGAAACCCAGGGAATTCAATGGCTTTGTAAGCACCTCCTGGGAGGAAGATTACTTGGACAAACAGCTATGAAAACAGTTTGACTTACTCATCTAAATGAAAATAAAATGAGAATTATTTTCGTTCTATGTGTGTTTGTGTCCTTTTGGCGAATGGCTGCTTTGCCAATTCTCCTAGTAAATGTCAAGTACCATTCATTCAGAGTAGTGAGCACCCATTGTTGGCCTTGATGCTAATTTCTCACAGCCTGGAGAAGTTATAATAAGCAGATGATGGAATGCTTATACTAGGGTCTGTGTTGTTACTATTGACCTTGCTGTACACGGTCTCTAATATACATTTCCCCCAAATTCATCAAGTGGGACAAAACCTTCTTCTCTTAGGGAAAAAGCCCCACGAGGATGAAGTCAAAGGTCTCCCCTCACTAGGACCAATGGAGACTGCAGATCTCCAGCAGATTCCAGAGCATCCGCTGTAGTCACAGCACCTTCTGTGTGTGAAGCCTTTGAGAAACAAAGACGGTGACTTGAGGAGGTTGACTTTTGAAAAAGTGAACTGGCAGGGGCCAGCGCAGCTGATCGAATTACTCTCTCCTTCCTTCCTTCCTTCCTTCCTTCCTTCCTTCCTTCCTTCCTTCCTTCCTTCCTTCCTTCCTTCCTTCCTTCCCTCCTCTCCCCTTCTCTGCCCTCCCCTCCCCTCCTCTCCTTCCCTTTCTTCCTTTCTTTCTCCCTTCCCTTCCCTTCCCTTCCCTTCCCGTCTCTCCTTTCTCTCTCCTTCCCTGCCTTCCTGCCTTCCTTGCTTCTCTTTCATTTCACTCTGTCACCCAGGCTGGAGTGCAGTGGTGCAATGTCCACTCACTACAACCTCTACTTCCCAGGTTGAAGCCATTCTCCTGCCTCAGCCTCCCAAGTAGCTGGGATTACAGGTGCCCACCACCACGCCCGGCTAATTTTTGTGTTTTTAGTAGAGATGGGGTTTCACCATGTTGGCCAGGCTGGTCTCAAACTCCTGACTTCAAGTGATCTGCCCACTCCAGCCTTCCAAAGTGCTGGGATTATAGGCCTGAACCACTGGGTCCGGCGACCTAATTACTCATTTGGGGAGATTTTTCGCACTTTCCTCTGGGCTGCTGAGACTCCGACAGCCACTAGAGGACTTCCAATTTGTTGGACAAACAGAGAGCATAGGAAGGACCCGTGTGTCATTCCTTTTTAATCTATCTGCATTTCCCCGGGTTTTAGTCGATTCTTTGTAGCCAGCCACAAGATCATCCATCCATATATGAACTCATTCATTACTGCGAGCCTAAGAAGGAAGTATGCAGTTGTATTCATTTCAGAAAGCACTTGTCATGCAAGTGTGAAAGGCTTTGTCCTGGGTTCTGAATGTAAATGCTGGCGTGTGTGCTGGCTGCAGCCCCCTCCGAGACCACATGTGTTGCTCATAAGCACAGATGCAGATGGCAGAGGCCTCTCAACTCTCAACTTGGCTCTAAGGAAAAGCACTTTTGACCTGATTCATAACATCGCCACGCTGGGTTCGGAAGCCCCAATTTGAGGACGCAACTTTTAGTTGAAGGGCATCCTTGCTGCATACGTGCTCAAACTTGATATTCCAGACACGATGACACAAAATGCACCCATGTGGGGGCTGTGCCCGTCCTGTATGCTGTCACCGCCAGGCTCAGCCTGTCAAGTTGCTCTTTTACAGTGGAACACTTCCTAAAGTTAAGCAGGGATGGAGAGGTCATCTTTTAGCTGGCTGAGACAGTTATTACCCAATTCGCTCTTTTGCTTTCTTCTAGCTATTATCATAGTAGATATAAGTAAACTAAGAAAATTGGCAGAGTGCACTGGGATTCTTGTGACTTAACATTAAGTTTTGGCTCTAGCAGTCTTCTTTCAGAACTCTGGGTAGGTCAAAAGATTTCTTAAGTCTCAATTTATCTGGAGGAAAAGTATGAATTTCCTTCTGGTGTAGACTCATCAGTATTACAAAACAGGCCAATTACTGATCCACCAGTAGCAACTCTAACTTATGGATGCCTAGCTAAAGCCCAGCCCATACATCTAAACGGGCAGTGGAGATGGAGGTGGCAAGGATGGGTGTAGCGGATTCCAGCCTTCATCTGCCCTCAGTGCCCTGCAGCCTCAAACTCCTGGGCTCAAGTGATCCTCTTGCCTTGGCCTCCTGAGTAGCTGGGACTACAGGCATGTGTTACCTTGCCCAGTTTTAACATTTTTGTAGAGATGGTGTCTCTCTATGTTGCCCAGGCTGGTCTCAAACTCCTGGCCTCAAGTAGTCTTCTGACCTCAGCCTCCCAAAGTGGTGGGAGTACAGGCATGAGCCACCATGCCCTGTCTAACAACCTTTGTTTTTCTATTCTAATCGCCCCCAAATTTATTGACACACAGAAACATTTCCAAGCTGTGCTCAGGACTTCTTTAGGTAGAGTAGCCAACTGTCTGTATTTGCCTAGAACGCTCTGGTTTTATCACTACAAGTCCTACATCCCAGGAATGCCCTTAGCGCTGAGAATATCAAGGTGGTCAGTCATTGTACTCTTATTCCCAAGAGAAACACTGCGCACAACATAGTTCTGTAGTCAAAGAATCTTAGAAACTGCTTCCTCTTTTTTTCATTAAAACAAAAAATTGTGGTAAAAAAAACACATAACTTAGAATTTACCATCTTAATTTTAGTCATGTGCTGCATAGTGACATTTTGGTCAGCAGTGGGCCTCATACATCATGGTGTTCCTGTAAGATTATAATATCATATATTTATATTTTATATGCTTAGATATGTTAGATATATAAAAATTTACCATTGTGTTACAGTTCCCTATAGTTTTCAGTACCGTAACCTGTTGTACAGGTTTGTAGCCTAGGAGAAATAGGCTCTACCATGTAGCCTAGGTGGGTAGCAAGCTATAGTGTCTGGGTTTGTGTGAGTACACTCTCTGATGTTAACACAATGACGAAATAGCCTAACAATACATTTCTCCAAATGTATCCTCATCATTAAGCAAAACAACTGTTTCTTTTTTCTTTTCTTTTCTTTTTTTTTTTTGAGACAGGGTCTTGCTCTGTCACCCAGGCTGGAGTGCAGTTGTGCGATCTTGGCTCACTGCAACCTCTGTCTCCAAGGTTCAAGCAATTCTCCTGCCTCAGTTTCCCAAGTAGCTGGGACTATAGGCACGTGCCACCATGCCCGGCTAATTTTTGTATTTTTAGTAGAGATGGGGTTTCACCATGTTGTCCAGGCTGGTCTCGAACTTCTAGCCTCAAGTGATCTGCCCACCTCAGCCTCCCAAAGTGTTGGTATTACAGGTGTGAGTCACTGCACCTGGCCCATGACTATGTTTCTAAGTGTACAGTTCAGTGGTATTAAGTATGCTTGCATTATTGTTTTTGTCTTTTTGAGATATAAAAGGCATAATAATATATTGAAGTATTTAATAAGCTTCTCAGTGAAGAAACTTGTTAAAACTTACTCTTTCCCAAACTTCTGTGGTCATGGAGCCTTCGGGCAATACCTCTTAACACTGCCGAACACAACTTGACCATAATGCTTGTACGGTGACCCTTTTTTATCTTGCTCAGTAATAAAAGTATTGGACAGTATTTTCCATTAAGCAAGTTTCCGCTTTCTGGAAGTATCTATAGACCTTCCCTAATTCACTCCAAGAGTTGAGAGAGAGAGAGGATCGCTTGAGCCCAGGAGTTCGAGACCAGCCTGATATCCAGAGGTTTAACTAAGAACATGTTTTTTCCTTAGTAAAAAGGTGTTACAAGTGATGGTTAGAGGTACCAGAGTTGTCTATGGGTTGAATAGGGTTTTATGCTTTGGCCCAGGAAGCTTCTCTCTGCAAAATTACCAGCTGCTTAGGAAAAACAGCTGGTACCTCTAGAGTCTGCATAGTGATTGGGACACGGTAGGCATTCAAGATATTTTTACTGAGCTGAACTAATGTTGATTTATACTGTTGCTTCCATTGAGGTAGTGAATTTTTCGTTCATTTGTTTTTACTTTATTTTAATTTTTTGAGACAGGGTCTTGCTCTGTTGCTTAGGGTGGAATGCAGTGATGTGATCATAGCTCACTGCAGCCTCGATCTCCCAGCCTCGATCCATCTTCTCATCTCAGCCTCCTGATTAGCTGGGACTACAAGTACACGCCCTCATGCCTTGCTAATTTTTTATGTTTAGTAGAGACGATGTCTTGTTATGTTACTCAGGCTGGTCTAGAACTCCTGAGCTCCAGTGATCCTCCTACCTCAGCCTCCCAAAGTGATGGAATTATAGGCATGAGCTATATTGCACATGGCCAGTAATGAATTATGAATTACATATATGATACACTTCGTTCAAAAACTGGAGACTACTTGTATTTATATTTAAAAGTTGCCTGTGATTAAAAAATTTTAAGGGTGGAATTAATAGTTTAAGCCATCTTTTAAAGTTTTCCACCAAAATAGCTTTCTTTGCGATGATAGCTCTATTTCTGAGAAACAGCACAACTCCTGAATTCCAGATGTCAGAACATGGCATGGGCTCCAAAAATGGCAGCCAGGGCTACCCTATGAGTTGGCAGTTCTCACAGAGAAGTTACCTTGGAAAAGTTAAAAGTGGATGCAGATGAAGATAATGTTGTGTATTCCAGTTAACATCACAATGGAAGCTAGAATCTACCTCACCCAAATCCTGGGCTGATGAGCTCTTATCACAGTTTATCTCTGTGTTCTTCAGAATACGTCTTCCCTGGAGAAAACATAAAGTAAGGATTCAATTCCAAGGTCAAATGAGTTAGCACAAACTCTTTTCCCTTCCTCCTTCAATATCTAGTAAACTGGTATTATATTTTCTTTTATTTATTTATTTATTTATTTATTTAAATTTATTTTGAGACAGAGTCTCGCTCTATCGCCCAGGCTGGAGTGCAGTGGTGCAATCTCGGCTCACTGCAACCTCCGCCTCCCGGGTTCAAGTGATTCTCCTGCCTCAGCCTCCCAAGTAGCTGGGATTGTAGGTGTGCGCCACCACGCCCAGCTAATTTTTGTATTTTTAGTAGTGACAGAGTTTCATCATGTTGTCCAGGCTGATCTCGAACTCCTAGCCTCAAGTGATCCATCTGCCTCGGCCTCCCAAAGTGCTGGGATTACAGGCATGAGCCACTGCACCCGGCATACATACATATATATATATACACACACACACACATAATATATGTATATATGTATCTTATATACATATATATATGTATGTATGTATTGGAGCCAGGGTTTTACTCTGTTGCCTAGGCTAGAGTATGGTGGTGTGATCATAGTTCACTGCAGTCTCGAACGCCTGGGCTCAAGTAGTCCTCCCACTTCAGCCTCCCGGAGCAGCTGGGACTACAAACACGTGCCATCACACCTGGCTAATTTTTTGTAAAGATAGGGTTTTGCCATGTTGCACAGGCTGGTCTCGAACTCCTGGGCTCAAGCGATCCTCCTGCCTCAGCCTCCCAAAGTGTTGGGATTACAGGCGTGAGTCACCACGCCCGGCCAGTACGATATTTTTTATAAACCAATGTTGCAGCGTCAGATCAGATTTCCGAAACTGTCCTTATTCAGCAGTGACACCATGTGTAGCTCCTTAGATCTCTGTGATGATGAAATAAAGGATGTGTCTTGGGGAGTGTTTTTGGGGATTTACATCATAAAGGAGAAGGGAAGGAGCAGGATGAAGTAAGGGAGAGAAGCTGAGCTGTGGCACAGTCCTGATAAAGGCCTCAGCCAGGACCTCAGGAGCTCTGAAGGCGGGATGGCCTTGCAAAACTGACTCACTGTGGCCTGGGACCCCCGTGGAGGTCAGCCGTGGAATGCAGATATCTGGAGATGGGTCTGTGACTCTTAGTGAAGAGGCTCCTTTCAGTCCTTGTAGGGGACAGACACTGTGGCTCTGCTAGCAGGCAGCTTTCATTCCTGAGGGGGAGTCTGCAGAGCAGTGCAGGGCTGTCTTTCCAGGACTCTTGGTTCTTTCTGGGCAGGAGAGTATTAGTTCAAACTGTTCTACACTGACTTCTGTGGTGCCTCAAAGAGCACAAAGCGAGCCCAGTTCAGAAGTTGCTACATAGCAGATTCCTTTTCAAAATGAACACTGCACAGACAGTAACAATCCTTTTAATGTCCACCTGCTGGAGGCTAATTCAGTTTACTTTGATAAAGGCGGGAGGGGAGGAGAGGGAGGAAGAGGAGGAGGAGAATGAAGACAGAGATTTTGATAGAAACAGAGGCCTGAATTTTTAAGAAGGCAGTGCTGCCAGACGATGGGCATGGATGATTACATTGCACATTTTCACACAACTGTATACTGTGCATCAGTCGTTTTAAGTATTGCATGATGTAAGTATAAAGTTGGCCCCTGTTTGGGGAAAGTCCTTGGAGCGCTTAATGCCAGAGACAGCCTGGAATAGTGGTCCGTGGCCGCCTGACCTCCAGAGCAACTGCCCCGCTCAATTTCTCCAATTCCATGACACCTGGGCTGCATGGCTGTGGGTGCTGGGTTCTCAGCGTCATGCCAGAAGCTGCACCAGAAGCGGGTTGGAGCTTTTCACTCTGAGGCACTGCTCAAGATGCACAATCCCTGGTTGCTGTTTCTCCCCCTTTACTAGGTTGTCCTGTTTGGTTCATCCAGAACCTCCTGTCCTTTTTATTGTAAAGTCTTTCCCTATATCTCCATCCCACTGTAGACTGGTCAGCTGTCCTCACGTAGGGACAGTTTATTTTTAAAAACTTAGAACCATTCTAATGGGGGCAGCTATTTCTCCTGCATATCCTAAATCTGGAAGGAGGAGTCAGCATTGCCCTTGGTCTCCCTTCCTGTGCCTAGACATTACTTTACATCCCTTGTGTACAATCCTCTTTGTTTTCCGTCATGTCATCTGCCTCATCTACCCAGCACCCCTGTGGAACCACCTTGTTGGTTCATGGTCTCTTTCTCTAGGTCACCACCTATGACATCTCGGGTCAATCTGACGTCCATGTAGACAATCCCAAACACAGCGGCCTCTAATGCTGTTTTATCTTAGAACCAATAGCATTTACCGGCCGGAGCAGTGGCTCACGCCTGTCATCCCAGCCCTTTGGGAGGCCGAGGCAGGCGGATCACGAGGTCAGGAGATCGAGACCACCCTGGCTAACACAGTGAAACCCCATCTCTACTAAAAATACAAAACAATTAGTTGGGCATGGTAGCGGGCGCCTGTAGTCCCAGCTACTTTGGAGGCTGAGGCAAGAGAATGGCGTGAACCCGGGAGGCAGAGCTTGCAGTGAGCCGAGATCGGGCCACTGCACTCCAGCCTGGGCGACAGAGTGAGACTCTGTCTCTAAAAAAAAAAAAAAAAAAAAAAAGAACCAATAACATTTACACCAATAACATTTACCTCTTCTGTGCTTAAGCATCCTGCTCTCTTCTTAATACTCTTTTAGCCCCCAAACAGATTCACCTCTGAAAACTTCAGCAACAACCACCTACTGTCGTGGCTGGAGCCCCCCAAAAACCAGACCCTGAAGAAGGACTCCAATACAAGTCGTTTCTTTGGGAGCTAATCCCAGTGTTGGGGTGGAGGACTGAGACAAGGAAGGGAAAGAAGCTAATAAAGAGTCCAATGGCATGTAAGTGCCCACCATGGGCAACTGGAGCCATTCCCACTGGGGAACTCTGGGAGGCAGCAAGAACATCCCACCGGGGGAAGGCCAAGGAGCTGCGTTAGACAGTCACTGATTCCTGACAGGTATAGGCTGCGGGTTGCTTCTAGGCGGCATCCGGTGCCCAGCACTTCTTACCTGGAACGGAGTTAAGGCAAAAGCAGGTGGTCAGGCATGGTAGCTCATGCCTGTACTCCCAGCACTTTGGGAGGCTGAGGCGGGTGGATCGCCTGAGGTCAGGAGTTCAAGACCAGCCTGGCCAACATGGTGAAACCCCATTTCTACTAAAATTAGCTGGACTTGGTGGCAGACACCTGTAATCCCAGCTACTTGGGAGGCTGAGGCAGGAGAATCACTTGAACCTGGGAGGCAGAGGTTACAGTGAGCCGAGATGGTGCCATTGCACTCCAGCCTGGGCAACAAGAGTGAGACTTTGTCTCAAAAAACAAACAAACAAACAAAAAACCAAAACCCAACCCCCCCTCCCCACCCAAAAAAAAAGCAGGTGACAGTCTGGCCAGGGTGGAGGGCATAGAAGTAGAGGCTGCCATGCAGGTATCAGGGCACATTGACAGCATCCACTTCACCTGTCAATTCAGCTTTCTTAACCTGCCTTCCCCTACACATGTTTTTTGTCTTTATCGGGGTCTCTAATCCCTTGACTTATCTATTTGCAGCTAATTATCGGCCTCCTGGGGACAATTCCTTCCACATGGAGCCTGGATCTCAGAGACAATTACAACCTCTTCCTCTCAGGATACTCAACTTCATTGTCTCCTTGTGTTTTTTATTTTTTCCTTTTTTCTTTTTTAACCACAGTTTGGTGTTTCCCAACCAAGTTCAGACTATGATAACTAGGAAGAACTGCCCACTCAGGCAAACAGGTGCCACTGAAAATTAATGGAAATCTCTCTCCTCGGTTTATTTATTTATTTATTTTGCATTCTTTTTGGCCAGGTCTTCCTTTAGTAACTCTCAGCTACATGTCCATGCCCCCCTCCTCAAATCACCTTCCTGCTTTTACTGTTTTTATTCACAGTCGATGACTCAGCCAATCCGGATCCAGATAGAATCGTCTACACTCACTGTCTCATTCTTCAGCTTGACTCAGTGTGACTTTTGGCTCCATTACTCTTCCATGTCAGCCTAATGGACTTTTCTGCTCTCATCTTTCTTCTTAGCAACTTTCTTGGACACGTTCTTTTTCTGGAAATTTCTTGCCCCTTATCTTCTGGCCATAAAGCTATCTTAGTTTACTTCTTACCTTTCTGGCCATTTCTTCTTTCTTTTTGCAGTTTCGTCATCTTCTATCTCGCCACTGAATCTTTGATCTACCCAAGAGTCTGTCTTGGGACCTCTCCTTTCCTCTGTGTTCTGCCCATAAACAATCTTATTCTATCTATGCCTACTCTTCATATCGATAATTTGGACTTCTCCTTTGAGATCCAGTCTTACCTGGCCAACAGTCTACTTGATATCTACTCTTGAATGTCTCAAAGACACATTAAAATCAATATAGCTAGAAGTAAATGCATGATCTTCCTTCCAAATCCAGCCTACTTCCAGTATACTTCATCCTGGTAATCTACCCAATTTGGGGCAGATCGTAAATGTCGGGGGGCAGACTCAACATTCCTTTACCTTACCCTTACTGCATTTCAATAATATCTTTCGAAATATCTTTTTAAGTTATCTTCTCTTTCGATTCTCACCACTGTCACCTTTTCCAAGCTATAGTCATCTCTTTCCAGGGTTACCGAAATAGCCTCACTCACCTATTTTGTCCCCTCTGGATTCCTCTGGTCCATTCTCCAAGCTGTGGCTAAAGTCTACTTTCTGAAAATATATAAAATACAAATGTGATCACATGAGCTCAGCCCCCTACCCTTTTTAAAACTCATCAATGACTTCCTAGTGCTTTACTATTAAGATGAACTTTTATGGGGTGTCCTGTAAGATCCTACCTTGTCTGGTTCTACTAACTTCTCCAGGTTGATCTTTCGTCACTCTCCACCTCACTCTTTTGCTCCGGTCACACAGACTGTCTTTTGATCCAAGGACTTTAGTGCTCCCTGCTTCCATAGGGCCTTTGCATATACCAAGCCTTCTTCCTGCCTTTCTCTTCTCATTGACTCCAACCTGTGAATTGAAATTATGCCACTTCATCAATGACAAGTTCTCTGTGTGCCAATAAGGGTTTGACTTGTGCTGATAAGAGTTTATAGTGGGGGGAATTGACCTATTCAGAGAGGAAAGCTTTGCTGACACCTGAGTAGGCCAATTCTTTTTACTATAAACTCTTATCAAACCACGTAATTTGACATAGCACCTATCACAGTTCAATTTTGCATTTACTTGTATGGGCATTTGATTAACACCTGCCACACTCCCAGCTTTTAAGTTCCAGGAGGACAAGGATGGTGCCTGTTGTGCCAGGGTATTTTGTAGGTGCTCAGAAAATAGTGACCAAAAGAATGACGTAATGAATCAATGATTTATTTTCTATTTCTTAGAGAAAAAGAGTTCCAAGGTGTGAATGCCTTCTTTTTCCAGCCTAGACTTGCAGTTTCAGGGATCTGAGTGAAGACTACGATTTTTTTTTTTTTTTTGACAGGGTCTCACTGTCACCCAGGCTGGAGTGGAGTGGCATAATTGCAGCTCACTGCAGCCTCGATGTGCTGGGCTCAAGCAATTGTCCCATCTCAGCTCCCCGAGTAGCTGCGACTACAGGTGCATACAACCACACCCGGCTAACTTTTGTATTTTTGTAGAGACGGGGTTTTGCCATGTTACCTAAGTTGGTCTTGAACTCCTGGGCTCAAACAATCAAGCTGCCTCAGCCTCCCAAAGTGCTGGGATTACAGGCGTGAGTCACCACATCCAGCCCAACTATGCTCTTGACCATATCCCCTCTCGGATCTCACTCTGATGATTCCATCTTTCTCATATTTCAGCCTCTCCCTCTTGCCTTATTCCTTTCTTGCATCCATTAATATTTCAGGTTTCATTAGAAAAACACCTTCCTCAACTTTACACCTGGTCATTTTTCCTTTATAAATGCCCCAGAATGAATAGCTCATAGTAACTATCTCCATTTTTCATTTTCATTGTGCTCTTAGCTACTCTTGTGACTGTTACCTTAAGAACAAATCTTGCTCTTGAACTCCAGACTCTAAATAACCAACTAGTGCTTCAATATATTTACTTGCATTTTGTTGTTGTTGTTGTTGTTGTTGTTTTGAGACGGAGTCTCGCTCAGTCGCCCAGGCTGGAGTTCAGTGGCGCGATCTTGGCTCACTGCAAGCTCTGCCTCCCGGGTTCACGCCATTCTCCTGCCTCAGCCTCCCGAGTAGCTGGGTCTACATGCGCCCACCACCATGCTTGGCTAATTTTTTGTATTTTTAGTAGAGACGGGGTTTCACTGTGTTAGCCAGGATGGTCTTGATCTCCTGACCTCGGGATCCACCCGCCTCGGCCTCCCAAAGTGCTGGGATTATAGGCGTGAGCCACCGCGCCTGGCCTACTTGCATGTTTTAAGGACTCCTGTAATTCAACCTATTATTTCTCTCATCCAAGTACTAACCAGGCCAGACCCTGCTTAGCTTCCGTGATCAGACGTGTTCAAGGTGGTACGGCTATAGACAACCTATTATTTCTCCTCCAAACTTACTTCTCCTCCTGTACCACTTTAGAACAGGTAAAAGTACTATCCTCTACTCACTTACCAAAGCTAGGGACCTGTTTACCCTGGTCTCTTTCAGCTACTTCCCATCCCAGTAAGTCACCTTGCCCCATCTCTTGTGTTTTTTAAATGTTTCTGGAATACCTGCAGAAATCAATGTGGACACTCATCTTTAGCTCTTGGACTACAATGAGAGCTTCTGAGTGGTCTCCCAGGTCAGCCTGGCTCCACTTTCACCCGTATTTACACTGCTAGAGGAATCTTTCTAAAGCACAAATTTGTTCTTGTGTAATCCCTTCCCCCCAGGCCTCAGCCCTCGCATAAGCGCCTCGAACTCTCTGATTCATTAGCTTAGCATGCATTTCCCCAAACGGTTATGTCTTCAGCTTCACCTCCAGCTGCTCCTTCCTTATCCCCTTTGATCTGGATTCTTCCCAGTCCTTGCTCATCTGGTGATGTCAGAATGTTGGACTGTTTCATGCTTCTGTACCTTTTCCCAAGCAGCTGCCTCTCCACTGGACATCCTCCCTAGACCTTTGGAAGCATGGAGGACCTCTACCTGTGGTTCGCGATCTTAGGTCAATGACAACTTGTTTTGTACAGCTATCCCTGGCCTCCCCACCTAGAACTGACCGCTCTATCTACTGTGCTCCCAGTGTACCTAGTACACATTCTATTAGAGCTCCTGCTGCCAGAGCTGCTGCATAGGGTTGTTCAGGTTGTGAACTGCACAACTCTAAGGACCTCATTCACGAAATGATGCGTAGTGACAACAGTCATATATCGTTGCCCTGCTTTTTGGACTGTTTTCCCTTTCTTTGCTCTTAAGCATCATGGGAATGGGGAAGAAGGCCTGAAAAGGTTAAGAATGTAACATGTGGCATCTGTGTGTGTGGAAATGCTACATAACTCAAGAGGAATGAGGGACAAAGACAGGGATCCATGCTGAGTCAGGATGGTTCTGTGTGTGATGCAGGAGCTTCAGAGAGAAGCCTGTGTGCTGTGCTTAGGTGGCAAACTGTGCAAGAGGCATGGCAAGAAAAGGCCGGCCCAGTGTGGCAGACAGTGCTAGAGGAGGAAGAGTGGGAAGGATGTAAGCCGACTGTTTAAATGAAAATGATCAAAACACAATTGGCCGCTGAGAAGCGAGTGGGGGCTCCTCCATATCTTCCTGGGGTTGGGACTGGTGTTGGCAGTGAGGATCTCTCAAGTTAATCTCCTCCCAGGGACTGTTTCCTGCCACGCATGGATGGGGACAATCACTGCTGGAGCTTGCTTATATGCTTGTCCCGCTAGGCTGACGGCCAGGGATTGAGACTTGTGATCTTAAATCACCAGCATCTTACATGGTACTTTGGTCCACTATGGGCCCTCCACATCCTTCCTAGTCAGAGGTGATAGAGAAAAGAAAAGGAGTTTGTGGACTTCAACAAAATCACAATAATAATAATAGTCAACACGAATAGAGTCCCATGAATCTAGCTTACCGTGCACCTGGCACCTTTCTTTCTTTTTTTTCTTTTTTTTTTTTTTTTTGAGATGGAGTCTCACTCTGTCTTTAGGCTGGAGTGCAGTGGTGCGATCTTGGCTCACTGCAAGCTCCACCTCCCAGGTTCAAGCGATTCTCCTGCCTCAGCCTCCTGAGCAGCTGGGACTATAGGCATGCGCCATCATGCCTGGTTAATTTTTTTATTTTTAGTGGAGACGGGGTTTCACCATGTTGGCTAGGATGGTCTTGATCTCTTGACCTTGTGATCCACCCGCCTTGGCCTCCCAAAGTACTGGGATTACAGGTGTGAGCCACTGCGCCCGGCCTGCCGGGCACCTTTCTAAGTGCTTTATCTGTATCAGTTAATTTTAGCCTTGTATGTAGGAATTACAATAATTCTCGTTTCACAGCTAAGGAAACTGATGCTAGAGACATTAAGGCACCTGCCCAAGATGACACAACTAATACGTAGTGGAGGCAGGATTCGAGCACACGGAGTCTGTCTCTGGAGCCTGTCCTTTACAAGGCTGTTCTCTGCCCCACCTATTGTGATGGCAGTTTTAATCCGAAGAGAGGTTGAGCATTTTTTTTTTTTTTTGAGGCGGAGTCTCACTCTGTCCCCCAGGCTGGAGTGGTTGAGCATTTTAAATGAGGCTTCTGTGCACTTCATGCCTTGGATTCAAGTGGGTTTTTTCTTATTTTCTCCTTTGAGAAAATGTGTTTATTTATTTTTGTGCCTTGGAAACCTCTATTTGTTGTTGTTTTGTTGTTATTGTTATTTTCTTGCTCAGACCTCAGCCTCCCGATAGTCGGGACTATAAACCTGTGCCACCGCGCCCGGCTAATTTTTGTATTTTTTGTAGAGATGAGGTCTCACGATGTTGCTCAGGCTGGTCTCGGACTCCTGGGTTCCAGCAGTCCTCCTACTTCAACCTCCCAAAGTGTTGGGATTACAGGCATGAACCGCTGTGCTTGGTTTCTACTCGTTTTCTTGTTGTGACGTTGCTGCTGGGGAGACAAGGCTAGGAGCTACCTACCTTCCCATCTTGGAGAACACCTGGGGTTTTTTGGGTAACATGTTTTAAAGATTTAGTATAAGACTTTCTCTTTTCCGGCCGGGCGCGGTGGCTCACGCCTGTAATCCCAGCACTTTGGGAGGCCAAGGCAGGCAGATCACAAGGTCAGGAGATCGAGACCATCCTGGCTAACACGGTGAAACCCCGTCTCTGCTAAAAATACAAAAAATTAGCCGGGCGTGGTGGCAGGTGTCTGTAGTCGGGAGACTGAGGCAGGAGAATGGGGTGAACCAGGGAGGCGGAGCTTGCAGTGAGCCGAGATCACGCCACTGCACTCCAGCCTGGGCGATGAGCAAGACTCCATCTCAAAAAAAAAAACAAAAAAAGATTTTCTCTTTTCGTGTGTTGTAAGGACAGTAGATGAAACTTATTTTTCCCTAGCTATGCTTTTAAAATTTTTCTTCATTGCCTTTTGTGAATTTAGCCATTTTAAAATTTGGTTCTACTTTGTTATCTCACCCCAGAGTCAAATCATTGTATTTCTTCCAGACACATTCATAATTTAGTTTTTCTTTTAACTTAGCTGTGTTTCTTTCACCTGTGGAGTGACTTGAATCACTTCGTTATAATATAAAGTCTGTGAGTCTGAAGTTTTCTGGCAAAAGGCAAAAAAAAAATTTACACCTGGCTTGCACTTGATGAGGATTCCACAAGCTTCATCATTTTCTTTGAATTCCCCATGGGAGTTTAAATATATACATGTTAGCATTTTTGTAGTGTACATTAATAAAGACAGCTTTGATTTTTTCTTATTGCAGCTCTGAGGGAAAAAACAGGCATTGTAGTTAACATGCCCTATAGCAACAACTACAGCCAGTTTCAATTCATTTTTTTTTTTTTTTGAGATGAAGTCTCACTCTGTTGCCCAGGCTGGAGTGCAGTGGCGCGATCTCGGCTCACTGCAATCTCCGCCTCCTGAGTTCAAGTGATTCTCCTGCCTCAGCTTCCCAAGTAGCTGGGGTTACAGGCACGTGCCACCACGCCTGGCTAATCTTTGTATTTTTAGTAGAAATGGGGTTTCACCATATTTGCCAGGCTGGCCTCGAACTCCTGATGTCAAGTGATCCTCCTACCTCAGCCTCCCAAAGTGCTGGGATTACAGGTGTGAGCCACCACATGCGCCTCGTTTTTTGATTTAGATCTTAAAGAATAGTTGGGGTTTTGTGTGTGTGTGACAGGATCTTGCTCTGTTGACCAGGCTAGAGTGCAATGGCACACTCATAGCTCACTGTAACCTTGAATTCCTGGGCTCAGTGGAGCCTCTTGCTTCAGCCTTCTGAGTAGCTGGGACTACAGGCATGCACCACCATGCCCGGATAATTTTTTAATTTCATTTTTTGTAGAGATAGGATCTCACTATGTTGCCTAGGCTAGACTTGAGCTTCTGGGCTCGAGCAATCCTTCAGCTTTGGCCTCTCTGAATGCTGGGATTACAGGCATGAGCCACTGTACCCCGATAAAATATTTAGTTTAAAATAATTCCTCTCTGTCCCTAGGTGTTTTCCAATTATGTAGGTGGTTGGCCTGAGGATGTGAATGCCGGCCTGTGCTACTCTTCTTAAAGGTCTTGTCTTCCTGAAGGCATGCTAGATTCTCAGATTTCTTCGCTTCTAAAAATAGAACAGTGTACTCTTACAATAATTTCACCTACACTTACATGTTAGGAATGAAAAGTCCGGGCCGGGTGTGATGGCTCACACCTGTAATCCCAGCACTTTGGGAGGCCGAGGCGGTTGGATCACAAGGTCAAGAGATCGAGACCATCCTGGTCAACATAGTAAAACCTTGTCTCTACTAAAAATACGAAATTTAGCTGGGCATGGTGGCACATGCCTGTAATCCCAGCTACTCAGGAGGCTGAGGCAGGACAATCACTTGAACCTGGGAGGCGGAGGGTGCACTGAGCTGAGATCACGCCACTGCACTCCAACCTGGCAACAGAGCGAGACTCCGTCTCAAAAATAAATAAATAAATAAATAAATAAAAAGTCCATGAAGTTCATGGATTTCTGCCCTTAGTTCTCTCTAAATTGTATTTAGTTTGATTTTAAAATGCCCGAAAAAAGATGCATGGTGTTAAAACTTCAGTTTTAGAACTTGGGATTTGGTATATTTTCAGGGGTGGGAATAGAACCCCCTTTCCTAAGAGTTTATAAAGAGTTCAGTGACAATATTTTTCTAGGATTAAGTAAAGTCCTGTTTGGAAGTAAGTTTATGAATTAACTATGGATTAGGTATGGATGGGTTTCAAATATAGGGTATTCCAGTCAATTGAGTCTATAAATCACTTGTACTTGTCAAGTCACATGTCTCAATTTCTAGTTTGGAAAATATGGTCGCTATATTAGCTTACTAGGGTTGCTGTAACCAAAAACCACAAACTGTGTGGCTTAAGCAATAAAAGTCTATTTTCTCACAGTTATGGAGGCTGAAAGTTCAAGATTAAGGTGTTGGCAGGTTTGGTTTCTTCTGAAACTGCTTTTTGACTTACAGATCATTACATTTCCTCTATGTCCTCACATGGTCTTCTGTGTCTCTGTCCTGATACTCTCTTCTTATACAAATACCAGGCATGTCAGATTAGAGCCCAGTATAAGACTTCATTTTACTTTAATTACTTCTTTTTTTTTGACACGGAGTCTTGTTCTGTCACCAGACTGGAGTGCAGTGGTGCGATCTCGGCTCACTGCAACCTCTGCCTCCCAGGTTCAAGCTATTCCCCTGCCTCAGCCTCCCGAGTAGCTGGGACTACAGTCGTGCACTACCACACCTGGCTAATTTTTTTCATATTTTTAGTAGAGATGGGGTTTCATCCTGTTGGTCAGGATGGTCTCGGTCGCCTGACCTCTTGATCCGCCTGCCTCAGCCTCCCAACGTGTTGGAATTACAGACTTGAGCCACCGCGCCCAGCCTAATTACTTCTTTAAAGGCCTGTACTAGTCTGTTCTCACATTGCCATAAAGAACTATCTGAGACTGGGTAACTTATAAAAAGAAGAAGTTTAATTGACTCACTGTTCTGCAGGCTATACAGCAGGCATGGCTGGGGAGGCCTCAGGAAACTTACAATCATAGTGGAAGGTGACAGGGAGGCAGGCACGTCTTCACATGGCTGGCAGGAGAGAGGGAGGGTGAAGGGAGAGGTGTTACACACTTTCAAGCAACTATATCTCCTGTGAACTCTATGATGAGAGCACTAGGGGGATGGTGCTAAACCATTAGAAACCACCCCTATAATCCAATCACTTCCCACCAGGCCCACCTCTAACACTGGGGATCACAATTCAACATGAGATATGGGTGGAGACACAGAGCCAAACCATATCAAGGCCCTATCTCCAAATACAGTTATAGTGTGAGGCACTGCAGGTTAGGGCTACAATATATGAATTGTGATGAGGGGGACATAATTCAGCCCATTACAGCCCCTATGGGACTGGTCAGATTGTAGCCAATAGGGAACTTGAACTTGTTTGGGTCATTAGGGCCCTACTCAATGTGGTTTAAGAACATTTAAGAACACTTAAGAACAATGACAACCTCAAGGAGTTGACACATTACTTGATACCATGAAAGAATAATGAGTATTTTAATCCCAGAAAAAATAAAAATAACTATAATAATATAAATAAAATAATATTATATAATAAATATAAGAAGCCCAAGTGCCTCTAGATAATAAATAGCTTGGGCTAAAAACAGAGTATTAGGCTACCAACTAGAATAAATGACATTTCATTACTTATTAATTAATTAAAGTTTGTTAAGTGATGCATTAATATTTTTTCACCACCCATTATAAGGCAAGCATTTTGCTTTGCTGGGAGAAATGAATATCTTCTGCCTCCTGTTTCTGAGGAGTTCCTAGGTCAGGATCTCATCCGGATACAGCAGGATCACATATCTGAGGCAACCAGATGTCCACTGGGCTATCTGCCACTCCCTTCTTAGATCTAAATCAGATCTGCTCAAATTCTTTGTCCATCAGACAGTGAAAGTTCAGCGGGTTTGCCAAAATTTCTGGATATTCCTATCACACTCCCAGTCACCTCTGTTTTCTGCTTCCAGCTTCTGCTGAATTTGTGTTCTCCACTCTCTGTCTTGCAGCTGTTCCTTCCTTTTTTCTGTGGAGTCAACACAAATGTGGGACACAACCCTTGACTGTTTGCTCTTTCCATGAAAACACAATGCACATGATGCAGCTGTCTGTGGCAAAGTTTTGCTGGCAATTTGATGACAAGGAAGGCATACTGCAGAACCATAGAGCAATTCATTGAAACTTCAATAACAGACTCCCCTATACTTCAAACTGTCAGATGAGTGTTTCCACCAACTCTAATTTTATTCTGTCACTATTTTTTTTTTTTTGAGACAGAGTCTCGCTGTGTCACCCAGGCTCCAGTGCAGTGGCGTGATCCTGGCTCACTGAAACCTCCACCTTCTGGGTTCAAGTGATTCTCATGCCTCAGCCTCCCGAGAAGCTGGGACTACAGGAGCACGGCACTGTGCCTGGCTAATTTTTGAATTTTTAATAGAAACGGGGTTTCATCATGTTGCTCAAGGCTGGTCTTGAACTCCTGACCTCAAGCGATCCACCTGCCTCGGCCCCCCAAAGTGCTGGGATTACAGGCATGAGCCACTATACCTGGCCCCCACCACTATTGTGATGAGAACTCTTTCTGCCCTCCCTCTTCCTGCTCCTTTTCTTCTCTACTCTTTCTTCTTCCTCCATTCTCCACTTTCCATTACCTCCCTCATTCCATCCATCGAATTCTCTTTTATTAATTAAGCAAAGCTGCTGAGCTATATTTTGGTAATTTGCTTCCAAATTCCATCCTTACGTCCTCATCTTCTGCCCCTTATACATAGTTTCATCCCCAAAGTGAAATGCTAGAGCTAGCTAGGAAAAATGAGCTTTCTGAACTAGATACTCATGCAAAACCATGAAATGTTTGCATCTAAGCGGAAAAGATTTGTACAAATTCTGTGGAAATTTAGGAGAAGATGTGAACGTCTTGTAGCCATTTCTGCAAATGTCTGAGCCTTGTCACATGGGGAGGTGACTCTCCCACAAGATCTTGAAGAATGAGAAGGAGGGAGGACCCCCACTCTCACCCATTCTACGTGGAGGGAGTAGTGGAAGGGGATGAAGAACAAACGGCTAGAGCGCGGGGTCCTAGCGGTAGAAGACTGGGAAGTAAAGGGAAGAAAGAGGCCGTGGCTGAATTTCTGATAGCCAGTGTAGGTTTGAATGGCAAAGCTTCAATTAGAGTTTTTATTTGTGTCACCTTTAACAGAATTTTCTGCAAAAGGCAGAGGCAGCTGACATCTTCAAAAGAAGTTTACGTCGTTTTACGGCAAAACTGCAGCAGCTCTATTACATCGAAACAGAAGGATGATGGGAGGGAAATTCCTTTGGGTTCTTTGCTCGCCTATCAAGAGGACATGTAAGTCTCACAGGTTTTCCTGGATTCTTGGTTTCTAAAGAACATATCTAAACAAAGAAACAGGCCGGGCGCGGTGGCTCACGCTTGTAATTCCAGCATTTTGGGAGGCCGAGGCGGGCGGATCACGAGGTCAAGAGAGCGAGACCATCCTGGCTATCACGGTAAAACCCCGTCTCTACTAAAAATACAAAAAAATTAGCTGGGCGAGGTGGCGGCGCCTGTAGTCCCAGCTACTCGGGAGGCTGAGGCAGGAGAATGGCGTAAACCCAGGAGGCGGAGCTTGCAGTGAGCTGAGATCTGGCCACTGCACTCCAGCCTGGGCGACAGAGCGAGACAACGTCTCAAAAAAAAAAAAAAAGAAAGAAAAAAAATCTAAAGAATAAGTTTTTATTAAAAAGGCAAAATCACGATTTTCATGAAAATGAACATGTGTAAAAGCTTTTATTTAACTCATCAATTCATGAGATAACTAGTAAGATGTTACAACTGATTCAAAGGAAAATTCGAATAACACACACATCTTTAGGCAATCAGGAATGCTAAAATGAATCTTAAAAATGGATGCAAAACTGGTCAATGTTCATAGGGCAGTATTATTGGTTGTATTCCAGTGAAAAAAAATTCATTTGCATTTCTGTGGACAAGAGTCATTTGCATTATTTTTAGTTTTCTACAACCTGGAGTTGTAAAATAGCTCAAAGACAATGAAAACTGCAGGCCCTTGGAGAATCAGATAATCTTGAAGGACATGCTACCCAGGAGACACCCATACGTTTGTTTATAACTTGCCCATTCAAACGTCTTTCAGAAGCTGTCCTTTCCTTGGTAAATAGGCAGATCCTATGGGCCTGCCTTGATGAAATTAGAAGAATGAGGTTTTCTGGCTTTTCTCCACTTTGGAGTCAAGTCGTTTGCTCAAACTTTTCAAGTGGTTGACACAGAGTGATACTTTATCTGGGACACGATCCATCACATTTTCCCCTCCTGAGCTTCCTTTTGTGAAGCTTCTCTTCCTCTATATTCCTAGTGTTCTGGGTCCTTTGCTTTGATCAGTGATTTTTTTTGTTTGTTTGTTTGAGACGGAGTCTCACTCAGTAGCCCAGGCTGGAGTGCAGTGGCGTGATCTTGGCTCACTGCAACCTCCACCTCCTGGGTTCAAACAATTCTCCTCCTTCAGCCTCCTGAGTAGCTGAGACTAGAGGTGTGTGCCACCAAGCCCAGCAAATTTTTATATTTTTAGTACAGATGGGGTTTCACCGTGTTGGCCAGGATGGTCTCGATCTCTTGACCTTGTGATCTGCCCGCCTCGGCCTCCCAAAGTGCTGGGATTACAGGCGTGAGCCACCACGCCCGGCCCATGCCACGCTTTTAAATTTATATTTGTATATATATAATTTTACAATATGCAAAATATATTAGCAAAGTAATGCATGTTTATAATTTTTAAATAATCCCATATTAGAGGTGTGTGCTCAAATGTTTTTACTAAGACAGGTATATGGATACCAGCTAAACTTTTGTTTAAGAAGATAATTAGGCAACTGAGCTAAAACAGAGCATGTGGAGGCTGGTGGACAAAGTAGGAGATGACTGTAATTCCTCAAGCAAGACATGCCGAAGGTCTAGACGAATGAGTAGCAGAGGAGGAAAGATGGATTTCAAAGACTTCTCCCAGCCGGGGTTGGGGAGGTGTTGGTAAATAGATGTGGGCATGAAGGAGAGGGAGAAATTGAGCTGAAATGTCAGGTTTGCTATGTGGAAAGCAGGGTCGGTGATGATAGCATTCATGGGAAACTTGACTGACTATAGAAGGCAAAACTGGCTTATAAGGTTGGGTAGAAACCATGATGTCATGATTTACATGATTTCATGTAAATGATGTGGAATAGTTTAGGTGATGGGATGCATATTGGAATTACCTTTTGGATTTATGATAGATTATTCTAGCCAGTTGGAGCAGGTAAAAGATGCCTAGGCTCGTTTCCTATCTGTCATATAATCACCTCACACTCCTGGAAATGGGCTTTAAAAGGGACATTTCTTAATCCTCCTGAAAAATTGTAGTTCAGACCTTGGCCAGTTAAACCTCAGGGGTGCTCTCAACTGGAAAACCACTTGGCACAGGGCAGTCAAGAGCTGCTGTTAGTAGGCAGTGCCTGTTCTGTCTTAACTCCTTCCCTGCTAAGAGGTCCGTGGGACTCCAGCAAAGGCCTGGATATGCAGGAAAAAGGATGAGGGGTGAGGATGGAGAGGTGCATCTGTTCATCTGAGCAGACCCCTGTTTAGCTCTAGGTCTGAGGCTATCATGGGCAGAAAAGGAAACCCAGAAGGGCCTTGGGCTTATTTTAAAGTCAAAGCGAAAGACCATATAGAGGGTGTTAATTATGAGCTGATATCATTTCAGAAACTTTCTCTTGTAGCCGTTTTGAGCGGTGGTCTCTTATGTTACAAGGGAGGCCTGTACCCCTAAAAGTATGCAAGAAAATTGGATACAGATGTATTCTTTAACCTGAAAATAAAACAAGGGAGACACTAAGCTTTACTGATACTTACACGTGACTGAGAGCAAGCAGTACATGTGTGGAGTTTATAAATAAGTGTCATACTGGGGATGCCTGGTCAGAAATCTTTTACTGATAGGGCCACATGACCCAAAAAGTTTGGACTTTAATGGTGTATCAGAGAGATGAGAAGCAGGCAGGCTAGATGGAAGCAGATAGGTTTTTGCAGATGAGAGGAGAGGGGGCAGTCGGGACAGTGAGATAAAAAGGAAGAAGCAGAGGGGATGGGATTTAGGAGGTAAATTCTATAGGATTTGGTGACTGATGATTGATTTATTTTGAGTGAATCTTTGATAAGACACCTCTCCATGAAGAACTATTTTTGTCTCCTCAGTGCTTCTAGAGACCTGCCATCATTTCTGTGGTGGCAAAATTATCTACCGAGTTATTTGTCAGCCTTTTTCCTCTCTCCAAATGCCTTTGGAGTTGTATTTCCAGTAATTTAGTGGATACTAAATACATGTTGCTATGTGAATATTACATGAAATGTTTTAACAGCTCAAAAAATGGAAAATAAACTTTTTTTTTTTTTTTTTTTCCTTAAGAAAGAGTTTTTTGATCTCTCCCCGAGGCTGGAGTGCAGTGGCACGATCTCAGCTCACAGCTCACTGCAATTTCCACCTCCCGGGGTCAAGCGATTCTCCTGCCTCAGCCTCCTGAGTAGCTGGGACTACAGGCATGTGCCACCATGCCCGGCTAGTTTTTATATTTTTAGTAGAGATGGGGTTTCCCCATGTTGGCCAGGCTGCTCTCAAACTCCCGACCTCAGGTGATCCACCCACCTCGGTCCCAAAGTGCTGGGATTACAGGTGTGAGCCACTGCACCTGGCCTAAGAAATGTTTTTGAATAAGAGCGTGTTCTTGGCTAGACGCCGTGGTTCACGCCTGTAATCTCAGCACTTTGGGAGGCCAAGGAGGCAGGATTGCTTGAGCCCAGGAGTTCAAGACCAGCTTGGGCAACATGGCAAGACCCTGTCCATACAAAAAATTTTTTAAATTAGCTGAGTGTGGTGGTGTGTGTCTATGGTCCCAGCTACTGGAAGCTGAGGCAGAAGGGTCACTTGAGCCTGGGAAGTTGAGGCTGCAGTGAGCCATGTTTGTGCCACTGCACTCCAGCCTGGGTGACAGAGCAAGACTCTGTCAAAAAAAAAAAAAAAAAAAAGAGTGTTTCATACAATTGTAGGTTTTTATTTCAAGAATAAAATAATCATGCATTATGCCATGCCGTGGACTCAGGGATCTTAACACCAGCCTTAGGATTCTGCATTACAATTTGGAAATTACTAGGGATTTGTCAATGACTACTGTTTGAAATTTACATGGTGATAAAGGACGTTATTTTACTACCTGCAAGTATAAGAGACAAAATTAACCATGAAAGTTATTTTCTCCTTATGAAAATATGAAAGTCAAAATTAGCCATAAAAGTTATTTCCAATGCATTTCCTTTTGAACACGCAAGGAATGCTGACTATTCAACAAACAGTAGTTGCATAAAGAAGATTTTTGGTCCCATGATCTGGCTGAAGCTTTGCACAAACAGCTGCTTATCTCATGAATGGAATTTCCTGTTAATATTCTTGCAGGCTAATTGTTCATCAAAAGTACAACAAATGTCAACAAACATCAGAAACGTGTTACATCTTAATATTTAAGAGACAGCAGAAATAGTTCAGATGTTTTACTTGCTGGAGCTTAAAAGGCAAGAGTGCAATCTTTAGCTTTTGTCACGAACTAGTCTTGACGGGATTAATGCTATTCACATAAACCATTTGTTTTAAATGCCCTCTTTCCTGTTAATTTACAACATATGGCTTAAGATAGCACGGGATAAGGGAAGAAACAAAACTGTAACTTCAAACAGTATAGTTGAAAGCACCTTTGGTTTGAATGGATTTCATAGACTTTTCATCCCAACTACATATGGAAATAAATTTTCTTAGAATAAAAATGCTTCAAATGGACTCTTAGGCTGAGCGTGGTGGCTCATGCCTGTAATCCCATCCCTTTGGGAGACCGAGGCAGGAGGATCACTTGAGGTCAGGAGATCAAGACCATGCTGGCCAACATGGTGAAACCCTGTCTCTACTAAAAATACAGAAATTAGCTGGGCATGGTGGTGCATGCCTGTAATCCCAGCTACTTAGGAGGTTGAGGCAGGAGAATCGCTTGAACCCAGGAGGTGGGGGTGGCAGAGAGCTGAGATCACACCACTGCAGTCCAGCCTGGGTGACAGAGTGAGACTCCATATCAACAAACAAACAAACAAAAAAGAAGGACTCTTAAATTCCGTGACAGCAACCACAAAGACATCCACTTGTCTAAGTGAGAGGTGGGTTTCCAAGGGTGGAGGTCCCAGAAGTAGGAAGTAATATCACCAGACCATCAGGGTTCGGATCAGAGGTGAAAATTTAGAATCAGTAGAAACTTCCTGAAACACAGACAACAGATTTTTTTTTTTTTTTAAAGCATTTCCAGGTTTTCGTCTTTTTTTCTCTCAGTGAAAGCAGCATTTTGCACTGAGGTGTCAATTCAGGAGCTGTTTCAGAAAGGTGCTCGGGGAAGATATTTTAGTACAACGCTCCAGCCTCCTTCATAATACTAATCATGCCCTATTTTCCTTTCCTTAGCCCTAACAAACTCAGAGTGCTGAAACACTGGAAGCCAGCTACAGGTCTTTTTCCTTTCTCATCTAGATGGTATGCATCTTGTTCCTCTTTTAGACATAGGTGAAAATAGAAGCTTCTAGAAACTGGAGTTTCCTTTTCATCTTGTTGGCATCTTCCCCTGGGGAGAGGGATAATACCTTCACAGGTACTGGGAGCCACTTTTTGGGTTATGAGGAGGGAAGTTTAGTTAGCCCCACCTCTGCTGTCTTGTCTATTCCTGTACAGTTTTAGGTAAGAAATGTCTCCATTGGATATTTGTGTTTAGTCTTTTTTTTTTTTTTTTTTTTTTGAGACGGAGTCTGGCTCTGCTGCCCAGGCTGGAGCGCAGTGGTACCATCTCAGCTCACTGCAGCCTCTGCCTCCGGGGTTCAAGTGATCCTCCTGCCTTAGCCTCCCAAGTAGCTGGGACTACAGGCACACGCCACTGTGCCTGGCTAATGTTTGTATTTTTTAAAATAGAGATGGGGTTTTGCCATGTTGGCCAGGCTGGTCTTGAACTCCTGGCCTCAAGTGATTTACCAGCCTTGGCAACATTGTAGGCACCAGCCACTGCACTCAGCCCTGGCTAATTTTTTAAAAAAGTTTTTTTTGTAGGTTGGGTACAGTGGCTCAATCCTGTAATTCCAGCACTTTGGGAGGTGGAGGCAGGAGGAACACTTGAGACCAGGGGTTTGAGACCAGCCTGGGCAACATGACGAAACCCTGTCTTTACTAAAAATACAAAACATCTTGGATTACTTGAGCCTGGGAGGTCGAGGCTGCAGTGAGCTGTTACCGTGTCGCTGCACTCTGGCCTGGGTGGCAGAATGAGACCCTGTCTAAAACAAAAAAAATATACACACACACACACATATAGTAGAGACAGGGTTTTGCCGTGTTGCCCAGGCTGTCTTGAACTCCTGGGACTCAAGCACTCTGCTCACCTCAGCCTCCCAAAGCGCTGGGATTACAAGTGTAAGCCACCATGCCTGACCTTTTTTATTTTTTGCTTTTTTTGAGACGGAGTCTCGCTCTGTCGCCAGGCTGGAGTGCAGTGGCACGATCTTGGCTCACTGCAGCCTCTGCCTCCTGGGTTCAAGCAATTCTCCTGCCTCAACCTCCTGAGTAGCTGGAATTACAGGTGTCTGCCACTACACTCGGCTAATCTTTTTGTATTTGTAGTAGAGACGGGGTTTCACCACATTGACGCGATGGTCTTGATCTCCTGACCTCATGATCCACCCGCCTCGGCCTCCCGAAGTGCTGGGATTACAGGCGTGAACTACCGCTTCCGGCCCTGTTTAGTTTTAAGAACCTCCAATTATGTGAATTATGTGATAATAAGTACTCATAAACCACTACTACCGTCTTCCCACCCCTGGACTAAAGTAAGATAAGTGACTGAACGTGGAGGATGGCATTATCTATAGGTTACTGTCTCAGTCATGCTCTGTGTTTACACATAGTGCTTTCATTGTTCAGTATAGCTGCATTTTCTGGAGTAATAAAGTCTTGTCAATCTGCGATACAATCGTAATGTATGTTCATGAGTTTAACAAACATTTAGTGAGCGTCCTTCCTCATGTGCTCTGCTGTGAGGGAGGCACAGGGGGAGTAAGAGGTTTTTGCTGCCCGAAATGTACTTGAAGCAGGAAGATGACATAAGGAAGGCATTGGCAAACTATGGCCTGAGGGCTAGATCTCAGGACACCGCCTGTTTCTTTTTTTTTTTGAGACGGAGTCTCGCTCTGTCGCCCGGGCTGGAGTGCAGTGGCCGGATCTCAGCTCACTGCAAGCTCTGCCTCCCGGGTTTACGCCATTCTCCTGCCTCAGCCTCCCAAGTAACTGGGACTACAGGCGCCCGCCACCTCGCCCGGCTAGTTTTTTGTATTTTTTAGTAGAGACGGGGTTTCACCGGGTTAGCCAGGATGGTCTCGATCTCCTGACCTCGTGATCCGCCCATCTCAGCCTCCCAAAGTGCTGGGATTACAGGCTTGAGCCACCGCGCCTGGCCGACACCGCCTGTTTCTATAGGTCCTGCTAGCTAAGGATATAAAGGGTTACAAACCAGAAGAGAGTGTGCAGCAGTGATTTATGTGGTCTGCAAAGCCTAAAATATTCACCATCTGGCTCCTGACAGCCAAAGTTTGCCAACCCTTCACACAAGGACTGTAACGCAAGGTAGAATGTTTCAGGATCCCTATCAGGAGTGGCTAAAAGGCCACTGCAGCGCAGAGAAGAGAAACTCTACTCTCAACGCATGGGATCAAAGAAAGGTCTGTGGATGGAGGGAGTGAGCCATAAAGGAAAGGAAATGTGTGTTTCAGTGAAAGGATATGGAACAGAAACCGTTCCTGGGCAAGGGAAACAGAAAAAAGAGCAAGCGACCAAGTGAGTGCTTCACCGCACACTGGGGTGCCCTGGAAAGCTCTTAAAATGTATTCACGGTTGGGAGCGGTGGCTCACGCCTGTAATCCCAGCACTTTGGGAGGCAGAGACAGGTGGATTGCCTGAGGTCAGGAGTTCGAGACCAGCCTGGCCAACATAATGATACCCTGTCTCTACTAAAAATAGAAAAAATTAGCCGGGTGTGGTGACAGATGCCTGTAATCCCAGGTACTTGGGAGGCTGAGGCAGAAGAATCGCTTGAACCTGGGAGGTGGAGGTTGCAGTGAGCCGAGATTGCACCATTGTACTCCAGCCTGGGCAACAAGAGTGAAACTCTGTCTCAAAATTTAAAAAAAAAGCCGGGCGCAGTGGCTCACGCCTGTAATCCCAGCACTTCAGGAGGCCGAGGCAGGCGGATCACGATGTCAGGAGATCAAGACCTACCTGGCTAACATGTGAAACCCCGTCTTTACGAAAAAAAAAAAAAAAAAAAAAAAAATTAGCTGGGCATGGTGGCGGGCGTCTGTAGCCCCAGCTACTCGGGAGGCTGAGGCAGAAGAATGGCATGAACCTAGGAGGCGGAGCTTGCAGTGAGCCGAAATCGCGCCACTGCACTCCAGCCTTAGCAACGGAGTGAGACTCCGTCTCAAAAAAAAAAAAAAGTAAATAAAATAAAATAAAATGTATTCACATGTTGGTTGGGCATGGTGGCTCACACCTATAATCCCAGAACCTTGGGAATACAAGGCAGGAGGATTACTTGAGGCCAGGAGTTCCAGACCAACCTGGGCAGCATAGTGAGACCCCATCTCTACAAAAAATTTAAAAAATTAGCCCAGTGTGGTGGTGTGTGCCTGTGGTCCTAGCTACTCAGGAGGCTGAGGTGAGAGGGCTGACTGTGCCCAGGAGTGTGAGGCTGCAGTGAGACTCTTCCTGGGTGACAAAGAAAGATCTTATCTCTAAAAATAAATAAATAAATAAAATATATTCATGCCAAATCCTAACATTGAAAACAATGGAAACAAATCCACCTAGCTGTATACCAAGTTGGAAACATAGCCACACAGAGAAATAATTATTTCAAGTGAATTTTGACCTCAGTGCTCTGACTAGACACCCCTCATAGGAAATATTGTGAGGGTAGAAAGAACTGTAAAAAAATCTTAAGCTTTCCTCGGTAGTTTTATTAGGAGTTGTAAGGCTGGCCTTGTAATTTTGAAAGTCATTTGTTTGTGTTAGGAGCTCAAGCAAATTGGTAAATATATTACTTGTATTAAAAATCAAGGTTTTGGATATAAAAGAAAGGAAATACAAATTAAAAAATAAAAGGCGTGAAGAAGGTTAAATTTTAATTGGGAGTATTGGTACGAATCTGTAATTTCATAGTATTTGTAATTTCATGTATGCATAGCTCCCAGCTCTTGATTTAAAGTGTTTATCTGTGCATGTATTCCTAATGAAGGAACCTAGAGGTGATGGTGTCCAGTAGCCACGAGATACCTGCTGCCGGGAATGGGTTTCTAAAGGCTATTAAAAGGAATCAGATCTCTCGGAGAATGGCTGATCCGAGGCTTGATTCAAGGAAAGTTCAGGGTGAGAATGGGAATCTTACCGTGCCAGAAAGCAAAAAAGTGTCAAAAGCCAATGAAGTGATGTCGAAAGGTTAAGGACTAGTTTGACAGCCTTCCCACCAGGGAAGAATCTTAGAAGAATTTGAGCATTAGTAAGAATGATAAGTGTTAGTGATTGTAAAATGTGGAGTAAATAAAAATACCTACGTCTGCAGTTATAAAAAAGAAAGGAAGAATGAGAAAAAGAGGAGGTCTGGAAGTGACTACTGTAAAACTCTTTCCTCTGGAAATGGGTAATGAGGTGGAAAAATTAGCATTTACTCTGCCTTTATATAAACCAATCAGTGGTTCATCTCAAGTTGATGAGGAAATGCTTTTCATCATGGGAGAATGCCAGCTAAGAAATATAAAGGATGACAGAATTTAAAAACAAATATTCAACTCTCATACGGTGTGGGGAGAAACACAAGATGGTCCAGCCACCGTGGAAAAGAATTTAGCAGTTTCTTATGAAGTTGAATACACATTTACTAAACAACTTAGCGATTCACTTCTAAGTATTTACCCAAGTGAAATGAAAACTTTTGTTCACACAAAGGCCTGGAAGAGAATGTTTCTATGGCTTTATTTGGAATTGCTCCAAACTGAATACAAGCCATCTGTCCTTCAACTTGGGACTGCATAAACAAATTGGAATACAATGGAACACAATGGAACACAGTTCAGTAATGAAAAGGAAAAAACTGCTGATGCATAGAACAGCACGGAGGGATCTCAAATAAATGCATTGTGCTAAGTGAAAAAAAACAAAAACAAAACCAGACTCAAAAGCCTGTACAATGTATAATTCCAGGTGTGTGACATTCTGGAAAAAGCAAATCTAACAAGACAGAAAAAAGATCACTAGTTGCCAGGGGTTGGGGCTGGGCAAGAGTTGACATGGAGGAATTTGGAGGGGGTAGTGGAACTGCTGTATATCGTGTTTTGTTTTGTTTTGTTTTTTTGAGACAGTTGCCAGGCTGGAGTGTAGTGATGCGATCTTGGCTCACTGCAACCTCTGCCTCTCAGGTTCAAGTGATTCTTCTGCCTCAGCCTCCCAAGTAGCTGAGGCTACAGGTGCATGCCACCACTCCCAGATAATTTTTTGTATTTTAGTAGAGATGGGGTTTCACCATGTTGGCCAGGATACTCTCCATCTCCTGACCTCGTGATCTGCCCACCTTGGCCTCCCAAAGTGCTGGGATTACAGGTGTGAGCCACCTGCTCTATATCTTAATAGTTGTGGTGGTTACATGAATGTATACATTTGTCAAGACCTGAAAAACTACAGAACAGAGGGTGAATTTTTACTGCCATATAAGTTATTACTTAATAAAAAAGTAAAAATATGACCCTTTTTTTTTCCCATTTCCAACCAAATAATTATTTCAGACAAAGTCATCAATGGGTGGCAAAACTACTGGGCAAAATTTCGTTGGGGAAACAGTATATTCATGTGCCAGATTATGACAGGTTCCTGGCTAATTGCAAATAAAAAAACATGTTGTCATGGAAAGATATGATGACCATTCCTTTCATCAAGGGATTAAGTTCAGCATCACTAATAGTATGACAAACGGACAACATGTACTACCTGGTATGATGGGAAGGACCCATCTCCTATGAACTGTACTTGCCTCAAATGCTTAATCTGAATATAAATTCGCTAGACTTAAACTTCAGTTTACAGGACCAAGTGGGAAAACACACACAAGTTAAATGCCACGATGAAGAGACAGTCAGACCAAGACAGATTGTCAACTCTTCTATAAGAAAGTTGTCAGCCTGGGCACGGTGGCTCACGCCCGTAATGCTAGCACTTTGGGAGACCGAGGTGGGTGGATCACAAGGTCAGGAGATTAAGACCATCCTGGCCAACATGGTGAAACCCTGTCTCTACTAAAAATACAGAAATTAGCTGGGCGTGGTGGCGGGTGCCTGTAGTCCCAGCTACTTGGGAGGCTGAGGCAGGAGAACCACTTGAACCTGAGAGGCAGAGGTTGCAGTGAGCCGAGATCTCACCACTGCACTCCAGCCTGGTGACAGAGCAAGATTCTGTTAAAGAAAAAAAAAAAGAGCTGGTCTGCTTAAAAAGTCAAAATAAGAAGTAAATAAGAAGGTCGGGTGCAGTGGCTCATGCCTGTTATCCCAGCACTTTGGGAAGCTGCGGCAGGTGGATCACCTGAGGTCAGGAGTTTGAGACCAGCCTGGTCAATGTGGTGAAACCCCATCTCTGCTAAAAATACAAAAAGTAGTTGAGTGTGGTGGTGCATGCCTGTAATCTCTTCTCTTATTGTTAGATAGTTCCATGCTTAAACTTAGGGGTCAAACATCAAGTCTGCAAATTATTTTCAAATAGTTCAGTAGTATCTATCTGTCATCTATCTATCTATCTATCTATCTATCTATCTATCTATCTATCTATCTATCTACCTACCCAACTAGTGTATTGCAAAATATTCACAACTATAATGGATCTACAGATTTGCATGTATTATTTGTCCAATTTTGATACTAAAATTTTTTATAACAAAAACTAGGGAAAAATTAATACCAGATCCCACTCCAGACTAAATAAATCAGGATGTACTGGGGACAGGACCTAAGCTGCAGCACTTTTAAAAAGAACTCCAGACGCTTAAAACAAAAAAAACAAAAACCCCAAAAAACATAAAATGACCATTTTATTTGGCTCCTGGATTCTGTTGGTCAGGAATTCAGACAGGGCGAATAGGTGATGATTTGTCTTTGTTCTCTGATGTCTGGGGCCTCAGTTGGGCTGTGGTGGTGCCTGGGGTCTGGGGTCATCTTGGATGTATCTTCACACACATGTCTGGCAGTTGAGCCTGGCTGCTGGCTGGAACCTTAGCTGGGCTGTCGGCCAGAATGCCTCCCTGTGGCCTCTGCATGAGGTCTCCCTGCAGAGTCTCCTGGTGATTTTAATGTGAAGTCAGAATTTTCCCGAACTTGAACAATCATTAGCATTACCTGAAGCATTTATTAAAATTCAGATTTTCTGACCAGGCGTCATGGCTTTATGCCTGTAATGCCAGCACTTTGGAGGGCCGAGGCGGGTGGATCACCTGAAGTCAGGGGTTCAAGACCAGCCTGGCCAACATGGTGAAACCCGACTCTACTAAATATATAAAAATTAACCAGGCTTGGTAGTGGGCGCCTGTAGTCCCAGGTACTCAGGAGGCTGAGGCAGGAGAATCGCTTGAACCCTGGAGGTGGAGGTTGCAGTGAACTGAGATTGCGCCACTGTACTCCAGCCTGGGTGACAGAGTGAGACTGTATCTCAAAAAAAAAAAAAAAAAAAAAAATCAGATTTCCTGACGTCTTCTCTGGGTCTGATAGTTTTAACTATCAAAGTTAAAACTCACCAAAGTGTTTCTAAGAGAAAGGGAAGTTTGAAAAGCATTGACCTAGGGCATCAGCCCGGCAGTTCCTCTAAGGTTCCAGATCTGTCCAGACATCATGTACCAACTACCACAGAAAATGGGAAATGTCACATAATGCTGTTCTATTTCTGAAACTTTGTCCCAGACTATTCCTTTGATTTCTAGTTTGTCTTGCTGCCTACAGCTTTGTCTTTTCCTTTGCTATGAATATGATTCTCCTAAGGTTATATATGTGGGTCTTGCTGCTCTAGTTAAAACACTTGTCTCACTTGACTATGCCTTTGGAGCTTCCTTAGGCAAGACATTATTTTTTCTTTTTCCTTTTTTTTTTTTTTTGAGACGGAGACTCACCTTGTTGCCTAGGCTGGAATACAGTGGTACAATCTCCACTCAGTGCAACCTCCGCCTCCCAGATTCAAGTGATTCTCCTGCCTCAGCCTACCAAGTAGCTGGGATTACAGGTTCTTGCCACCATGCCTGGCTAATTTTTGTATTTTTAGTAGAGACGGGGTTTTACCATGTTGGCCAGGCTAGTCTTGAACTCCTGACCTCAGGTGATCTGCCCGTCTCGGTTTCCCAAAGTGCTGGGATCACAGGCATGAACCACTGCGCTCAGCCAAGACATGATTTTCTAGGTATAGAAATTAGATAGTTTTGAGGTAAAATAGGAGAAAGAAAAAGAAGCTAGGGCATATCAATTCTTGAATGCCAGGCTGGGGAGTTTGACCTTAAGTCAATATGCAGTGGTAATCCAGAGAGGATGGATCATGAATTCAAAAGGATCAGGGATGTACATTCAGAAAGGTAATCAGGAGCAGTGAAAATCTAGAGGCAGGGAGAACAGACCAGGGCCTAGGAGAAAAGTTATGGAGCATTTACCAAGATGGCGCCAATCTCAATGTTAAAGAGAAGATGGATCTGCAACATGTTGTTTAAACATCCTTTACAGACCATCGTCACATTCCTTGGCATCATGTTGGTTTATAAAATGAAATGAATCAATATTTTAAGAAGAAAGATGACACTGCTGATTTCTAAGCTCCACTCTGACTGGGTTCTGGGTTTGTCAATCTGTATTTGAGGTGATCAAATGAGATGAGACTCTTCTGCATGCATTGTTTTCTTTTTGGCCAACAGGACTCAAGCTGAGCTAAGCTTTGGATCTGTGGACATGTTCCTCAGTAGTGTGATTCTCCAGCCAACGGAGCCTTCTATCATAACCTAAAGCCAAGAAAGACCTTCTGTCCCCAGATTAGAACCAGAGAGATGGACTGTCTTCCGGGGAGGTTCCCACTGGTATCTGTTAAGTGATTACCTAGATATATGTGTGTGGTTTTGTGTTTTTTTTTTTTTTTTTTTTTTGAGATGAAGTCTCACTCTATTGCCCAGACTGAAGTGCAGTGGTGCGATCTCAGCTCACTGCAGCCTCTGCCTCCTGGGTTCCAGTGATTCTCCTGCCTCAGCCTCCCAAGTAGCTGGGATTACAGCTATTTGTATTTTTAGTAGAGATGGGTTTCACCATGTTGGCCAGGCTGGTCTTAAACTCCTGACCTCAGGTGATCCACCCACCTCGGCCTCCCAAAGTGCTGGGATTACAGGCATGAGCCACCACTCCCGGCTGGGTATTTATTTATTTATTTATTTATTGTAAAGTTCTACCTACATTTAATGGAGATATAGTTTCTGCTAGTTATTTAGAAATAAAGAGTAACTTCTAGATGAATCCAGGACAGGTCATCAAATTACAGCCCACAGCCGAATAAGGCCAATGCCTGCTTTTGTGAAAAACTTTACTGGATATAGCTGTGCTCATTCTCATTCTCATGTGTGGTCTATGGCTGCTTTCAAACTACAAAGGCAGAGTGGAGTCATTGCAATGAAGGCTGTACAGCCTGCAAAGCCTGAAATGTTTACTATCTTGTCCTTTATGGAAAACATTTGCTGATCCAGGAGACTGGCTTTCTCATCAACTGATGGTGTGATCTTCTGCACGTTGATGATCCTGAAGGACAATGAGGGGATTGAAAACTTCTTTATCCATTTTCTTTTACGTCTTGAAAGTCCAGTTGGGAGAGACTTGGCAATTTCAATTCTCCTTTTTGTGTGTTTTCTTTGAAGTTCTTATTCTTCTTTTAAGGGAACTGTGACTAGATTTTTATATTTGGCAGAACTACAGTCAGGTCTCATCTGTGATTTGTGCTGCAGCAGTTAAATCCATGGGCTCTGGAGCCAGATTGCTCATATTCACATCTTCACAACTCCGCTTACTCCCCGTATAATCTTGAGCAAGCGATTTGACTGCTCTGTGCTTCAGCGCCAACTATACTAGTAGAACCTGCTGTCTGCGGTTCTTGGGAGGATTAAATGAGTTAATGCATGAAATAAGCAGGACAGTAAGTAGCTGGTGTACAGTCAATATTCTGTAAACATTAACTCTTATTAGTATTGATTTGATATAGGGTCGTCTACAGCCAACACTCTTAGATGAAAGTTCTAGTATTCCTCTTGTCAATGATGACTTATGATTTAGGCAGGAGGGAAGAATCTGTTGTGTGTTGTCTGAAATCAGAGATCCCTGAAATCAGACAACAGACTTCATGTCTTCCAAGTGTTTCTCAAAGTGTCCTCTCTGGACTAGCAGAATCAGCATTCCCTGGGAACTTGTTAGAAACGTAAATCATCAGGCCCCATCCAAGAGTTACTGAATCAGGGACTCTAGGGATGGGAACTAGCAGGTGGTGTGCTGGTAAAGATTTAACAACCAGCTCTCCAGAAAGCACATACCATCAAGTTGCTGATTCTGGTGGTTGAAATTCTCACACTATGACTGATTGTAAGCTATCAACCTGCTGTTATTGACTGTGGAGTTGGGAAGAGGTGCGCACAAGAAGCTCTCCTGAGCTGAGAGGAGGAGCTGGCTCCAGCGCACTGCTGGCCCAGCCATCTGTGCTTCAGTAAGCTTTTCGGATGATTCTGATGCACGCTCACATTGGAGAGGCATTGAGCCTGCAGATCTCCAAAGAGTATGCTCACCTCGAGTCCTGAGAAGAGAGCGCAGCAGAACCTGGACTTTGGCACTAGAATTTCTGGGTGCAAATTCAACTCCCAACCACTTCTTGACCTTGATCAAATGCCCGACATATAGTTAAGCATAACTGCACGTTGGTTGTTATTATTGCTCCAAATGCATGTTTGCCACAGCCAACCAACACCTTCTCAAATACTAGGAGGAGCTCTAAAACCTTTACTGCTCCCCAGAGCCCCTAGGGAAGCACGTGAGGCTGCATTTTGTGGTCGGATCTGTAGTACTACCCCAAGGGCCTTGGTGTGTTGTACATTGTGCTTCATGGTGAGTATGTATAGTGGAAAACGGTTTTTATTCTCTCATTTTATATGTCAATAGCAAAAAAAGGCAACATCAACGGGGGAATTTACAGAGTCTTATTCTCAGGCTGGGTTGGGGTCCAGGATGTAGGCAGGGTGGAGGCTCATATTTGCACTTTAGTAACAGAAACTACTTAACTACTTTGTTTGAGAGGGGAAAGGGCATCTAACAAATTATTATTATTATTTTTTGAGATGGAGTCTCGCTCTGTCACCAGGCTGGAGTGCAGTGGCACAATCTCGACTCACTGTAACCTCTGCCTCCCGGGTTCAAGTGATTCTCCTGCCTCCACCTCCCAAGTAGCTGGGACTACAGGTGCTCACCACCACGACCAGCTAATTTTTTGAATTTTTAGTAGAGACGGGGTTTCACCGTGTTAGCCAGGATGATCTTGATCTCCTGATCTCATGATCTGCCTTCCTCGGCCTCCCAAAGTACTGGGATGATAGGCGTGAGCCACCGCGCCCAGCCAACCAATTCTTTATAATTCCAATTTCCACCACAGTAAAATAGACTGTGTGTGTCAGGGTGCCTTGCAGGCAGACAGGCCAGGATGGTCAATGTGAAATCTAACGAGGCTCCTTAAACCCTGCTGAGCTTCTCACCCAGTAGCCACACTCATACCCACAGCTCTGATCTCACCAGCGTCTATGTTGGTCTTCCCTCCTGTGTCTCCTTCATTGTTGATTACCAACCCAGCAGCCACCTCTCCTTCTTCCTTGTGAACACAGCCCTGATTTTTTTCAGACACCACGAGAAAATGTGCTCGGGGAAGGTTTACCCTCATCCACCTGTGGGAGTGGGCTCTGATTCCAGCACTGTCTGACAGACCTTCCTGCATGATGGAAACGGTCTAGAGCTGCACTGCCCATTATGGAGACCACCGGCCCCACGTGGCTACTGAGTACCTGAAATGTGGCTCCAGTGACCGGGCAACTGGATTCAATTTAATTTAATTTGTATTGTGTTTTGAGATGGAGCCTCGCTCTGTCACCCAGGCTGGAGTGCAGTGGCGCTATCTCGGCTCACTGCAACCTCTGTGTTATGGGTTCAAGTGATTCTCCTACCTCAGCCTCCTGAGTAGCTGGAATTACTGGCACGCACCACCACACCGGGCGGATTTTTGTATTTTTAGTAGAGACGGAGTTTTACCAAGTTGACTAGACTGGTCTCAAACTCCTGACCTCAGGTGATCCACCTGCCTCAGCCTCCCAAAGTGCTGGGATTACAGGCGTGAGTCACCACACCCAGCCTAAATTTTAAATTTTATTTAATTTTAATTTTAATCTAAATTGCTTTTTGTGGTTAGGAGCTACCACAGGAGATAGCACAGATGCTCTAAACCATGATAATTTCACTCTCCTTTGCTAGGTATTGGCTCAGACATCGCTGTGTGGCCCAATCCTGACCTAGAGGCTCTGACAAAGGCATGAGGTCTGGGAAAGAGTTTTCTCCCTGCTAAAGGAGAGAGATGCCCAGGAGAGGCCCATGTCATTCTTATCCCTTGCCTTGTCCCCTCCAGCACTTTCCTTCCCGTCCTGCACACTGTTATGTGCGGTGTGAAAGCCTGCTGTTTTGAGAACGATCTTGTGACAGTGAGGGGATGATAAAAGTAAATAAAGATGACAAGAACTAACACTCATAGTGCTTATTATATGCCAGCCTCTCCTTAAGCAGTTTATAGGTATTAACTAATTTAATTCTAACAGCAACTCTGGAAGGAGAACTACTGTTCTCTCCAATTGACAGAGGAGGGAATCGAGGCTCAGCAAAGTTCAGTAACTTGTGGGAAGTTTCACAGACAAGAAGCACCAAAGCTGGGATTTGAACTCAGGGAGACCCATGGCAGGGGCTGTGCTTCTCACTGTCACGACATCCTGCCTTTCTAGAACCACAGGAATTGCAGAGAAGCTGCATAACCCCAGAGCCATAAATCCCTAGACTTCTTGTTGCGTGAGATAAACACACATGGTTATGTTTGAAGTCACTATCAGTTGGATCTCCTGTGAGTGCAGCCTCAGACATCCTGAGTGATACCAGTGTCTTTGAATGTGTCTCCTTCAATCTGGGTACTTGACTACAGAAGTCCACTGAGTCATTCCTCTATCAGGGGCTGATTCACTGCAGACGTGGGTTAGGAAACCATCCCAACGTCAAAGAGAAACAATCCGTCTAAGGCAGGGGAATGCTGATGTGGCAACACCCAGTGCTGACACCCCCAGGAGGATGCCATCTGGGCCCCACCCCAGAGCTCACAGCAAAGCTCAGCTTGTTGGCATCTGCCTGTTATCTCTGATTCTGAAAAATAAAGTCTGTCCAAAGGCATTGTGGGAATGAGAAGTTCAAAGGCACAGGGAAGCTTGAAAGTCATCTCTAGAAGCCTGTGGCCTATACCTGTAATGTTTTAGCCCTCATTATTCATTATGTTCTCATCGCGTAGTCAGCGTCTGGGTTTCCCCAGTGTCCCGAATTCTCTCTTTGGTGACTAAGAATTTAGGATGACTTGATGACTTGCCATTGGATTTCACCAACTAGGGTGTTCATCTTTCCAGGCTTATGAAAATTTGGAAATATATAAACACTTAATCCTTTTGATCAGAGGCAAACATGGACTCAATGGAATAATGTTGAGGACCAACTGTCCAAGGTAGTGTGACACACTTTATTTTGGGGACACAGCCGACTCCTATTAGAGGGCAGTTGCAGGAATCACCCATAACCGTCCTTCTTCCTTCCTTGTGCCAGGGTGGCCCTTTCTCTCTCCCAGCTTCCCACTGCCCTTCTCCCTCCGCGACCCTTCTTACCACATTCCAGGGTTAAGTAGGGCCTAGGCTGCAATGGCACGATGAATGGGGTCATCTAAGAGGAAGGAAGAACAAATCTAAGTGGCAGAGGGTCCCAGGACCCACCTCTCGCCACAGTCTTCATTTACCCCTTCACTCACTCGAAAAAGAAATATTGAGCACCTACTGTGTGCTAAGCACTGGAGAGACAAGTAGAAAAACTATTTTTTTTTTTTTTTAGATAGAGTCTCTGTCACTCAGGTTGGAGTACAGTGGCGCAATCTCGACTCACTGCAACCTCCGCCTCCCAGGCTCGAGCAATCCACCCACTTCAGCTTCCTGAGTAACTGGGACCACAGGCACACACCACCATGCTGGGCTAATTTTTTGTATTTCAGGTAGAGAAAGTTTCACCATGTTGCCTAGGCTGCTCTTGAACTCCTGAGCTCAGGAGATTCACTTACCTCAGCCTTCCGAAGTGCTCCGATTACAGGTGTGAGCCACCATGCCAGGCTGAAAAACTCTTCCTGGAAGAAAATGTAAGCTGCTTGAGTATTCCTCTGGGGTATTATTTCTTGTTTTCCTCTTTTTTTTTTTTTTTTGAGATGGAGTCTCGCTCTGTCGCCCAGGCGGGAGTGCAGTGGCCGGATCTCCGCTCACTGCAAGCTCCGCCTCCCGGGTTCCCACCATTCTCCTGCCTCAGCCTCCCGAGTAGCTGGGACTACAGGCGCCCGCCCCCTCGCCCGGCTAGTTTTCTGTATTTTTTAGTAGAGACGGGGTTTCACCATGTTAGCCAGGATGGTCTTGATCTCCTGACCTTGTGATCCACCCGTCTCGGCCTCCCAAAGTGCTGGGATTACAGGCTTGAGCCACCGCGCCTGGCCTCACCTGGCTAATTTTTTTGAATTTTTTAGTAGAGACGAGGTTTCACTGTGTTAGCCAGGATGGTCTTGATCTCCTGACCTCGTGATCTGCCCGCCTCGGCCTCCCAAAGTGCTGGGATTACAGGCATGAGCCACTGCGCCTGGCCTGGGGTTTTATTTCTTAATCTTATTTCAGAATTTGGTGTATCCAAAGACCTGGCATTATCTTTAGATCAAAGCTATGAGACAAATAAATTAGGCATCATTGTCCCATTTTTCATGGGAGAACATGAAGACTGATGTCAAGCAGCGTTTTCATGGGATGTGAGTAACAGGTAGACTCAAGCTCAAACTCACGTCTTCTGACTCATTTATTTTCCGCTGACATGTCTCACCCCAGAGGCTGGCCTGGGCAGGACCAACCACTGCAGGCGTTCACACTGCTCTGAAGCGGATTCTCCAAAGTTCTATTCACCCGAGCCCCCTCATTGTGGGGAGAGGAGGGGTTCACTGGCAGCCCCCTGCATGATCCCGCTGGTTAGTCTTTGAAGTAAAAAGCCTTGAGATCAAAGGAAATATTTTGTTGAACTCAGCTATTTGTCCTTGATCTGCTAAAAACCTTAATTTAATTAGCAATATAAACTTTGTAAAGACTTCACTTTCTCGACTTGGTTCAACTTATACCTTTCTTTTATTTGGAAGTGAACAGGGAAGAAATAAGGAAGAAACAAATAAGAAAGAAAAAGTATCTAAAATATCTCACATAAGACGTGGACTATGCAATACTTCTGTCTCATGAGTATTTTTCAGTGGTATTGACCTAAATTTTTGTACTTATCCTCCAATGAGTAATAAGTTATAGTGGGAAATATTTTGGACAGAATTATCTAGTTGTGCTCTAAAAAGGCAAATTTCCCAGATTCCTTGACGTTTGAAATCATAGTATTTTAAGAAGGAGGGTGCTAGCATTATGACATATTCCTTAAGTCAGGTGCTTTATATATGTTTAAAGAATTCAGTTCTTACAGGAATCTGTGACATAGGTATTCTTCTCTTTAGTTTTCAAAAGAAAGCAAGCAACAGTCTCAGGGTTGCACTGTTTGGAAGCATGGAGCAAAGATTTCAATCCACACTGGCAGACACCAAGCCCTACTCTGTGCTAATAGTTCCCTGTGCTTGTACAGCTGCCTTTATTTATTATTATTATTTTTTAAGATGGGGTCTTGCTATGTTGCCCAGGCTGGTCTTGAACTCCTTGGCTCAAGCCGTCCTCCCATCTCAACTTCCTGAGTAGCTGAGACTACAGGTGAGTGCCACTGTACCTGGCTGGAGCTGCCTTTAGAACTTCACAAATCATCTGGTCTACTTCTTTCCCTTATGTCAGAGCAGAAGTAAATGAGGCCCCAGAACTTAAGGTACCTGTCCATTCTGGATGGAACAGAGAAAAAACTCAGGCCACTAACTCTCCAGACGGTGGTCTTTTCCCTTGCACTTCTGTGGATGGTCAAGAAAGAGAAGGATTGTCCCAGGTGGGTGCATGCTACTTCCAGGGTTCTTGAAAAACCTCATGTTAGGTTGGTGCAAAGTAATTACCTTATGTAATTACCAATATGGGTGTGTTTGTGTGTGTGTGTATGAGAGAGAGAGAAAGTTGTGCATCCACCTCTGTGTGTCTGCATTCGTTTCAGACAAACATCTGCCCTAAGCATTTGTTCTAGGGAGGATTCCACGTGGAAGTCGGGAAGCCGCTGGCCAAGATTTCAGGCCCTGATCAATGTCATGCCAAACCTATGTTTGCTGTTATGTAGACGTGGTCAGTATTTTGGGGCAGTCATTTGAGTTCATGGAATCCCACAATGGGAGGTTTCAAATGACTCTGGTTATAAATGACATGGCTAGATGGCAAGCTAAAATTGGCTGCCACTGCCTGTATTTTCTCCTTTCACTTTTCACCTGCTAACAGAAAACAGAAGACGCTGGCAATTGACTGTATGATTGTTAATATTGATGATATAAATTCACGTTTTCTCCACCAGGCCTTGTGCTTCAAAAAAGAAAGAAAGGCCAGGCACAGTGACTTATATCTCTAATCCCAATACATTGGGAGGCTGAGGTGGGAGGATTGCTTGAATCCAGTAGTTTGAGGTTAAAGTGAGCTGTGATTGCACCACTGCACTCCAGCTTGGGCGACAAAGCAAGACCCTGTCTCAAAAAAAGAAATAATAAAAGGAAAGAAAAAGAAAGAAAGAAAGAAAAGAAAAGAAAGGAAGGGAGGAAGAAAGTCACGCTATGCTTGAGAAACTCTCAACAGATAAACCAACGTCTCCGCCCACCTCAAGAACAGTAGCCAGTTCTGACTTCCTCTAGAATTATCTCCATTGATTCACCCTAAGATGATCTCCCATGATGCACTTTTCTTTAAACAATCTGAAATGTAAACTTCCATGGCTTCTCTGGAGTTTTCAGAAATCAAATGTTATTTTCACCACCCCTCCCCCGTCTCCCACCACTCCCACCACCACCAGCATTTCTTTAGCTGGGAAACTTTTAAGCTTCTTACTGGAAGTTGCTGCCATGTGGTTAAAATCCCCAACAAGTAAAATGTGAGCTTGGCATCAATAATCAGTTTTGTTTTAGAGTCACATTCATCATAGCAAGTTGCAATGAGACAGACTCCTTTTTAACGAGGCTTCTAGTGATTTCCCTGAAATCTAATGGAAATTTTGAATGTAGGAAGAATTTCGTAAAACCAATTGTATGTAATTTGTACTGAGAAATTTAAAAACATTTTTCAATTTGAGTTCCAAAGTAAGAGGAAATATGGAGGAACATGCTCCAAATCTTGTGCCACACATTTTAACATACTCTTCTTTTCTTTCTTCTATTTATTTTTTTAAAGATGGGGTCTCGCTCTGTTGTACAGGCTGGACTGCAGTGGCACAATCATGGCTCGCCATAGCCTCGAACTCCTGGGCTCAAGTGATCCTTCTGCCTCAGCTTCCTGGGAATGCAGACACCTTTCAGCAAGCCTGACTCATGTAAAAAATTTTATAAAGACAGAATCTCAATATGTTGCCCAGGTGGGTCTCAAACTCCTGGTCTTAAGTAATCCTCCAGCCTTGGCCTCCCAAAACTCCAGGATTACAGATAGGAGCCACCAGGCCTAGCCCTTTCATTTCTTTTCTCTTTTCTTCTTTTATTTTTCTCTTCCCTTCCTTTCTTTCCCCCTTTTCCTCCCTCTCTCCTTTCTTCTTTTCCTTCCTTCCTTCATCATCCACTGAATATAGTGGCCAAAATGATTTGACAATTGTCGAATGTTGAGGCCAGGTGAGGGGTACACAGGGCATCGTTGTTCTTTTCTCTATATTTTTGCACATTTGAAACTTTCCATCATAAAAAAGGAAAAATGAAACAGTGGCCAAGAGAAATGATCCTGGCTTGAGAATTGGGCTGTTCTTAGCTTGAAAGAACCATTGCAGAAAACTCAACAGAAGCAGAAATTACATACAGTTCAAACTCATTTTCCTAGGAGGTTTTTTTTTTTTTTAAAAAGAAGTATTTTGCTGGAACCTAAAAACCACACTCTCAAACGGTTTCACCATGATTCCTCCTGGCAGGAGTCAGAGATGGCTGGCGTACAAGACGGTTGAGAAAGTCCATGACATACAGTTAGTGGCTGGTTGAGATAGTTTCCAAATATAAATGGTTGGAGGACTAGAAAAATAGACAGAAAGCAGTGATGCTGACATTAGTCACATGGCTGCCATACATGACCGACTTTATCTGAGAACCAAAAATAGAGTTTTAGGTTCTTCCACATTATAGTTCCTACATGTCTTTTTGCTTGGGGGGTGGGGGTGGGGGAACTCCTTGCCCGGCTTCTTCCAAATAAACAGAATGTACAACCATGCTTAGAGCAGACTGCTCTCTATTTCAGATTTTCCAGGGGAAAAGAGGAATGTACATTAGGCAGATTATTTTACCTCCCTAGTCATGCCAGGGTAAGCTTCCTAGACCAACTAATTCTCCTTCGAGGTCTGGCAGCTCCCAGCTCCCAGCTGCCAGCGGGCCAGGCAGAGTTCCTTCCTCCTCCACCATCTGTGGCCCCAGAGATTCCCCTTCCACCGGGGCCAGCGACCAACTGACCACAGGCTGAGTGCTCCAGGCCCTGGCAGCTCAGAGGACGCGGAAACGGCAGCACACTTGCGGCCCCCCGGAGTCTATCCCATCTGGCCTACCATCCTGTCATCTCCAAGGATCACTCAAGCTCTGGCCAGGCCGGTAATCTGTCTCCTTCACACACCCTTGCCCCCTGCTGCTCTGTGGGGCTTTCCCACGGACTCCTGACTCCTCTTTTACTCCCATGGCAACCCTTTCCATCGGGCTGTCTGGGATTCCTGTTCTTCAGTGGATACTTCCTTCTGTGTCCTCAGTCTTCAAAGAATGCGCACCCTAGCTGAGGTCCCACTCCCTCCAGAGTATCCCGGCTTCCCCCTTTTCACATTTCATCTACTGGGTTGGGGACTCATTTACACCAATACTCCATGATCACTTGCAATCTATGACTCTTCCTCCTTTTGGAAAATATCCCTGCTCTGTTGAGTCCTTGATATTTAAGATGCGTGTGTGTGTGTGTGCACGGGTGCTCGTGTGTGGGTACGTATATAGTGTTCAGTGCTCCAACTTCAATATCCAATGATGTGGGTTCCAATTTTGGTTTTGTACTCACTAGTCTGTGCGACTTTGGTCAAGCTACTTTTTTCAAGGCTTGTTAACTCTTCTATAAAATGTGGACAGCAGTACTTCTACAGCATGGGGTTGTGAGGATTAGATGAGAAGATCCATATAAAGTGTCCAGCGCATTTCTGGCATAACTCAGTGGATGTTAACTATGATCACATTTGGGCTGCTCACTTTCCTTTTCAAATCCTCCCTCCATCTTGAAAAATGTCAATGTTCTTTGGCACCACACAGCCTGCTCCTTACAGTTCACAGCTTCCTTAACTCTGGGGCGTGTGTTTCTACGGCAGGCCTGCCCCACTTTCTGGCAACAACCTCCTTCTCCCTGCCTCGGTCACCTCCTTCCTGTCCACCATGTCCTTGTCTTCCCATAGCACTAGACTAGGACCCTCCCACCTCAGCCAGATAGTCTATTTCACTGAGACCTACACAGTTTGTGGTGTGTACCTGATTCATCTTGTGTGGATGGCATGTTTATTCTGTGGTTATATTTTTCATAATTCATCCATTATAAGGATCCATATGGGGCTGAACCACTTCCTACACCCCACCCGCATTCCCATAAGCCGGATCGCATGCGAAGAATCTGATAATCTCCCTCTTATCTGGAGATTTGGTCTTAGTTCAGCAATGCCCCTGATCCAGGGAGTTAGTGGTCTAGGACACAGACTTGGCAGGGACGTGAGGTGGCACTTTTCAGTGGCCATGACTCGGGGGCTGGGAAGCAAGGAGGCCACGAGGTGGTCTTGAGCATGTGAATCAAGCCTGTGATCTTGGATGAGGGGTGGAACAGGGCCTGTGAGTGGTGGACATGCTCAGCCGGGTTTCTGTGCTTCCGAGTTTTAGGCTTGTTAAATTTTCTTGATTTTCTTTGATTTCCCTTTCTCCTTTCTTTAGTACCTTTGAAAATCCCAGTCTGTTTCACTTCTGCTGAAACACAGCAAGGATAAGGGATTTTGCCCTGGTGTGGCTCCGTCTTCAAGATGACAGTTACCTTTGGGAGGCAGAATGCCAGGGGCAGAGGGAGTCCGACGGAGGGCTCTCTATGGTGATCCCCCACCTGTGGCACACAGAGGATGCCTAAGTTAGCCAGCTGAGACCTTCCTGTCCCAGGGACGTGTAGAGAGGGAATCTGGGGAGAAGATTTAGCTTGGTATGTGCCTTATCTTTCCCATCATTCTGAGAGGTGAAGGGGCTGTTTCTCAGAATGGAATGGAGAGGAAGGAAGATTCTGGTGGTTATTTGGAGAATTAGAACATGACAAGGGACTCACTCCATTTTGTTTGAGGTTTTATGAATTCTCAAAACATCAGAGGCATTTTTACTAAACAAAAAAAAGGAAAGGTCCTGAAAAGGCAACTCTTGATTGACTACCATTTTGGAGGATTTATTCATTCTTGTCTTGTAGGTGGATAACAAAGAATAAAATATAATTGTATAATACTTTTAAAAGACTACAAGGAGTTGGGAGATCTGTCCACCAGGCTCTGCTCACTCGCTGAAAGGCAACATGATTTACTATAAGATGCTTAACTTTGCTCTATATTTCCTGAGGTTTAAAATAAGATTTGTACTGGTCTTTTCCTTTAAACTGACATGAATAATAAGGGAATATTTATGTCAAATAATTTGAGCAACTCAAGGGAGCAACGTGCTTTAAAAACGCCAACCGGACTGTGAAGTTTGTAGGTATTTGAGGAGACCCACAAAATGGACTGGAGAAAATAATGGGCATGTCTCCAGAAATCACCAACAGCTGTGTGTTTAAAGAGAAATAAAAATCATATTTCGTATTGAGAAATTAGAATATTGGGGTTGAGTAGACAGGAAAATAGGGAAGAAAAGGAGATGACACCGAAAAAGAAGCCTTAGAACTTTGTACTTCATCAGTTCAACTTCTCTTCATTGTCATTCCCAGAATTCCATTCTACTACTTTTTCCATGTTTATTTTTTTTGAGGTGGAATGTTGCTCTGTTGCACAGGTTGGAGTGCAGTGGCATGATCTTGGCTCACTGCCACCTCCGTCTCCCGGGTTCAAGCGATTCTCCTGTCTCAGGCTCTGAGTAGCTGGGATTACAGGCGCCTGCCACCATGCCCGGCTAATTTTTTATTTTTAGCAGAGACAGGGTTTTGCTATGTTGCCCAGGCTGGTCTTGAGCTCCTGGCCTCAGGTGATCTGCCCACCTTGGCCTCCCAAAGTGCTGGGATTACAGGCGTGAGCCACCATGCCTGGCCTACTTTTTCCAAATTTGGTCATGAGTTTCCTAGGGCTGCCATAATGAAGGACTATAAACTGGGTGGCCTAAAACAACAGAGGTCTATTTTCTCCAATTCTGAAGAACAAGAGTCTGAAATCAAGGTGTGGGCAGGCCCGGTTCCTTCTGGAGGTCCTTCCATCTCTCCGAGCGGCTGACAGTCCTTGGTCTTCCTTGGCTTGTAGACACATCACCCCCATCTCTGCCTCTGTCGTCCCACGACGTTCTCTCTCTGCATCTCAGCGTTCAAATCGCCTCTCCTTACAAAGACAGCAGTCATATTGGATTAGCGCCACCTAGTGACCTCAGTTTAACTTGAGGACAACTGCAAAGACCCTCCTTCCAATAATGTTACTTTCACATGTAAAGAGGGGTTAGGACTTCAACATATTTTTTTGGGAGAAGACATACAATTCAACCCAAAACATTGACCAAAACTTCACTTTCCCTGGGCGACCCCGGCATGGCAAGTTCTCTGCGTGGATAAGGCTTCCGAGTGGTTGGTTTTTTTTTTTTTTTTTTTTTTTTTGAGACGGAGTCTCGCTCTGTCACCCAGGCTGGAGTGCAGTGGTGCAATCTCAGCTCACTGGAAGCTCCGCCTCCCAGGTTCACACCATTCTCCTGCCTCAGCCTCCCGAGAAGCTGGGACTACAGGCGCCCGCCACCACACCCGGCTAATTTTTTTTTTTTTTTTTTTTTGTATTTTTAGTAGAGACGGGGTTTCACCCTATTAGGATGGTCTCGATCTCCTGACCTCGTGATCCGTCTGCTTTGGCCTCCCAACCGAGTGGTTGTTTTAACAGGCGTGCCTGGAGGCTCAGGAAGCAGGAGCTACAGGGACCTGCGTTGTATTGTAAGCGACATGAGGGTGCCTTGCTGTAGTTTCTTTCCTGGGTCTCATCACGCCTTCTCCTAGCTCTCAGTTGTTCTTCAGCTGGCAATCCAAGAAATGTATTTGTAGTTTAATGAATAAATCAAATACTTTAAAAAATGGGTTAGTTTAATCTTAAAAATCAAAGACTTTAAAAAAGGGATCACAATGTATGTTTCTAGCGTCTTGCATTCACCTTTATCTTTCCTCCTCCATCTGCTACAGTCACAAGGAGAGCATCCGCTTGACCTGTAGTCAGGGAGCACTGCTAAAGGTATGTCTTCACTCAGCTGCAGTCAGCTGGTGACTGCAGATACATTATGAAATTAAATGTCCTCCACTTTTAAATCTTATTTTAAAGCTTCTACGAGTCATTAAATTTTTTTTGTTTATGGATATCATCAGGAGTGGTAGGGTGGGAGGAGAATAAGGGAAAGAGAAGAGGATGTTTTCAGCTGAGCAGAGGAAGCAAAGTTTGACATTTACAAGACCCGCATGTTATCTCTGGCCTGACCGTCTTGGTTCACATTCTTGTGTGGGTTCAAGTTTCCTGAGCACATGCATATTGACCTTCCTAAGAGGCCAACTCTGGATTGCCACGAGTCAGCTAACTTCTGCTGCCAGAAAATGGATTTTTTTTTTCTTCAGCAAAAAGTGCCTTGTGCAATTTTTGCCTAATCAGGTCTGAAAACTAGTGACCTCTCATTTTGCAAAAACAGTTCACTACTGACAATATGAATAAAAACACGTGAATTTACATAAATTAAGGGTTTTGCGTCTATTTCTGTGTGCTTTGACTACAGTGCCTCCTAGTGGACACTTTTATGCTATACAAGTTTCTCATGGTTGATCAATTTTCACAGAAATGTTAAGAATGCATTTGAACAAACTCATTGTTTTCTACAGTGGGTTCCTGGTTTGTTTCTTGTTAGGTTTTAATTTTTCCCCAGCTAAGGTTCACTTCAATACATGACCAAATTGTGTCTATGTACAATCTTCTGATTGTTCACAGGAAATTTTCTACACCCCCCCTCTTCCTCATTTTAGGAGAGAATGAAGATAGAATAAAATGCGCGCATGAGGAAGTTGCCATAAGAGCTTTTGAACTGTGGTTGGTAACATGATATATGTATCTGGAAAATTAGAATGCTAAAAATACCGCGATAATGAGGCTTTAAAACTAAGATGATTATGACTTAAACATTTAAAAGCAGGGTAGGAATATGAACTCATTCAGCAAGAGTTTGACATCGATTCCATTCTAGTGGGCTTGTGGCAAGCATGTGGGGAGGAAGGGCCAGTCCCCAGATAAAGACCACCTTCTTGTTGCTTTGCATAGAGGTGTCCTGCCTGCGACTTAATCCCCAGATGATTCAGGCTCTCCAGTCGCCCGCATGTCCCCTCTCACTGTGGGTGTAATTAGGGTTCAGGTGAAAGTCCTCACCTCACTTACTGGCATTGTAGCTTCAGGAATCTGCAGGGTGGCAAAGTCAAGTGATTCGAGCAAGGATTGTCTTGTGCAGGGCACAGCTTTGGAGGGTTCTGAAGGCTCCTTGGAAGTGACTGTAAAGCTATGGCAGAGATTCCGACTTTGAGATTTTACAAACAAGCCAAGAAATAAAGAAAGCTTTTAATGGGGGATTTTTAAAAGCTGCCCAATTAAAGAAAAAATAAACAAAAACTTTTTTCTCCCTGTAATAGCGTTAAAAATAAACTAATAATGGGCTGGGTGCAGTGGCTCACACCTGTAATCCTAGCACTTTGGGAGGCCGAGGCGGGTGGATTACCTGAGGTCTGGAGTTCAAGATCAGCCTGGCCAACATGCTGAAATCCCGCCTCTACTAAAAATACAACAGTTAGCTGGATGTGGTGGCTCACACCTTTAATTCCAGATACTCGGGAGGCTGAGGCAGGAGAATCACCTGGACCCAGGAGGCAGAGGTTGCAGTGAGCCAGGATTGCGCCACTGCACTCCAGCCTGGGCAGCAAAGCAAGACTCCATCTCAAAAAAAAAAAAAAATATATATATATATATATATATATATAAAATAATGAAACAACTACCATCACCTACCATCATTGGTTCATAAAAGAAAGAACACTTTAACATAAAAGACAAGGCATAATTTTAAAAGCAAGGACATTTCTTCCCAGGAGAATATGTTTTATGTATAAGGTATATATGCATGTGTAATATATATGAATATACGTGTATATACACATACACGCACACATTTGTCCTTACTTTTCTTTCATTTCACCATGAAGCAAAGAATAATGTATTGTGAACTGGCAGTTGTCTGTGGACTGGCATTCGGGGACTGATATGAGAACTTTGTCACCGAACTTTGACATTCTCTGGTGTGACTCCGAGAGTGCCTCCACTAAGTTATTTCTTTGAAATCAGGACTCAGGACTACATTGTTGCTTAAGGAGAGCTTTTGCCCTCTTGAGTTACAGAACTCGTTCCCTGCTGGCCTCGGCTTGTGGTGGAGAACATGTGAGAAGGTCAGAGCTGAGGGGCTCTTGGGAACCACAGGACCTAAGGGGTCTGCTGGTTAATCCTCCTAATTTTGTGCAGAACTGTACATGATTATTCCAGACAGATGGGAATGTGCCTGTATGTTCAGAACCTCAGAGGAAGGATTCCAAAGCCTCCCTAGACATTGCATTCTAACGCTTAGGAATGCTGGCTCTCACAGAGAAAATTAATTATAGACCCTTAGACAGCCATTTAGAGCCAGAACGGGCTTAACATCACTTGGTTTGAATTTCTTTATATTACAAAGTTGATAATCAGCCTTGATGACACAAAGGACATGCAAGAGTTCCATCAAGTTGTTTTTGGAGAGACCAACACTACTCTGTATGACCCACGCAGCCTAACACTGCAGCCTTGAACAGGGACACACATCTCAGATGATGGGCGGGCTAGGTTCGGGCCTCCTGATGTAAAATCACACTGAACCCACTCCCTGAGATGATACAGTGATTCATCTCGCACCTAACCCCGCTCCCTTGAAATATAGCGATGCATAATTTCACATCTAACCCCACCCTCTGAGATGCAGCTCTAACCGGTGAATATCCCCCCTGCCCCACATTTGAGCTGAAGAAAAGTCAACATTTCCTTTCCTGAGTACCTTCACCTGATGGGCTTGGACCCATTATTTTATTTTCCAAGCTTTCTTTTAATCATGCTTGAACTTTTAATCCTTTATTTAAAGGCCTTATCTTGTTTTTTTTGAGATGGAGTCTCACTCTGTCTCGGCCAGGCTGGAGTGCAGTGACATGATCTCAGCTCACTGCAGCCTCCGCCTCCTTGGTTCAAGAAATTCTCCTGCCTCAGCCTCCCGAGTAGCTGGGATTACAGGCATGCACCACCACAACCAGCTAATTTTTGTGTATGTAGTAGAAATGGGATTTCACCATGTTGACCAGGCTGGTCTCGAACTCCTGACCTCAGGTGATCTGCCCACCTCAGCCTCCCAAAGTGCTGGGATTACAGGCATGAGCTACTATGCCTGGCCTAAGGCCTTATCTTAATACTTAATTGTTTGATGTTTTTTCAAGTTTAATTCCATTTTCATGTGTCATTCCATATATGCACAATATTCTAATGCCCAGTTGATACTGAGCATTTACACGATGCATGCATTATCCTACTCTGCATGTTAAAAGTCTACACGTCGCATCGTCTTACTTGTATACATTTGCTGTATGCCTTTCAATTTGCTTTGTTTTGTCTTCCTAACTTTTGAATTGTTGTATATCTGGGATATTTAACTTAGTTTGTTGGTTTTGGATAATGTCTTTATAGTGGGTTGAGTGACACCCTCTCAAAAGATATGTCCAGATCCTAATCCCTGGAACATATGGATGGTACCTTATTTGAAAGAAGGCTCTTTGCAGATACAATTAAGGATCTTGAGATGAGGAAATCACCATGCCTTATCCTGGCAAGCCCTAAATCCAATGACAAGTGTCATTATGGGAGACACACATAGGAGAGACAAGCCAAGGAGAAGGTGATGTGAAGACGAGGCAGAGATTGGAGCAATGTGGCCACAAGCCGAGGAATGCTGACAACTGCTGGAAATGCTGGCAGCTACCAGAAGCTAGAAGAGGCAAGAGATGGATCCTCCCCTAGAACCTCTAGAGGCAGTGCAGCCTGCCAACACCTTGATTTTGGACATCAGAAGAGTACATTTCTGTCATTTTAAGCCATCAAGTTTGTATTACTTGGTCATGGGAGCCACAGAAAAGTAATACGCTAAGTCTCCAACATGTCAAGGCTGTGTTCAACACATTTCCTATAAGGTGCTAGTCAGTCATTATTCCCTTATTTAATAACTTCTTACTCTGCCTTTGGGGTAACAGATCTTGGTCATTTTGAATATTCTATTCATTACATTTTATTGGCCAGCTTATGGGCTACGTCTAGAATTGGAGACTTCTGTCTCTTTACCAATCAACAACAAAAAAAATTGGTTTCTTTTTTTTTTTTCTTTTGAGACGGAGTCTTGCTCTGTCGTGCAGGCTGGAGTGCAGTGGCGTGATCTCAGCTCACTGCAACCTCCTTCTCCCAGGTTCAAGCAATTCTCTGCCTCAGCCTCCCGAGTAGCTGGGATTACAGGCGCCCACCACCACGCCCGGCTAATTGTTGTATTTTTAGTAGAGGTGGGGTTTTGCCATGTTGGCCAGGCTGATCTTGAGCTCCTGACCTCGTGATCCACCTGCCTCGGCCTCCGAAAGTGCTGGGATTACAGGCGTGAGCCACGGTACCTAGTCTAAAAAAAGGTTTATTTCTAATTCACACATTTTGAAGCAAAACCCTAGAAAACTTATAGAATTGAAGAGTTTGACATCTTAGAAGGAAATGTGAGTCATGTGAGGGTGTTTTTGAGCATTTATACTCATTGTACTGTTGTCACAGTTAGTGTGTGGTTGGGAGCTGGGCTTGTTGGGTGGGAATCCAGCTTTATCAATTGGCTGTGAGCAAGTTATTTATTTTCTCTGCCTTGATTTCCACATCTGTGAAATGGGTACAATATAATTGTACCAAATTGCAGGGTTATTTGGTGAGGATTAAGAGAAGTGATATATGTAAAGTTTTTAGAATGATACCTGGGGCGTAGTGAACACCACAGAGGTGTTGACTAGTTAGTGTTAATGTGTTTATGCTTAAACATCTAATTAGTGTAAAACTCCTTAAAAATGGGAGGATCTGAACTCTTAAAACTTTAAATTATTTCCTTAGGCTAAAAGAATCAAGAAAGTGTTCCTAGGTACATAATCCTTGGTAACCCTGAAAATAGGGTTTTAAGTAGAATCACACATCCTTGGATGAGTAAGAAATGACATGCTCATAAAGCCAGTATTAATTATGCTTTATGTTGTTGATGGCTGTAGTTAGCAGGCAGTATGACAAACGCCCTCCCTTATTAAACCAGCTACCCTGTCTCATTCCTTAATCCTTTGCAGTATTTCTCAAATATATTCCATCATTTCAATTCAAAGGTGAATTGACGTATCTCATTTAGCCCATTATTACCTCATTCTAGCACTACTGTAAATCTTCATGGAACCCATCCCCATGTAACTATTTTCCCTTCAGCAGAATTTTGAGCACAGCATCTGTAGTCCCCAAACCTTGTGAAATTCCCCAAGTCTACAGCAATGGCCTCAAAGCTCTTTTGATTCTGCATACAGTCAGTGGGGAAAAAAGTGACATGCCATATAAATAATACACAAATGCTATTATACTAATCATATGTACTTGATAAAACACATCATGGTAGAAAGTTTGGGGAAATGAGTTTAAGCTGAAATGGCAAGTGTTTCCAAATGTCTGTAGTCATGGTGCTGACTAACCATCAGCCACCCTTTCAAGGCACATTTTACACTTAGGGTGGGTTTGCTCTTTAATAACAGCGGATACAAATCTCATTACAATGCATCTTCCTGGTAATTTAATTTTTTTTTCCCGGCATATTGTTACAGGTAAGGTGATCACTGTTGCTTTTTTTTGAGACAGAGTCTTGCTCTGTCATCTCGGCTGGAGTGCAGCGGCGTGATCTCGGCTCACTGCAACCTCTGCCTCCCAGGTTCAAGCGCTTCTCCTGCCTCAGCCTCCCGAGTAGCTGGGACTACAGGTGTTGGCCACCAGGACCAGCTAATTTTTGTACTTTTAGTAGAGACAGGGTTTCAATGTGTTGGCTAGGTTGGTCTTGAACTCCTGACCTCAAGTGATTCACCCACTTCGGCCTCCCAAAGTGTTGGGATTTCGGGCGTGAACCACTGCACCCAGCCCATGTTGCTTTTAGCTCAGGCTGAGACATAGGTGAGTCAGCTCTGCAGTTTTCCTGTTGCTTGTCTGTTCTTGCTCTATTAGTACTAATATTAAGTTCAATCTGTAATTTCTTTCCAGGAATCTTTTTAAGCCACTTGTCTATTTTTTGAGGATTAATTAAGCTAACATACGAGCCCTGTGTACCGCAAAACAGGACAATACGAGGGAAGTAAGGGGTGGGAAAGCCTGTATGGGAGATGGTCAGTGAGCGTATAAACTTATCCCACTCCCGTCACCCACACCACCTTGGGATAGATTCATACACTCACTGACCGTCTTACATACAGACTGAGTGAAGATATAATGTCAATTGCTACAATTAATGTTGACAAAACAGAAGGCCCAACGTGTTCTTGCTGTCTGTCATTTTGTGCACCTTCAGCGTGGACCTGCATTTCTTTGGGGAACACTCAAAAACTTTGTAACTGACTTCTAAGACTTTTTGGAGACTGGACTCCATTGACCCTTCCTGGTTGGATGGTTGAACAGCCCCTGTAGGACCCGAATTGGACAAAAGCAATTAGCGATTCAGTCCAAAGGGATTGCTCCCCGTCCTCCCTCTCAGCACATCTTGTTTTTGCCTCTAAGAATTCTCTGACCTGACCTTGCCGTGTGTAAGTAGAAAGTTCCGCCTTCCCAAGGAAACCCAGGGCAAATCTTCCCTCTCCACAAAGTCTTCTCCTGTAACCTCAAGGCGGCAACGAGCTCTTCTCTCTCTGACTCTGGTCAAACTGCCTGGTGAATTGTGTTCTATTTTTGTCCTTAAAAGTTAAACTTTTATTATTGTTATTCTCTTTTTACATGCTGGTGTCTTATCTCCCTGGATGGACTGGTAATTTCTTGATGATGAACCTATGTTTTCTCGTTCTTTTTTTAAAAAAAAATTAGCTAAAAAAAATCAAGGTAATATGCATATGTAATTTAAAATGTTATCAGTACAAAAGAGCTTATCATGGAAAACGCCATTCCCCTGCTCATTCCTTCCCATCTTTCTTTGTGCTATCCTTAGGGGTATGGCCTTGCAATGCTTAGTTGGTTTTCCTGGCAAGTTCCTCTATATTTTACTGCTCTTAGTTTCTAATTTTTGATTTGTCACCTATAGACATTGTTGACTGAATTTCTGTTATACAATATAAGCATAGGGTGTTCTGATAGCTCTCTCTCTCATCTCCCCGTCCCTGCTTTTCAGCCTTGCATTTTCCTAATATGTTGTAATTTGTTGTTAAATTACTAGTCAGGATTTACATTGTTATGACCATATACATATGGTTTACCACTGAGCCAACTAGGGTATATAAGCTGATTCCTTTTTACAAACTTTTGTTGTTCCTGAAGTTGCCACCTTTTCTCATGTGTTTTGTTGTCTCTGAAAGTGTAATTACTTCTGATTTCCAAGTGTCTATCAGTATTAGTTTCCAAATTCTCAAATGCATCATAATCTTTCGGTCTAATTGATCTGACCCAGACCAGCTCTTGTCTGGATTGCCTGTGCTGTTGTTATGCTGGGACTTCTCTCTGATGCTCCCTTGTGTTGGACACCCTTGTTTTTGATTCTATGTCTCTCTTCTCCTTGGCTTTGACCCTCATTCTGACAGTCTTTAAAAGTCTGAATATGTCTATTCTATCCTTTCTTTGGATGGATACATTGGTTGGGTATAAAATACCAGACTGGCCGGGTGCAATGGCTCATCCCTGTAATCCTAGTGCTTTGGGACACTGAGGTGGGCAGATCATTTGAGCACAGGAGTTTGAGACCAGCATGGGCAACATAGCAAAACCCCATCTCTACAAAAAGTACAAAATATTATCCAGGCATGGTGGTATGCTATGGTCCCAGCTACTCAGGAGGCTGAGTGGAAGGATCACCTGAGCCTTGGAGTCGAGGCTGCAGGGAGCCATGATCATGCCACTGCACTGCAGGGTGGGGCAGAGCAAGACCCTGTATCAAAAAAAAAAAAAAAAAATCTAGATTGAAAGCAATTTTCCTTTAGAATTTTGCAAGTCTTTATCTTTTTACATCTAGTGTGGCCATTCTGATTCCTGATTCCGTTTGTTTGTTTCCTCTTTGGAAGTCTTCTGCATCTTTTCTTTATCTCTAGGGTCCTGAGATTTCAAGATGGTGTGCTTTCTTATGATCTTTTTATTCACTAATTGGGCTTAGCACAGAGTGTGCCTTTTTAATTTGGAGACTTGTGATCCTCGGTTCTGAGAAAAGTTTGCTACAATGTCTTTGATAATTTCTTCTGTTCTTTTTCTGGAATTTCAGAAATCTTGGACCTCTTGTTTTGAATCTCTGCCTCTTCTTTTCACTTCTGTTTTCTATTCCTTGATATTTCCATTTTCCTTTCTAGCATTTCTTCCATATTATATTCTAATCCTCTACTGAAATGTGTATCTTGGTTATCACATTGTTAATTTACAAGGAATTTCTTTTGCTCTCTGAACTTGTTTCATGTCTTCCTGTTCTTATTTTATGAATATACTTTCTTCTTTAATAGCTCTGAGGATATTGATATTATGTATATATCTCCAATTCCTGCATCATCTATTTCCTTTGGAGTCCTTCCCAGCAGACTTCTCTAGTTCAGGTTGCATCTTTTCTTTTTTCTTTTCTCTTCTTTCTTTTTTTTTTTGAGACAGAGTTTCAATCTTGTTGCCCAGGCTGGAGTGTAATGGTGTGATCTTGGCTTACTGCAACCTCGACCTCTTGGGTTCAAGCGATTCTCCTGCCTCAGCCTGCTGAGTAGCTGGGATTACAGGCACCTGCCACCGTGCCTGGCTAATTATTATTATTATTATTTGTATTTTTAGTAGAGACTGGGGTTTTGCCATGTTGGTCAGGCTGGTTTTGAACTCCTGAACTCAGGTGGTCCACCTGCCTTGGCCTCCCAAAGTGCTAGGATTACAGGCGTGAGCCGCTGCACCCAGCCATAGGTTTTCTTAAATGCCTGGTAATCCTTGGCTGTCCTTTTATAATTAAGACTAAAATACGTAAAAGCAGTTTGCAAGTTTGGGCAGAGCTTGTGAAAAAGTGGGTTTCCCAGTAGGTGCCAAACACATTTTGGCTAGAGAGCCGGCTGGTCTCTTCATTAGGGAACCTGGTCTGCAGAGAAGCCCCCAGTCTCCTATTGGTGGGTATTTTCCTGCTTACAGACTTCCGGGATCAGACTGTGGGATGTGGAATGCGCACTCTTGCATCAATATGCTGACTAAGGTTAATTTCCCCATTTCCAGGTCTGCGCCTCAACCTCCCTCCTCTCTGCTTATCAGTAACAAACAACTGGACTGGCACCTCTTGGAGTCAGTTTCTCCAGACATGTTTGCAGACAAGGGTGGGAGTCAGGGAGCTTGGAGGTGCTTGCCTCTTGAATGATTTGGAGGGAACCCCTGCAACTTGATATCCCCTGCCTCCAAGTCCTGGACCTTGGAGGGCTTCTGAGGTGACAGGCTTTCAGACCCTCCAGTGAAAGAATTACAGTGTAAACTGTTTTCTTCTTCACTCAAGGGCCCCAGTGAAGGAATATTGGTGTGAATTACCTGAATGGGTGGAGTCTGCGGTGCTTGATCGGGGTGGAAAGAATCTGTGGGAACTGCGGCTCAGAATCGACATCACTCAAGACGTTTTTGTTAACATGCAAACATTCAAAACTGTATGAACAGCACTAAGTTGACATCAGTTTGAAAGTACATTTGCGGCCGGGCGCGGTGGCTCACGCCTGTAATCCCAGCACTTTGGGAGGCCGAGGCGGGCGGATCACAAGGTCAGGAGATCGAGACCACGGTGAAACCCCGTCTCTGCTAAAAATACAAAAAATTAGCCGGGCGCGGTTGCGGGCGCCTGTAGTCCCAGCTACTCGGGAGGCTGAGGCAGGAGAATGGCGGGAACCCGGGAGGCGGAGCTTGCAGTGAGCCGAGATCGCCCACTGCACTCCAGCCTGGGCGACAGAGCGAGACTCCGTCTCAAAAAAAAAAAAAAAAAAAAAAGAAAGTACATTTGCATTCTTTGGGACTTTAGAATGCATCTGCATTCTTGACATTCAGCTATGTCAAGGGGATTTCAAAATAATTCTAATTTGGCACGAAATAGGCCTGGCTCTGTTACCCTTCCCTAGCACAGATAGGGGAGGGTGCATTTTCCTTTCCTAGGTGCCAAGAGCTCACTATCACAAGTGGAAGAAGACAATCATTCAATAGAATTGAATCAAAAAAAATTAAGAGTATCTTAGGTTGAGTAATTTCTTCTTATTAGTTGTATTGAGCAAAGAAATGTGTACCTTCTTAACTACAAGAGGCCACAAAGGCAGAGTTGCAGTGCCAGGGAAATTAGTGCTAGTGGCCCGAGAAATATTCTGGAGCACATGCGTCCCACAAATTGGCACTTCATCCTCTGCGCTTCTCACTGCTTTCCATGGAGAAGATATCATAGCCTCTTTATTGGACTCTAAATCTCATTTCAAACCTCTGAATTTTGCCAACACCTTGTAAGGGAAATTAGATAGTCCTACATGGGCTTTTATCCTCAATATGGCAGATAAACTGAATGAATGGTGATCGAGGTTATTAATAACTTAATATATATTCATTGCTTAAGATATACTACACATGGGGCTGAGGGTTTTACAGATATGAGCTCACTTATTCTCACAGCCACCATATACTGTGTCAGTTAACTTGGACTAAGTAATGCCTCAGTTAAAAAATAGTCCCCAGCTCTCAGAGGCTCACAGCCATTCATGTTTACTTCTCGCCCACATGCCGTGTCCGTCGTGGGGCTGTGTCACGGAAGAAAGGGCAGCACGTGGGTGGAGATTGGTAGTCTCGAGGCAAACAGAAAGGAGCGATGGCAAGCCAGGAGCTGGCTCTTGAACTTCTGTTCAGATGTGAAACACATCACATCTCCTCTCAATTCAATGGCCAAAGCAAGTCACAGGGTCCCTCCTGACCTCAATGGGCCAGGGAGGTTTTATCCTACTACATGGAAGGGCATCTGAAATCCCATGGCCACGTGTGATATCAGCAGGTGGGGAAAGCACAATCCTCCGCCAGGGAGGGCCAACAAATGGGTAATACAAACCCCCACCGATAGATACTGTTATTCTCCCACTTTACTGGTGAGGAAAATGAAGCAGGGTAAGGATGGTGTCCACTTCTCCAACTCTATAAACGAAGCAATTGATCTGAACACTTAAAAGACTGTATAGATTTGATTTAATTCAAATGCAAGCAAAGCAAAACAGAACAAAAATATAGTGTCAGTGACATAATCACACAGAAGCATCAGAATCAAACCCTATATGTCACTTTTTTTTTTTTTTTTTTTTTTTTTTTTTTTNATTATAGGCGCCCACCACCACACCCAGCTGATTTTTGTATTTTTAGTAGAGATGGGGTTTCACCATATTGGCCAGGCCGGTCTTGAACTCCTGACCTCAAGTGATCCACCTGCCTCAGCCTCCCAAAGTGCTGGGATTACAGGTGTAGGCCACCACCCACAGCCTATATGCCACTTTTTAAAAAAGAACAAAAATTAATTTTCACCTGAATTTTCAATATCCCAGGATGTAGTTAGGGGAAAAAAAAAATCAAATGTTAAGAAATTCTCTGTAAGGAAAAACACCAAGAGATTTCTTTTCAAAAGAGCCAGTCTAAGGCTGGGTGTGGTGGCTCACGCCTATAATCCCAACACTTTGGGAGGCCGAGGCGGGCAGATCAGTTGAGATCAGGAGACCCACCTGGACAACATGGTGAAACCCTGTCTCTACCAAAAATTACAAAAGTTAGCCAGGCGTCGTGACACATGCTTGTAGTCCCAGCTACTCGGGAGGCTGAGGCAGGAGAATCGCTTGAACCCAGGAGGCAGAGGGTGCAGTGAGCCGAGATTGCTCCTCTGCACTCCAGCCTGGTGACAGAGCGAGACTCTGTCTCAAAAAAAAAAAAAAAAAAAGTTCACTTAAAAGTCATCCTGGGCTTATTACTTATTACACAGTGGAAATTAGCCAAGCAGGCGACACTGTGTTTTTTTGAACAAGCCTGCCACCTTGTGGTTATCTGGAAAACCAGACTGGCAAAATCAGGGCTCTGCAGTGCCTTTGCTTCCCCACATACTTATTGAGTGTCCTAATGTCACAGTTACCAAGCCCTGTTCTAGGCTCTGAGCTTACAACAGTGAATGAAATGGACAAGGAGCCACACTATTCTGGAGTTTGTGTCTCATAGCATAAGAACACGTGTATCTAAGTTAGCATTTGGAAATGTATCCCACCTTCATCAACCTCTTAACCTAACAGCCTACCTACGTGTGAGCCCCTCTTCCCTATCATTCTCCGTCCTGTAGGTGGGCAAAATGCCCCTGTTCCTATGAAGCCCATCCCGTCCCTGTTTCTATTCCCTGGACCTAAACACACCTTGCCTTTTCCAGGACTTCACATCTGTATCAGGCCCCTCTTCCTCCAACATTCAGCTTTCTGGCCCTTGCATACCCGTCAGCATATACACACGCTCTCAAAGCCTTCATTACAAAACCTTTTCCGTAATCCAAAATTCTCTCTAGCTAATGCTGCATTTCTCTGCTTCCTGTCACAACCAATAAAACTCCTGGAAAGTTTCGTCTGTGTTCACTGCCTCCATTCCCCTCCTCTCGTCTTAGCCCAGGGCATCTGTTATCACCACTCCACTGCAACCTGGACAGCCGGGGCCACACACCACCCCCATCCCCAAAGCGCCCCTTGGTCCTCACCCTACTCTGTCCCTCAGCACTGAACACAGCAGATGGCTGCCCTTGCTTCCTTCCAGCAAGCCTTTGTGGCTGTCAACTAGCGGTGCCCTGTACCCACTATCATCTTCTCCTCATGATCTCAGGGCTGGCTCTCACGGTTCAGCTCTCCTCCTCCTACACGCCTTCTGCGAGCGTTCATTAGAAAGCGTCCCTTTCTGAGAGGAAGCGCTATCTGGGATGAGCTTATTCTTTTCACCCCTGATGCCGGCAAGCCCTGCATCTGCCCTGTTGATTGCTGAATTCGCAGCACTCAGGAATAGCTTCCAGCGTTTAGGAGGTGACCCAAATTATGTTTAGTTTGCATATGTTTAAAATTCATGTTGCAATAGTGGCCACCCCATCCTATCCTGGCGTAGGGGTAATCTGGCATTTCAAAAACAGAGGCAGGAAGGCGTTGAACTGACTGGAGCAGCAGGTTTGGCACTGAGAAGATCCTTTAACCTCAATGTGTCCTAGATTTCCAATTCATAATATGAAGAAATTGGACTACCGTGGAGGTGACAATGACATATCAGCTTTGGGGTGAGATCAGATTAATTGACAGTAGAATCTGGGGCATAGTATTACGAAAAACTTTTTAGCCACAGAAAGAATGCTTTGATTGATTGATATTGATTGGTTATCAATATCTACCCTGAATGTGGGAGGGGACTTGGCTGTGTGTTTTTGAACATGGTTTCTTTCAGTTCTAAATTTTAAAGTGTTTTAAAAAACTTTTCAAAACTTTGTTGTTTCAACTGAATTATTTTATTTTATTTTTTTGAGACAGAATCTCACTCTGTCACCCAGGCTTGAGTGCAGTGGTGCGATCTCGGCTCACTGAAACTTCTGCCCCTGGGTTCCAGCGATTCTCCTGCCTCAGCCTCCCAAGTAGCTGGGACTACAGGCATGTGCTACCATGCCTGGCTAATTTTTGCATTTTTAGTACAGACAGGGTTTCACCATGTTGGCCAGGCTGGTCGCGAACTCCTGACCTCAGGTGATCCACCCATCTCGGTCTCCCAAAGTGTTGAGATTACAGGCATGAGCCACTGCACCCAGCCTCAGTTGAATTTTAGATTTGAATTAGACAAACTTCTGAAGGGTTCTCAACATGTAGTGATATAATAAAAATGAAATCCAGACTCAAAATTATTAAACTGCAGTCTTCAGGAATTAATCTAAGATAACTGAAAATAGATCTGCATCTATTCATTTAGCCAGGATTCATCTGCTATCCTATATCATGAGGCAAAAGTAGTATATTGTAGAATATTAAAAAATGTCCTATTCAGAAAAATGTCCTGCACTAAACCTGGCATTTATGTTGCTTGCTATTTCATTTCCTTTTATCTCTGTGCCTTTTAGTTGGCTGACATTACTTGCTTTCTTTCCCCCATTTTGCTTCTCTACAAGGAGATAATTCCAGACTACACTGGCAGATATTTCAAGCTATATTTCAATTACTAGGATATTGTGAAATTCATGAGATTAAAATAAAATAAACCTCAGAAGGGAGTATAAGCCTCTCCTAATGGAAATCGGGATTAAATTCAAATTGTCATCACCTTATGTCATAAATGTTTTGAGTGGATGTTAAAAAACAATGAAATGTATTTAAATAAAGAATGTACAGAGTTAACCTTAGTGAAAAGAAAAAATAATGATTTGAGAATGTGGAAATATTCACATGAAATTCTGTACATGACATGTTAAAAAATTAGAGAACTCTTTTTTTCTCCATTTATTTGTTGCTCCTAGATAATTTCCTAAGGTAGACAAGATAACACATATTAAAGCAATTTGAGTTATTTGAAAGGAACCTTCAAACTCTCATTATTATAGCTTAGGAGTGATTTCAGCAGGAGCAAATTATTAATGATATAGATCAGGAATGGCCAAACTGCTTCCCTTGTGTCAAGAGTAACCTGCTACGTGTTATGTAAATAAAGTTTTATTGGAACATAGCCATGTCCATTTGTTAACACATTGTCTGTGGCTGCATCCTAGTACAGTGGCAGTGGTGGATAGTGTCAACAGAAATCTCATGGCTTTCAAAGCCAAATATATTCACTGTTTGACCCTTATGAAAAATTTTGCTGACTTCTGCTCTAGATTATCAGCATCTCTATAGACTCTGTATTTTTGAAGGCATGGACTCTCTGTGCCTAAACTTAGTTTTCCACTGCTTTTAAAAAGATATGTCAGCCGGATGCTGGGGCTCATGCCTGTAATCCCAGCACTTTGGGAGGTCGAGGCGGGAGGATCACCTGAGGAGTTTGAGACCAGCCTGGGATACACAGTGAAACCCCGTCTCTACTAAAATACAAAAAATTAGCTGGATGTGGTGGCAGATGCCTGTAATCCCAGCTACTCGGGAGGCTGAGGCAGGAGAATTGCTAGAACCTGGGAGGTGGAATTTGCAGTGAGCTGAGATCCACCACTGCACTCCAGCCTGGGTGACAGAGCAAGACTCCATCTCAAAAACAAAAACAAAAAAAGTTAGAGTTGGGAGTGATGGCAGCTCACACCTGTAATCCCAGCACTTTGGGAGGCCAAGGCGGGTGGATCACCTGAGGTCAGGAGTTTGAGACCAGCCTGGCCAACGTGGCGAAACCCTGTCTCTACTAAAGATAATTCCAGTTACTTGGGAGACTAAGGCATGAGACTTGTTGAACGTGGGAGGTGGAGGTTGCAATGAGACAAGATTGAGCAACTGCACTCCAACCTGGGCAACAGAGGGAGTCTCTGTCCAAAAAAAAAAAACAAAAAAAGTCAGTACTTTTGAGATTATCAGTTAATGACAACATTAAGAAATATAATGGCATGGCTGGGCCTGGTGGCTCATGCCTATAATCCCAGCACTTTGGGAAGCTGAGGCAGGTGCATCACTTGAGGTCAAGAGTTCGAGACCAGCCTGGCAAACATATAGAAACCCCGTCTCTACTAAAAATACAAAAAAATTAGCTGGGTGTGGTGGTGGGCCCCTGTAATCCCAGCTGCTCCAGAGGCTGAGGCAGGAGGGTCGCTGGAACCCAGAAGGCAGAGATTGCATGAGCCAAGATTGCACCACTGCACTCCAGCCTGGGCGACAAAGTGAGACTCTGTTCCCGACCCCCGCTCCCAACAGAAAAGAAAAAGAAATATAGTGACAAACACAAGTTTATGCAGTGGGTGGCATTTTTTTTATACCAGTAGTTACATGTGTCCTTTAGGCTCATTTCACGTCCCCACCCTCAGGTGGGGTCTTCAGCATCCCCATCCCAGAAGGAGCTCGGGAGGCTGAGGCAGGAGAATTGCTAGAACCAGGTGGTGGAGGTTGCAGTGAGCCGAGATCGCACTACTGCACTCCAGCCTGGGCTACAGAGTGAAGTGAGACTCTGTCAAAAAAAAAAAAAAGAAAAAAAAAAAAAAAAAGTCAGGGCCTGGCATGGTGGCTCACATCTGTAATCCCAGCACTTTGGGAGGCCAAGGTGGGTGGATCACCTGAGGTCAGGTGCAGATGTCAGGTGCCTGATCTTCCAGTTCGGATCTCCTCCCGGTATTCCCCAGGAGCCACTTAGGGTGCTTCTGGGTGGGCTCAGGGGGTTGCTGGGGAACAATTGCCCTCAAAAATCCTCCTGGCCCAGGTTGCCTCTTCCTTTCTCTGTGCTTCCTGCCTCTGGCACTTCCCCCTAGCAATTTGCAGGGGGGAAGAAACCTTGCACAGGTTTCTTAAAATAGGATTTTCAATGTATTATTAATCAATTTTTTAAATTGACAAGTAAAATTAAATATATGTATGATGTATACAACATGATGTTTTGATAGATGTATACAGAAAATGTGAAAGGGCTACATCAAACTGTTTAACATAGGCATGGCCTCACATAGTGACTACAGTTAGTAACAATATATTGCATACTTGAAAATTGCTAAGAGAATAGATTTTAAGTCGTCTCATTCTTCAACAGATTTGAAACAGCTACTAACAAGACATGGGGTATCCATTGTTAGAGTCCCACAGTGCCCTTTCAGGCAGAAATGGCCATAATGATGTGGTTCACGCCTGTAATTCCAGCACTTTGGGAGGCTGAGGCGGTTGGATCACCTGAGGTCAGGAGTTTGTGACCAGTCTGGCCAACATGTTGAAACCCTGTCTCTACTAAAAATACAAAAATTAGCCAGGCATGGTGATGCCAACTACTTGGGAGGCTGAGGCAGAAGAATTGCTTGAACGCAGGAGGTGGAGGTTGCAGTGAGCCAAGATCACACCACTGCACTCCAGCCTGGGTGACAGAGAGAGAGAGAGAGAGAGACACTCTGTCTCAAAAAAAAAAAAAAAAAACCGAAAATACAAGCATGAGCCGGCGAACCCGACCCCAGGGTCTTAAACTCAGAAGCAGAAGGAGGAAGAGGAGGAGGCCCTTAAAATACAAATATTTCTTATTGTTTTTCTGCCAACACAATACTTGAAAAGTCAATTTTTGTTCTGCAGTGTTTGTTTAAAGTTCAGCCCAAAATGTCTGGCATTTAGTCAAAGGAATCTGGGTGGAGGGGGCCAAGAACTCCCTAATATCCATCCCAAATCCCCCAGGAGACTGGGGTCCCCAGGTTGAAAAGTTTTCTTGAGACGCAAGAAGGGAGGCAGAATCAGAAGCTGAGATGTGTATGTTTTGAAGACACCTTCCTTCCCCAGTGGAAATGCTGACAAGGACAAGCTTCCAGCTCCTTCCCTCCACCCTCCACCCTCCACCCCATGGAGGGAGAATCTCACTGTCAACTCCAGCACAAAGTTGCCTATCTGGACAACATTATTTTTACCTTCTCAGAAAAACGCTTTAGAAGAATTATATGATGGTCTCTGCCCTTTGGAGGTTGATGTATGTATTAGTTCATTTTCACACTGCTATAAAGAACTTCCCTGAGACTGGTTAATTTATAAAGAGAGGTTTAATTGACTCACAGTACTGCATGGCTGGAGAGGCCTCAGGAAAGGTATCGTCCTGACGGAAGGGGAAGCAGGCACATCTTCCACGGCAGCAGTCAAGAGAGAGAGAGCAAGAAGGAACTACCAAACACTTAGAAAACCATCAGATCTCATGAGAAGTCACTAGCTATCACAAGAATAGCATGGGGAAAACCACTCCATGATTTAGTCACCTCCCTGTAGGTCCCTCCCTCCACACCTGGGGATTACAATTCCAGATGACATTTGGATGGGGACACAAAGCCAAATCACATCAATATATGGCCTGACGAGAAAATGTATTTATTTCTAGTAAAAATATTCATGAAAAAATTGACTTTAAGAAATTCAGGCTAGGCACGGTGGCTCACACCTGTAATCCCAGCACTTTGGGAGGCCAAGGCAGGTGGATCAACTGAGGTCAGGAGCTCAAGACCAGCCTGACCAACATGGTGAAACCCTGTCTCTACTAAAAATACAAAAAATTAGCCAGGCGTGGTGGTGGATGCCTATAATCCCAGCTACTCGGGAGGCTGAGGCAGGAGAATTGCTCGAACCTGGGAGGTGGAGGTTGCAGTGAGTGGAGATCACGCCACTGCACTCCAGCCGAGGCAACATAGCGAAATTTCATCTCAAAAAAAAAAAAAAAAGAAAAAAAAAGAAAAAAGAAAAAGAAAAAGAAATTCAGTATCCCTTACAAAAAGGGATACATCAATACATCCCTCTCAAAGTTAACTGATAAGATTTGCCCTTCCTGACACATTGGAAATATTTTCTTTTATTAGATAATAGGAGTTAAATAGTCCACATTTTAATTTTTTTTCTCTTGGCTGCCAGGAAGCTGAGAGCTAAATTCCTTGGCAAACATAGCAACATACTTCAGGTTTTCCACGATAAGTCTCTGTGCCTTCTATCCTTTCAGATTCAGTACTTAGTTCTTTTTTTTTTTTTTTTTTTTTTGAGGCAGAGTCTCATTCTGTCACCAGGCTGGAGTGCAGTGGTGATCTCCGCTTACTGCAACCTCCGCCTCCTGGGCTCAAGCGATTCTCCTGCCTCAGCCTCCCGAGTAGCTGGGACTACAGGCGCCAGCCACCATGCCCAGCTAATTTCTGTATTTTCAGTAGAGATGAGGTTTAGTTATGTTGGCCAGGCTGGTCTCAAACTTCTGACCTCAGGTGATCCTCCAGCCTCGGCCCCTCAAAGTGCTAGCATTACAGGTGTGAGCCACCGTGCCGGCCTCAGATTCAGTACTTAGTTCTTGTTTTATCCTTCCCTCAATGGTCCTACTGGTGGTGCTATAAAATCAGCTTCAGGGCACATTTTCTGAGTGTATTATACGGATTGACTAAGGGCTTTACATACATTTTCTTATATAATCCTTAGAACAGCCCAAGAAAGCTGGTAATATTCTTGATTTCTAGATGAAAAGATTAAGGTTAGAGAGATGAAGGAATTTGCTCAAACTCACCAAGATAGAAAATGGAGGATTTTAACTTCCATTAAAATGTTAGGATTTTAACCCATTGGTATCTTCTCAAGCTTGTCCACTTAACCACTAAGATGTACTATCTCCCTAGTCGTGTTCCAGTGGAATTCAACATGTGTGGAAGAGAACTGATCTGTAAGAACCAAATCAATTTTCCCATTTAAAAAATGATTGTTAAAAAGATGGACAGTTTGGCCGGGTGCAGTGACTCACACCTGTAATCCCAGCACTTTGGGAGGCTGAGGAAGGTGAATCATGAGGTCAAGAGATTGAGACCATTCTGGCCAACACGGTGAAACCCCATATGTACTAAAAATACAAAAATTAGCTGGCTGTGGTGGTATGCGCCTGTAGTCCCAGCTACTTGGGAGGCTGAGACAGGAGAATCGCTTGAACCCGGGAGGTGGAGGTTGCAGTGAGCCAAGATTGTGCCTCTGCACTCCAGCCTGGCGACAGAGCAAGACTTTGTCTCAAAAAAAAAAAAAAAAAAAAAAAAAAGATGGACAGCTAGAGGACTTTCATCCATAGAACGGATATTAAAGGAGACTGACATGGTTACAGTAGACCAAACCTTAACAGTGTACCAACAATGGCAAAATAAAGTCTAATCTTATCAGCAATTAAATATATGCACCTTAAAACCACTTTGTACCTATAAAAAGTTGTAATAGGGCTGGGACAGTGGCTCACGCCTGTAATCCCAGCGTTTTGGGAGGCTGAGGTGGGTAGATCACCTGATGTCAGGAGTTCAAGACCAGCCTGGCCAATATGATGAAACACCTTCTCTGCTAAAACCACAAAAATCAGCTGGGTGTGGTGGTGGGCGCCTGTAATCCCAGCTACTTGGGAGGCTGAGGCATGAGAATCGCTTGAACCCAGGAGGTGGAGGTTGCAGTGAGCCCAGATCTCACCACTGCACTCCAGCCTGGTGACAGAGAGAGACTTCGTCTCAAAAAAAAAAAAACCAAAAAAACAAAAAAACAAAAAATCATAATGATCAGGCATGGTGGCTCAAGCCTGAAATCTCAGCACCTTGGGAGGCTGAGGCAGGGGGATTGCTTGAAGCCAGGAGTTTGAGACCATCCTGCGCAATAAAGTGAGACTCCGTCTCCAAAAAAAAAAAAAAAAAAAAAGTTAGGATGCCTTGATGTTGAAGCTCTTGGTTGCGCTGAATTTGTTTAATTCTATTGAAGGGCAAAAGTCATAATAATCAGCATAGCCCTGATTCAGTAGCAATGCTGTCATAGAAGATCACTCGGAGATACTGAGAAAAACACAAAAAACAATGTCATATGAAAAACAGAACTTTGTATTAGTGTTATGGGCTCATCAATACAAAAAGTAGGTTAATATATGAAGGAAGAAGGTAGGGGCTAACTATAGGCTAAAACGCTCTTTTCCTGTAAGCGATACTCATTTCATCAATGACCTCAAAATGAATAAAGCTAGACAGGGGTTTCCTTTGCACTAGAAGTGGACGGGAGACCTGCACCAGGAGAGGAATATCTTTCTATTTGCTCTGAGGTCAGAATGAGTGGAAAAATGCAACAAAGTCAAAGGAGAAGTGCCAGGGTTTTGGCCCCATTCTTCACTCACACGGTGTCACTCATTGTAAGACGAAGAAGCAGAAAGACGCAGGAAGCAGATGTATGGTGTTAAAAAGAGTTCAGGGGGGCCAGGCGTGGTGGCTCATGCCCGTAATCCCAGCACTTTGGGAGGCCGAGGCAGTCGGATCACCTGAGGTCAGGAGTTCAAGACCAGCCTGGCCAATATAGTGAAACCCAGTCTCTACTAAAAACACAAAAATTAACTGGGTGTGGTGGTGAGTGCCTGTAATCCCAGCTACTTGGGAGGCTGAGGCAGGAGATTCATTTAACCAGGGAGGCGGAGGTTGAGGTGAGCCAAGATAGTGCCACTGCACTCCAGCCTGAGCTACAGAGAGAGGCTTCATCTCAAAACAAAACAAGACAAGACAAAACAAACAAACAAACACAAACCCCAAAAAACAGCCCAGGGGAAGTTGATAAGAAGGCAGGCTTCAATCAGTGATTTCTTAGCCCTGAACAGGAAACCTGAGCAACTCCTAAAATTGTATATTCTGATTACCAAAGTAACAAATGGTCATTGCAAAAACATTTGTTCAACATAAAATGTTATAACATGGCATGAAAGCTAAGCTGTCCTCTATCCCACCTCTGAAATGACACCAGTACCCAGCGAGATCCACTCTTAGCAGTCTGGGGTATTTTCCCATGTTTTTGTTTATAACATCAACGGGACAGTCTCTACACACTGTTCAGCAACTTGCTAGAGGCATCTAAGAAGTTTTTGACAACTTCCCTTGTGTTTGATTTTGATAAAACTAATATCTTAATTACCATGAAATTGCTTTTCTTTTTCTGTCCAAGTTTTTCCAGGAACACCGAGGCTTCAAGATGGTGACCATGATTTTCTTGTCACATCAAGTACTCTGGTACATCATATGTTCATCTACTACATTTTCATACATGCCATTCCGTTTCTCTTAAAACTACTGACACAGTAGCTGGGTTTTACTCGTTTGTTCAAACCTGGCTCTCCTATTTCTTATCATCTTACTTTCTTCCTGTGGAAAGAAATCATTCTTTCTGATACTGAGTTGAACTTATCTGAGTAGGAGATTCCTAGGCTTGAAATGCAAGAGGGTTATGTTATCTGTTTGGGAGTCTTAGGGAGTTTGTCAAAAGAGCAGAGTTAGGTAGACACTGGAATTTGGTCCATATTTGCACTTTAGAGAAGTAGGCAAAGCAGCATCCCTTCATTTATTTACTTATAGTAAAAATGTGCATCCTTTGCATTCTGTTTAGCAACTTGCTTTTGCACTTACCAATTTATTTTGGGCAGCATTCCTTGCACTGAAGTTAAAGTAGAAATATGCTAATTATGGTAAGGGCTGATCCGAGAGTAGAAGCAGGTGGTGCTGAGGAGTGGACGTGGCACACGCTGTTTAACACTAGGATCTCTACAGTCTCCATTATTCAAAGGTGGAGCCATGTGAATAATTGTTCTACAACATTCTTTATGCCATTGTAAGGTAACTTGTTCTCTGACTGGCTTAATGGGTGATTATGGGGGAAGAGTAGCCAAGGAATCGAGGACTGTTTTCCCAAGACTGAGCTTGCTGTGCCATAATCCCCTCCCTGATGTCTGTAGGAACAGGGAGGTACTGCATGGAAAAAGCCCTCGCCGCTTAGCAGGCTATCACCTTTTTATCATTGGTTTGTTACAGGAAAGGGTCCCAATCTAGACCCCAAGGGAGGGTTCTTGGATCTCGTGCAAGAAAGAATTCAGGGCGAGTCCATACACTACGTTGAAAGCAAGTTTATTAAGAAAGTAAAGAAATAAAGAGGATTACTCTGTAGGCAGAGCAGCGGCATGGGCTGCTTGGCTGAGGGTACTTACAGTTACTGTTTTATCATATTTTAAACAAGAGGTGGATTATTCAAGAGTTTTCTGGGAAAAACTGTGGTCAATTCCTGGAACTGAGGGTTTCTTCCCTTTTTTGACCATATAAAGTAACTTCCTGATGTTGCCATGGCATTTGTAAACTGTCATGGTGCTGGTGGGAGTAATGAGGACAATCGGAGGTCACTTTCGTTGTCATCTAGGTTTGGGTGGGCTTTGGCTAGCTTCTATACCGCAACCTGTTTTATCAGCGAGGTCTCCTAGACCTTGCTGTATCTCATCCAATGACTTAGAATGTTTAACTCCTCCAAATGCAGCCCAGTAGGTCTCAGCCTTACTTTACCCAGCCCCTATTCAAGATAGAGTCGTAATGGTTTAAATGCATCTGACAATTTTACGTATTTTCTTAATAGAAAATGCTGGGCCAGGCGCTGTGGCTCATGCCTGTAATCCCAGCACTTTGGGAGGCCGAGGCGGGTGGATCACGAGGTCAGGAGATTGAGACCATCCTTGCTAACATGGTGAAACCCTGTCTCCACTAAAAATACAAAAAAAAAAAAAAAAAAAAATAGCCGGGTGTGGTGGCAGGTGCCTGTAGTCCCAGCTACTAGGGAGGCTGAGGCAGGAGAATCGCTTGAACCTGGGAGGCAGAGCTTGCAGTGAGCCAAGATCGCACCACTGCACTCCAGCCTGGGCGACAGAGCGAGACTCTGTCAAAAAAAAAAAAAAGGAAAGGAAAGAAAAGAAAATGCCAGTGACTAGAAATGAACTTTGGGACTGAAAGGATAGTGGAGGAGTTACAGGCTATGAAAGGGAGAAGGGGATTGGGAATGAGAGCTGTTCAGGTACACAGGATTGTTTTTATCTGCCTCTCATCTTGGGCAAATGTTCCTAATGTAGCACCAAGGCTAGGCTGTCCCTTCCATTTCAAGTCCGATGCTTCGTAGTAAACAAATGTTTGCTCAGGTTTCCCAGCTATCCTTTTACAGTACATGAAGAGGAAATTAAATAGGGAAACAAGGTTAAGTCATTTTCTTCCAGTTACTCAGTGTGCAGTAACAGGGAATGCAATTCAAAATCCCTGCTTTTAATAGTTGACATTCCTCTTGAAACTATTGCCTCAATTTGTGTTAGAGTGGAGAATGGTGGTTAATGAAGGACCCCGCATGCACTGTGCATCGCAGGCCTTTGTTAAAATTTCTCCATTAAATTTTGTGCCTCCAAGCCTTTTGCCCTGCTGAAGATACCCTAAACCACAGCAAGAGGCAGCTTCCCTCTGCAGCATGCGATCTTAGGGAAAAAAAAAAAAAAAATCAGGCATTTTCCAACTGGGTAGCATCTTTATGCTCATTTAAACCTGGGTTTCTCAACTTTGCCGTTATTGACATTTTGGCCCAGAATGTCTGTCATGGGGTTGTCCTGTGTTCATTGTGGGATATTTAGCAGCATCCCTGGCTTCTACCCACTAGATGCCAGTAGCACTTTTTCCTCCTCACCCTTTCACCTACCATAGTGACAACCATAAATACCTCCAGATATTGCCAGTTGTCCTCTGGATAGCAAAATAGCCCCTGATTGGGAACTACTGATTTAAACAAAGGAAGTCTTTGCACTTGGCTGTGTGAAAGGTGAGGTTGTAATAATGGGGTAGGGTTGGGGGCAGGAAGGAAGAACGACAAATATATAGATTTCAATATTTTCTTCTGGTTAAAAAACTATAAATATATTTAAGGGGAAAAAAAAGCTGTACACGTTCATCTGTAGTACTGTCTGGCCTTTTGCTTGCAATTTGCAGATAAGATTTTGTAAACAAATTGCAGGAAGTTGTTCCTCCACCGAAAACTTACCAGTAGAGCTGAATTTACTTTCAAATTCTCTAAATGGGTTTCTGAGGGTTTGGATTAATGCAGTGGCCTTGAACAGGAGCTATCCAGAAAGATGTCAAGCAAAGGTGGCTAGAGTCACACTCGGTGACATCACTGTCACCATGCTTCTGATTCATTCTTGTCCTACATCCTTTATTTGAGATTTTAATCCTCTTTTTACTATTTAAGAGGAAAGGATGGGAAACTGAGAAAGATGCTAGGCCTTGGTGGGTGATGTGGGAGGTGGGGAGAGGGAAGATAAGAGGTTTTGAGGCTTGGTGAGGTCTGTGTAATAATCTATTGTAGATGTCTTAGTTGACACAATAGATATGATTTGAAAAGCTGAACGCACATGGAAATTTTTGTAAACTGACTAGTAATTTAAGTGACAACGAGTGCCTTATATTGCAAGCAATGACAAATCTGTTAGAAAAAAATTAGTAATCACAGAATAATTTATCTTTTGGATAATGATTTTCATAATGCAGGTTATGCTTCCCTGGAGCAAGTTACGCAGGCAATTAAAAATGACAATGGAATTCAGTTTATGACCGATGAAATCCAGCTTTGTTTGTCAAAAAGAAATGCATTCATTCCATTTGGAGAGTAAAGCAGTCTTTTTTTTTCATGAGAGTATTGGTGAAAGCTAATTAAATTTACCATAAATTACACCCTTAACATTTGTTCCCAAGTTCATTAGTCTAAACAGACACATTCACAATAGTTAAACAGTTTTCTAAAATTTAGAACTTTAAAGGTTTATTCATTTGTTCCCCAAGTATGTGTTTAAAAAAATGTTTTAAGGAGCATACACGTTAAAAATGTACGATGTTAGATGAACAACTAAAATTGACTAAAAACATCACCAAATTGGATTTTATATAGTAATGTAGTTACATTGAGAGGTAATATTTTGGCAACCATTTGCTGCAAACCTACAAATTCTGTAAAAGCTTCTAAAGATTAATAGCACTATCAATCAGTTGCATCATTATCTCATTGAAGATGAATTCTCACCCCCCTTAAAAAAAATCAACCTTTTAAGAGAACAACTAAATCTGATAGAAGACAAAATTAAGGAGACCTGTAGTTCTTGTTGGTGTAAGCTTTTGCCTCTGGTTTCTATGGTAACCTGTGATCTGTATTCCAATCACACCTTTGAAAGGTTTGTTTTCTCCATCATGAAAATTTAGCTGGAAGCGCTGAAGGTACTGAACATTAATTTTTATGTGTCTTTTTTTTTTTTTTTGAAAAATTGGAAAAAGAGAATAGAGAAGGAAGATAACACCCACAGGCTTATACTGCAAATACAATGAAAAAATCTATTTGCTAATTTTAAGATGATTTACATGCCGGCAAGATCACAAGGATAAAAACCCTGAATGCTAAATGAACAAGTACGCAGCTCCTCTAACAAAGTCAGGAAATGTCTTGAGCATAACATTGCAAATATTCATCTAATTTGATAGGGTAAAAACCTAGAGACTTTCTCATAAAGGTTGAAAGAAAATGTAGCTCACTGGTTTTCAGCCTGGAGTGATTTTGCCTCCCAGGAGACATTTGGCAATATCTGGAGACATTGTTGGGTGTCACAGCTGGTGCTGGTGCTGGTGGTGTGTGTGGAGGGTGGTACTGGCTGCTAGCAGAGGCCAGCAATGAATACCAAACATCCTACAGTGCATAGGACAGCCTCCCACAACAAAGAAATATCTGTCTCCAAAAGGAGGTGGGAAAACCTGCGTCCTCCATTTAGCCTTTATAGATGGTGTACTGGTGTGAGGGAAATAAATATTCAAAAGAATACAGTGTTTCGGAGGCAAGCTCATTTGTGATTTGCTTCCCTGGTATTTTACTAGACTAACTTTTATTTCACTTTAAATGGCGAAAAAAGAAAAAAACAAACAGTTCCCGCTTTTTTCTTACCTTTGGTTTAAATTTGAACATTTCCAGCTGGCATGCGTTCATCTAAGTTGGTGCTGCCTCCTATGACCTGTAAATGTGTACAGTAGGGTCCTCAAGTGTTTCCACCGCAAAATCGCTAGTGCGATTGAGTAGACATGGTCACTTTGCTTAATTTAAATATGTAAGTTAAAGTTATGATAAGTTAATTTTCCTGTTAAGTGAAAATGCACTTACCTTTCCCCGGCTGAATACAGATGTACTTGCCTTTGACGTCTGCCTCCCTAAGTATGGCTACAGTTTGTCACTCCGGTTATGGAGGGCGACCCTGTCCCTGAATTCGCGCCCAGGTCATGAGGGCAGAACCATCTTGAGGACAACCTGCAACTCAATCGATTTTTTCTTGGCTGGGACGCAAAGCGAGCATGAAAGCGATCCAAACACAGCCAGAGGGCGCCAAAATGCCGCAAATAAAAGTTCCAACGGCGTCAACTGGCTTTTGCGGGAAGGTAAAATTGGCTTTTGTCTAATCAAAGAGCTACCGTTGTCAACGATGTCACATTACGTTATTTTTGTATGTCCTCTTGCCAACAGGTAAGCAAAGTGAACGCATCTCCCAACCCCGGTGGCTACTCTGTGTCCCGGTGCTAAGCCAAGTGTCCGCCCCGCAGGGCACCCGGACACGCCGTGGTTGGCCCCAGCTTTGACTGGAGCGCTCGCGAGCAGAGCGTGCGGCTGCCTCGGCCAACCCCGTCTTCTCAATACTGGTGGGCTCCATTAAAGCACAGACAGCAAAAACATCGACGGCCCCTTTCCCCTCTTCTCTTCCCTCCTTCCTCTCCCAAGTTCCGAGAGCATCCTCCGAGGGGCGACGTCGCTCGCCCCACCAGCTGGACCTCGGCGACCGCACTTCCCCCGAAGCCGCAGCCTTCGGGGCTCAGCCTCGCGGGTGCGGGTGCAGGTGCGGAGCCGCCCGAGGTGCGCAACTCGTTTGCAGCGGCGCCGCCCTGACGCGCCTGCAGCTGGGGCTCACCCCAACCTCGCTGCCCGCCGAGGTAGCGGAATCGCAGTCGACGTCGGGAGCGGGCTGGACGGGGGTCTGAGAAGGGTAGCTGGTGCCAGGGGGTGTCATTCAAATATCACCTCGAGGCAGCTCCCTCAGTCTGAGCGAGAGCCCGAGCACTTCTTATCCAACCGTTCCAAATAAATGAGGAGAGAGAGAGAGACAAGCCCACGGACAGCCCAGGCGGCGCGGCGGGGGAAGGGGGACACGGGAATGGAGGGGAGGAGAGGGGAGGCGGAGGGGGGATCTGAATAGAGGGCAGTTAGAAAACGTTGGCGGGGCACAGGGTTGGAGGGGAAGGGAGATAGGGGGAAGGGAGGGACCAGGATGGAGGATAGCAGAGAAATGGGGGTGACTGTGATGGAGGGGAGGGGAGGTGGGGGCCCAGAGCTGGGGGGAGTCAAGGGGAGGCGGGCGTGTCTGGGCTGGAGGGGAGAGGGGAGGGTCTGCGCCGGAGGGAGGGGAGGGGAGGGGAGGAGAGGGAGTGCAGGGGGTGGGGAGCACGGAGCTGGAGGGAGTGGAGGGGAGGCGGGCGGGGCGCCGGGCTGGAGGGAGGGGAGAGAGGCGGGCGGGGAGCGCGGGAGGAGGGAGGCTGGGCGGGCGGACGCGCGGGGGGAGGGCACTGGGCAGGAAGGGGAGGGGGAGAGAGCGCGAGAAATGCAGAGGCTGCAGCGGCGGCGGCGGCAGCAGTAGCGGCAGCGGCGACGACGGCGGCGGCAGCGCTCCAACTGGCTCCTCGTTCCGGGCTCTGCCGTCGAGCCGGGAGAGAGCCTCCGCCAGCGGCCAGGCACCAGCCAGACGACGCCAGCGACCCCGGCCTCTCGGCGGCACCGCGCTCACCCAGGGGCTGCACAGGCACCCAGAGCCGGTAAGGAGGCGAGCCCGGTGGCCCCACGCCGCCGCGGACCCTGGGGCCTCCGTCCCCCACCGAGCCGCGCCCCGCCCCGCAGCCCCCAGGCTCTCCCTTCGTGCAGCGGGCAGCTGGGATGTGGTCCCGGATTGGACGGCAAGGGCCTGGGGTCCCTCTGTGAGGGCTCCGTCGCACTTTGGGGATCCCGGGTGATGAGGGGCCCAGAAGTGGGAGGCTTCGGTCGCTCGCAGGGTGGAGGGGTGAGGGGGGCGGCGAGGCTGGTAACCGGAGCTAGGGGGGAGGGGGCTGTCGGGGAGAGAAGCTGCGGGTGACGGGAGGAATTGTCGAATGCGAAACCCCCTAAGTGCGTTGAGTCCTGGGGAGGTCGTTCTGTGGGCTGAAGGGAGCGCTTCCGTCATCCGAGTCCTCACCAGCCTGGGAGAAAGCGCTCAGAGCGAGGGGCGCAGCAGCCAAAGATGAGGGTGGGGGTGGGGTGGGGCGGGAGTCCGAGGAGAAAGAAGACGGGAATCTGGCCCGATCTGAAGGAAGGGGGTGGCTTTTTGCTTTGGCAAACGGGTTTTCTCGACCCGTGGGACTCCTGGATCTTGATTCTGGGGCCAAGGAATACGAGGTTCACACGGCGACATGCACTCAGAAGCACCTCCCGAGCAGATCGGAGCCCCAGCCTCGTCCGTGGCGGAACTGCCTTCCCACGAACCTGTGGGCTGCCTCGGAGCGGTTTGTTTTTTCGAGCCTTCGGTTCCAAGAATGCGCCGGGCGCCTCCGCCCTGGGCCCCGGCCCGGGGGGTGTGGGCTTGAACCTGACAGCGCGCGGCCCTAACGGGGCTCAGCCCCGCTGGGAGCTCAGGGTTGGGGTTGAGCAGCTATTGCCCAAAGCGCTAAAGCTGAAACCCGGTGCCCGGTTCCTGCTTCCCCCGCCCCCGTCCCCCCTCCATTTCCAGAAAAATAAAAATTGCGGAATACTGGATCCGATCGCACGCACAATGCGCGGCTGCAAACCGCATTCTTTTCATGAATATTCATCGAACGCTTGGCCAGGCTCCTTATCTGCTTCCCCAGAGACATTTCCGCCTTGAAACGAGCTTGGTGGACAGCCCTTGCTCGTGTAATTCTCACTCTGCTGAAATTAGCACAGCGCACATGGGTGCATTTTTTAGTACCTTGTACAGGGTTGACACACCTCTGTCTCCCCCGCGGCCACTCGCACTGTGGGGCGGGCTAAAACCCAACGCTAGCATCGAAATGGTCTTCTGCTATAGGGGTGTGGACCGACTCCCCCCCACACCTCCCGGGATTACAGCCCGGGCGAACAGACCCCCAGTACTGCAGGCAAAATGAATGAATCGGGACTGTAATTACCTATTCCTTTGTCTTGGCCTCGCGCATGCGCCGGAGAGCAGGGTGTGGAGGGCCCGGCAGCCCCATCCCATCTCCATCATCCAGCCACCCACTCCCCTCCCGAGCCGAGGAACAAAGGCGTTTGCCCTAAATGTTGCGGGAAACCCTTGGACACCAATGACAGTTTTTGCCGCCTGTGTGTGTGTTTATTCTTTTCCAGGCTGTCTCTCATCTTTTGCTTTCTTACTGATTTCAATTGACCAAAATTAAGATCTGCCTTGATGATGATGAGGGCAAATTGTAGATTAAATATTTTGTACCCGGACACTGCTATTTTCCTTTCTAGTACGGTTCATTGTTCTTTTTCCTGTAACATATCTTAACTGCAGTGAGGGTAGCTTTCTTAGTTTGCATCAATTAACCGTTTGACAGATCTTTTTTGGTCATTTGATTAAGGGACGGTGGCCTCAAAACTGTCCGTGGGCGTTGCCTCCAGTGGCACCACTTGGGGAAAATTAAGACATCTTGGCGTTTATTCGAACAAGATGGCCTACAAAAACCGAAGAGAAGAAAATGATTACCTTCTCAGGATCCTAGCCCTTTCTGTTTTCTCTGGACTCCGACCTCATTGTTTCATTAAGGATTCCAAAAGGCGAATGGCATCCAGATGGAAATCTACTGGTGGGGGGAGAAAGAAGGCAGTGGTTGGGGTGAAGCTGGTTGGTTAGGTTCGCAATGATTCCTTTTTCCCGTTACCTAACAGAAGCCATGATATACCTTTGATGGCTGATTTTCTTTCAGGTCATCTGTTTTCCAGGTTATGGCCATTTAGATTTCTTTTCAGGCTAGTTTGTTTTTACCACCCAAAACGGGACTTATTGTGTATATCAAATAGGAGCCAAATATGATAGTTTTTGCAGTGGTAGGTTATGTTTAGCAGGGTTTTATGCTTAAATATTGTCAGTACATCCTGGTGGAATAACACGTGGGAGCAATGGAAATCATCTCTTTTGTCCTTTTTGATAAGAACTTGATATTGACCGCATTCAGTCTATCAGGGTGGCTGCCTAGCTGTCTTCTGTGTGGCATGTACGTAGAAGGATTGTACTCCTTAGTATTTAGTAGTTTATTATGATTTAGAGAGCTATGTGTACAGGTTTCTTTCTTTTTTCTTTTCCTTTAGGTTGTGTTTTTGGCGAGGGGTATGTTGGAATATAGAACAAATTCAATAGCAAATGTATACCAGCATGTCCCGAATTCAGTAAATCTTAGGTTTTTGAGTCAGATAATATTTAAATCGAATTTTAAAAATTGTTACCGAATTCAAAAATTTCTATCAGTTCGCTTATTCTTTTAGCCAGTTAGCTTTTTTGCCAAGCTTTAGCAGGTAGAGAAATATGGAGCCTTTTGATAAAATGCACCAACAATGACAGTGGCATTTCCGTTCTTTAACTGGTACTCAGTCTGCCATTGTGACGTGTAGAAGAGAACCTTATCTCCCCACATCACCCTAGTTTAAAGGTCCAATGGGAGAGCCCTAAGCATTTAGGCTGTCTATCCTTGGAGGCCTCTTCATAATCCTGACTTTACCAGGATCCATAATCCTCCTGGATCTTACAGTGCAAGAGGCGATGCGTTCTGTCTCTTTATTTTTTAATTTCACAATTAAGAACAATTTGAAGCCATTTTCATTCCATGGTCAAGATAAGCGGAGTATGACATCAGAGAGAAACTTTCATTTGGGGGAGATTTGATCACTCTAAAATGATGTCTGTGTTATTCACGGTAGTTTTGCGAAAATTGCAAAATCCATATCCATTTTTAAAAACAAGTTGTGATGTATATACAAATGCACACATATACATATGTGTGTATACACACTATAAAATCTTATGAATAACTTGAAATCATACTGGTTGGTATAGAATATTATTTTATAGTGCTTTGATACTGGTCTTTGGAACATAATCAATTTCTGTCTTTGTAAATGTGTTTGAAAGGGAAAGTCTAGCAAGTCTATTAATAAGCTGGCTTCCAATTTACCCCAGTGTACCTGGAGCATTAAGCTAAGACGTTCATCTACAGGCATAAAAACTTACATCAAGCACTACTGAACCTTACAAGCTGGAATAAACAATGCCTACTAAATAAAAGATTTATAAAATTGTTCTGTCTTATTTTTGTGATCTCTTGTAAATGTTTTTTTCAAAAATATCCAAAGAAGACCTGTGAACTATTATTTGTCAAAGGCAATTGCCCTTGGTATCTGATTCTGTTGAAAGAAATGCTTTGATTTATCCAGGCCTTTATCTTAATGTAGTTTGTACCTACTCATTTCACATCTTCTTTCTCTTCTTAATGATGGTCTTAGCTGGTACCCTGGAAACCAGGTAACTGCTGGGGAAAAACGCTGAGTAGGTATATAGACAACTTGAATATTCTCTGAGAATGGGTATGGAATCTTTATTGTTATATATCAAATTTTCTCTAATTATATCTAATCCTTTAGATTTATTGTATCTCTTAAGACTTTAGATAAGCCAGTGAACACGAGCTTTTTCTCTTTGGCTTAATTATAGTGGACAAATATTAGGAAGTAACTGTGAGGTTGCAAATAGAATACTTTGAAAGATAAGGTATTCTTTATGTGTTTTGGGGTAATGTTTTTGGGGTGGTTTCTCAGGAAATCGTGTAGACACTGGATTTGAAGAATCTAATAATTCCTATTTTGCGGTTATAGTAAGAACTACATATGGTGTCTAAAAATGATTAAGTGTGGAATGGCTGGCTCTTAAGGGCTCCTCAACCTCTCAGTCTCAATTAGTGATATCAATTACACTGAAAGTGTTTTCAACAACTGAAAGTGTCAATCAACACTTTCAGTGTAATTGACATCACTAGCTAATTTCAGTATATTCAGCTGTATTTTTGTTCCAGCTTGATTAATGAAGCCCGGGGGACCCCAGGAATATTAAGTTAGAAGTGTAGGATGTCTCAATCCTAAAGGGGACCAAATATCATGGTTCCTATTTTGTGTCCTTGTGTTTGTAGATATTTGAAATTCTGTATTGTATGGGAATTAGCCTGAAAGTGTATTTCATGATATCAGGATGGCCACCTTCCTTGAATTCCCCAGGTCTGCTTATACTTTTGTAACTTAAGAGGTGGCATTTAAGTTCTCTTGAGAAAATACAAGGGTAGTCTTGAAACCACAGCAGTGCCCAGCCTGCCAAAGGAAGGCTTTTGTGAAATGCCTTTCCAGCCACAGCCTTTGAGACAGACGTCTAGGTAAGTGTCACATGAGAGCAAATGTCTGGTAAATGTTCTCAAGAGTAAAAATCAACCATACAGAGTCCATTTCTCACCAGAATATAGTTCAATTGTAATTTTGAGGAGCCACAAGCCTAAGAAGGAAGCAGTGTGATTAAACAGCATTCTTCTTTTCCCTCTAGAAGTCAGAAATGGGATGAAATGGGAGGCAGAGAGAATGAAAGAGTGTGTTTTTCTTCTGCACTCTAAGGATTTAAATAGCATAAAAAATTATTTCTTAATGTTTTACAGACTTTCCACACTCAGTACATTTTTGAACAAAAACAGGGAAAGCTGAGATTTTTTGACTCAACAAGGCCATCAGTGCTGAGAGGTGGTGATTGAGCAGGCTTGGAAGTCTAGGAATACATTCCTGAAAGCTTTAGAGATTTAGAAATAGAAACCATCTGCAAGCACCACAGGGGCCCAGGGCATAAGGAAACACTTCAGGATAATATAGGAAAATGGTGTGCAGTGGAGAAAGCAAAGCCTTTACACAATATTTTCCCCTTATCACTTAAGCATTTTATGAGCTCTTTTTTTCATTTTCTTTCTTTCTTTTTTTTGCTAGTTCATTTTGAAGGAGGCAGGACTGGACTTCATTGGTTTGTGTTTTGAACTTCTGTTTGAAGTAGGTATTTCAGCAATTTGTACGTTGTGTAGGGAGTATGATATTTAGAAAGCATGATTTGGAGGGTTAGGCGTGGTGAGGATGGACCTTGGAGCCACAGCACCAGGTTCGACTCTTCTCTTAGCCATTTACTGGTTGTACCATCTTTGGTAAATTTCTTACCTTCTCTGTGCCTCAATTTTATTTAGAAACTGGGGATTGTGATGCATGGTTACTGTAAGGATTAAACGAAATTGTCATGCACTTAGGACATACCTCCTTATACTCAGTGCATCTTTTTAACCACAGTCACCATAAAGGAGTGAGAATATCAGTTTTCTTTACTGCATCCTCCATCTATAGCTATTCATATATTTGTTTCAAAGAGACCATTATTGCAAGACAGGCTAATGGTGGTGCCTTGCTCAGTAGGTAGAATATAGAAGTCTGTGGTTTAGAAAAGTCCTCCAGGTGTGGTTAGGAATACCCTAAATAACGTCAGCAGTTCATGTGGACTAAGTTTCAAAAGTCCGCAGTGGGTAGATTAGTACAACCCAGCCTCCATACTGAATTTGTATTTTTTTTAATGGAAGGAAAAAATGAAAGTCCTTGGAACTTCAGAGACAGGCTTACTGCTTTGGTATGTTGAGACCTGGACTCACCCTGATTAGTTGTATGACCTTGGGTGTAGATATAATTCATTTAGATTCCTGAAAATCCTTAGCTTTGTTGTGTCTTGAATCAGATGTATCATTAGCATTTGAAAGAAGTCTAAGTCATTAGTACTGAGGTTGATAAGCTAACTCAGGTATTTTACATTCCATATTAGTCCCCCTACCTCCACCCCGCCCTTGCCAAACAGGCATCACATGCCCACCACCTCCATACCTGGAGTAAAACTGAAGGTTGTATTATGTAGGAATGTAAAGATGTTGTGATCTACTGACAAATCTTTGGAAGGAATTATCCCCATGGGGACCTTAGTAATCAGGAACTCTGAACAACAAAACAAAAAAAAAAATTCTTTGGAATTTCAGATATTTGGGGTGGATCAATTCTGGAACTGGTCTTAACATTTCAGACATTTACTTCAGGGATATGCCCAAGGGATTTGCTTTTGTCCTTCTGGACACTTTTTGCTGTTGAGCAAAGGTGACTTCACTCTTATTTTGGGTAAATTGTTGTTTAACAGCTTCTTTAAACAGGTTTTTGAATCATGGGTTCTGGAGGGAAGTCATATATTTTACTTCATCTGTCAGGTGTTCGCTGGAAGGAAGGGGATTTTAGATACAGTGGTTACGTCTTTTAAAAGGTTTCCTAGGATTTCAATCCTTGTCTGATGGAGCTACACTGTACTTCTCCTAAGCCTTGGCCATTTTATCGTAGGTAATATGGACTCTTGAGGGGGTAAAAATGGGGGGGGGACTCTTGAATAAAATGGGTAACCTTTTCACATATTGACATCTTCAGTATTAATTTAGAGAGAGTGATACTAACTTCTTGAATGAAAAGTTACTTATTATGGAAGAGATCCAGTGCGTACTTTTAATATTTCATCAGTATTACATTAAATTGCTTGTAGATTAGAGGTGCTTCTTGTCATGGTGAACGGAGGCTAATACCTTAAGTCATTCCTTTCTAGTATGATGACTGTGGTTGTTCTTACTAAGGACTGTAAATGTAGATTTGGTCGATACCTTCATGTTTCTCCTTGCCCATTGCAGATGGAAGTCATAACTCCAAATGTCTTACTTATCTGCAATTCTGCTCTGAGATACGAACCAGGTTCTAGTAGACCCTCTGCCACTGTGTAGTTAATGTTGCCTGATTAGAAATAAACCAAGTCCTACCTAAATTTGTCAATCTGTTTTGTTCTGCGTCCACGCAGGATTCATTGACAGAAAGCCAGTGGCTGCTTTTAACCACTATCCAAACCTCAGTTCTTTGTAAATACTTTCCTTAGAGCAGAAGGTGTAAAAGCTCATGACTAAACACTCATTTTGGAACTCAAAAGAATCTTAGAGAAGTTAGTGGGTTGCTCAAGGTCCCATGAGCTGCTTATGGGCTGCGTGGAAACCCAGGTTATTTCCCCAGAAAGCCTCATTCCTGCTGCCCCTCTCTTCTGAGAGAGAAGTGGAGAATGTCTAATTGTGTCGCTCTTACTCACCGTCTGCAACGTAAACATTTTTTTCTACCATTTTTTATGTACCCTAGAACCACTAAAAATATATATATATCTATATTACATATAGATATATATATATATATCTCCAGTCTGGATCCTATATCCGCCTGGCCATCTCCCTCAGAGGAGACCTCTTCGGCCTTTTAATACACCACACATGCCTCAGGGGGAAGCTGCAGTCACTACCTCCTGCCACTTCATCCACAGGCCATCTTCCCCTCAACTTACCCCTCTCTGCTTCTTCCATTATGTGCATGTGGTTTCCTTTATATGCCAAAAAGTATATGGCATGCGCTAAAGTAGCTTTCTTCGTAAAACTAAACTTTAGTTTTTCTAAAATTTAAATTAAAACCTTGTTTTTCTCCCAGAATGCACAGTGGTTGGGGGCTGGGGAGCTGGCGATGGTGGGTATGCGTTTGAAAACAACACCAGCTGGTTTTAGACTTATTGGGGGCTATAGAGCAAGCGGAGCAGTTAGGCATCCCACCCACCCCTGGAATGCTCAGGGCGCTCTTGGCAGAGCCAGTGTGCACGTTATGGCAGGTGGTGGATGGAGAGCTTTTATGCCGATTTCTAGCGTTATCTGGCTTATTGGGTTGAGAGCTGCATACAACTGGATGTTTAATCTTTTTTTTTTTTTTTTCTTGAGATGGAGTTCACACCATTCTCCTGCCTCAGCCTCCTGAGTAGCTGGGTCTACAGGCGCCCACCACTACACCCGGCTAATTTTTTTGTATTTTTAGTAGAGACAGGATTTCACCATGGTCTCGATCTCTTGACCTCGTGATCCGCCCGCCTCGGCCTCCCAAAGTGCTGGGATTACAAGCGTGAGCCACTGCGCCCAGCCAACGGGATGTTTAATCTTTTTTATTTAAAATTACCATTTATAGTATTTGGGGTGATTTAGAGGATTTAAAAAATCTGTTCGATTCTGAAGTGGTCCTTAAAATACGGAACTTAAGTGCTTAAGTTGCTAAAACACTTTCTAAAGCATACTATTGGGATGTTTGAAACGGATGTTAGTAAATGTGTGTATTTGGATAATCTGTGATAAGTTTAGTTTTTGATGAGACACAATTTTAATTTCACATTTAAAGTGATATGTTTAGGTCACTAAGAGGAGCTTTGAATTTACAGTTTCCAGAGAAACCCACAATTAATAGGTAACTTTTGTTTTCATAATGCTTTTAATTATTAGTTATGTAGATTCAGGAATGGATATATTCTAAAATAAACCCAAATTAAAACGTCTTATTCTTTTTAAAGAAAAGCTGTGGTTCTATTAGAGAAAAACACTTCTTTTTTAAGTTTATGAAGAAATAGATGTTAGATGAAAACTTTTCCTCATTGAGCTTTCTAAATTACAAGTTTCTTGAATTGCTTGGCAAAGTGATTTTGAAAAGACCCACTTCATTTTTCCTTTGACAGTCTATTCAAAACACCATTACCACATAGACTAATACAATAACCAAGGTAAATAGTAACAAGACCTAATTGGGGAAACAGTGTATCAAATGGGGGAAAACAGTATCCACTGACAGAGAGAACCAGCTGTTTCTTAAAGAGACAGAGAAGAAAGATTTCCTGGGAGTTGGGTCTTCATAGGGTGCTCTCCTGGCCTTCTCTGAGCTTGCCTTGGAAACTGTAGAGGCTGTAGAGTATTTGCTGTCTTTAACCCTTGCGAATGTTCTCAGCTATTTCAGTAGAGGATAACAGTGTCGCTATTTGCCTTAGGTGTAAGATGATTGGAGAAAAGGAAAATGTAGAGAAATCAGATTGACTTTAGATGGACAGGCACAGAGTTCTGAAGTGACTTCCCACTCCTTAATTCTGCAGTGCACCCAGAAGTGAGTGAGGTTAGGTGACCACCTGGGTATTTACTATAACTATTATTACTATGATTAGATAAGGTGTCCTGTAATGTTCTCTGAATAACTCATTTTTCTTTTTTTTTCTCTTTTTTCCTCTCGCTCTGTCATCTAGGCTGGAGTGCAGTAGCGCAGTCTTGGCTCACTGCAACCTCTGCCTCCCGGGTTCAAGCGATTCTCCTGCCTTAGCCTCCCGAGTAGCTGGGATTACAGGCACTCACCACCATGCCCGGCTAATTTTTTTGTATTTTTAGTAGAGACGGGGTTTTCCTATGTTGGTTAGGTTGGTCTCGAACCCCTGTTTTCGTGATCCGCCTGCCTTGGCCTCCCAAAGTGCCGGGATTACAGGCGTGAGCCACCGCGCCCGTCCTTTTTTCTTTTTTTTTAGACAGAGTCTCACTCTATCGCCCAGGCTGGAGTGCAGTGGCGCAATTTCTGCTCACCACAACCTCTGCCTCCTGGGTTCAAGCGATTCTCGTGCCTCAGCCTCCCTAGTAGCTGGGACTACAGGTGCGCGCCACCAAGCCCGGCTAATGTGTGTGTGTGTGTGTGTGTGTATAATAATGAGAGTCTCACTGTGTCGCCCAGGCTGGAGTGCAGTGGCATGATCTCAGCTCACTGCAACCTCCGCCTCCCAGGTTTAAGCAATTCTCTTGTTTCAGCCTTCAAAGTAGCCTACATGCGTTGCCACCATGCCCGGCTAATTTTTTTGTATTTTTAGTAGAGACAGGGTTTCACTGTATTGGCCAGGCTGATCAGAAACTCCTAACCTCAAGTGATCTGCTCGCTTTGGCCTCCCAGAGTGCTGGGATTACAGACGTGAGCCACCATGCCCGGCCCCCAATAACTCATTTTTCTAAGGAAGAAAGAATCTCAATTAACAATTGGTGATGACACTGCCTCCCAAGGCTTCTCATAATCACCCAACCTCAGGTAAACAGGGTGAATGCCACCCTATTGACAGGAGGTTTATTGTGGCACTGCGTTTTCCTCAGTAGCCCTGGTGATCTGTTGTTGAGAACCCAAGCTCAGATTTCCCAGGGCTCACTCAACTGGACTTTAGAAATCTGGTTCCAGAATTTTCAAATGTTTGGTTTTCAGACAAATAGTAACACGTGTTTGCACCAGTGTTCTCCAGAAGGTTGTTAAGACAAGATTGATAATGCTTCCCAGGTACGTGCTTTCTTTTTCTGAGTCACAGCTGCATGTTACTAGTTTTCCCCATCTGACCTGATGATTGACTGATGGAAAGTCTCATTGAAGGTTTGGTGATCCTTTCATTGGTAGAATAGACAAAAACAGAACATAACTGGCTCATTCTATTCACCTCTACTTTTCTATTGTAACTGGATTTATTTCTGCCATCCAGACAGAGAACTTGGGCTTTGATTTCATCTGTACCAAAGTTTTCTGGGTGGGCACGTACAGGGGGTCATCATAAGAGAACTCAACTGACCACAATGCAGAGAGAGGTAACTATCCAATGGAATGGTAACGTGGTTCCACCAAGGTAAGAACTGTAGTATTAAATGAAATGAATTCTTTTTTTTGTTTGTTTGTTTGTTTTGAGACAGAGTCTCTCTCAGTTGCCCAGGCTGGAGTGCAGTGGTGCAATCTTGGCTCACTGCAAGCTCCACCTCCTGGGTTCACGCCTTTCTGCCTCAGCCTCCCCAGTAGCTGGGACTACAGGCACCCACCACCATGCCCGGCTAATTTTTTTTGTATTTCTAGTAGAGCCGGGGTTTCACCATGTTGGCCAGGATGGTCTCAATCTCTTGACCTCATGATCTGCCCGTCTCGGCCTCCCAAAGTGCTGGGATTACAGGCATGAGCCACTGCACCTGGCCTAAATGAAATGAATTCTTAATGGGAAAGAAGTTCTGTGAATATTCCTGAGTTGTTATGTTTGACTTAACTAACTCTTAAATGGAATTTAACTAAAAAGTGAATTTAACAAAGAAGTGAATTTAAAAGCCAACAAGCTTCATATCTCTCCACCTCACCCCAGACCTGTGTTAATTAGCCCTTCTTGCTTAAATCAGATCATCCTGATGAACTTTAATGCTGTGATTAGCAATGTATTCTTTGACCATATTCTTGTTTCCAGCAACAAATAACTGCCAGGTTAAGGGGAGAAGGAAGTGATGGATAGAGGGACCAGTTGGCAGATTGTAACACATGTACACACACTATTCCTTTAACTTGCTTTCTTTAGACCTGTAGTTCCTACCTGTGAATCTCATTTCTGTATTGATCCCCATTGGCTAAGCATACGACTAAAGGGGGATTCTGTGTTATTTCTTCAGTAAGCTAAACAGGAATCTCCGAAAAAGGGCAAAGAAGTCCAGAATGATGTAATGCGGCAAAAAATGTTACTGCTGTTTCTAAGGGGGGTGGAGGAAACCCAAGCCAGTTTTGAGTTGAGTGTGCTTCCTGTTGAAAGGGGGTGAGAATTCAGAGATGTATACCTATTTAAAAAAAAAAAACAAAAAAAAACTCAGGATATCACAAAGCGTGGCAAATGAGCAAGCCCTGACCTGTTAGCAGTTGTTTGCATAGTTTACCAGGTAGAGAAAGCATCCAACAGATAGAACCAAATGTTTGAGGATGCTAACATGCACTGTGGTTAGTGTGAGGTTTAATTGGCTGGGGACACATTTCCATTTAAATCTGGTTCTGATAACACATTTAACTACCTCACTAGCTAATTACACCGTTCCAGGCTTGAGAGAGGAAAAGGCACCTGTGAGCAGTGGCGTGTCTTGTTAAATAAGGTTTGAAAGCCCTTCCGAAAAGGAAGAAATGGCTGTATTTGGGGACGTTTGAGCATAGTAATTGTGCAGCCTTGCTCCTGGCTGAGGGTAGGGGAAAGAAGGCCCTTCCTTTCTGCTCCAAGAAGTGTTCAGATTCCCCTTATGTGGGCAGAATTTTTGGTAAGTACAATACAGGAAGCAAAACCGCATTGCTGTAGGTCAGCAGTCAGTGACCTCTTGTTTCTGAGCCCCTCTGTTGCCTCCTCATTGTGTGTTCAGGGGACGAAAGCACAGAGCAGGAGAAGAGGAAGGGAAGGCTGGCAGAGGCTGGGAGGATGTACCCGCATTAACACAAGTTGGGGAGGCACCAATGCTCTGCTCCTGTCTCTACTCAGGCGACCATAACAAAATAACAGATGGGATAACTTAACCAAAATATATTTTTTCATAGTTCTGGAGGCTGGAAGTCCAAGATCAACATGTTGGTAGGGTTGGGTTTTTTTTTTTTTTTTTTTTTGACGGAGTCTTGCTCTGTCACCCAGGCTGGAGTGCAGTGGCACTATCCTGGCTCACTGCAACCTCTGCCTCCCGGGTTCAAGCAGTTCTCTGCTCAACCTCCCAAGTAGCTGGGATTATAGGTGTGTGCCTCCATGTTTGGCTAATTTTTTTGTATTTTTAGTAGAGATGGGATTTCACCATCTTGGCCAGGCTGGTCTTAAACTCCAAAGTGCTGGGATTACAGGCGTGAGCCACCGCACCTGGCCCAGACTTGAGTTTTCTAAATCAGAATGGAATGATCCTGGGGAAGCTTATTTTAAAATCTCCTACCCATAGTGGCAATGGTAGAGAGCCCTTTTTGTTGTAGACAAAAGAGTTGATCAGATGCCTAGACCACTTGAAAATCCTGTTCTAGCATCTGTGCTTTCTGTTAAGGATTCATCAGACAGACTCTTAACGGTGGAACAGATTTTACTGGATAGAGACTTGGGGTTGAAGACAGAAGGCAGAGGCTTGAATAGAAGCAAGTAGAGGAAGAGTGGTGGGGGTTTTGACAGAAAGTTTATGAATCAGTGGGACACTGAGGAAAGGGAAGTGTGTGTCAGGAATCATGGAAATCCTCCATGACTATAGAAACCAAGGCTAATGAATTTTGGGGCCTTTCCAAGCAATAAAACAAGTAGTGATACTTACAGGGATTCTTTGGAGGGGCATTCTCAACAAGTGTGGATGTGGGTATGTCTACACTTAGCCCTTTTGAGAGGGTCTTTTTTATTTTTATTTTATTTTATTTTATTTTATTATTTGAGATGGGCTTGCTCTGTGACTCAGGCTGCAGTGCAGTGGTGCGATCTCAGCTGACTGCAACCTCTGCCTCCCGAGTTCAATCGATTCTCCTGCCTCAGCCTCCCGAGGAACTGGGATTACAGGTGTGCGCCACCATGCCCGGCTAATTTTTGTCTTTTGTTTTAGGGGAGATGGGGTTTCATCATTTGGCCAGGCTGGTCTCCAACTCCTGACCTCAAGTGATCCACCCGCCTTGGCCTCCCAAAGTGCTGGGATTACAGGCCACTGCGCCCAGCCAGAGAGGGTCTTTTTAAAACAGTTGACGATTTTTAGGCGTACCCTGTCAATTAATTCAGTGATTGCTTTCCTGGCTCAAATTTAAGGTCACATCACGTTAACTATGGCAATACAAATATGGCAATACAAATATTGCCTCATGAATCCCCAGTGAAATTGGGAATAACAATTTAATTTTACTACACTAGATAAACCACTGGCCTTAAAAATAATTGAAACTTGATGCTGTTTAATGTCTTTTATAAAAACTTTCACTGGTGAATGGTTTTCTACATAAAGCATAGGATGTAAATTATTGTAGAATTTAAACATTTTAACTCTTAACATTTATGCAATGTCTATTTTCAACTCAATGTCAGGGACGACCTTTAGCACTCACTTTCCTGGTGTACAGCGCCTTCTTCCAATCATGCCAGAAAAGTAGGCTTGTCTCCTGGAATTCCCCATATGGCCTCCTTCTTGGGTAGTGAAACTCACATATGTCCATTTCCCTCTACTTGAAGCCTTGAATCTAGTAGAAGCTTCTATCCTCTCCTGGATCACTGCCCGAATACTCTCCTAAATCCAAGCATGACATTCCTCTGCATAAGATTTTAGACCTAACTCTCCATTACACCTGGAATGAAACGCAAACTCTCAGCATGTTCACCTTCTATTTTCCTCTCTTACCTCTGTATCTACACACTCTCTCACCCACCCTCGTCAGCCATGCCAACAGCCTCTCAGGTCTCCCAGGGCTCCAAGCTTGTGCCTACTGTTTCTTCTGCCTGGAATATTCTTTTCCCCACTGTTGAAGTTACTCTTAGTTCAGGTCTCAGCTTAAATGTCACTCTTGCAAAGATGCTCCCACACCTTCTGGCGCTGGGCATTTTTATCCCTGCATTTACCAGAATTGATGAGATTATGTAATGTCTCTGCTCTTCTAGATTAAAACTTCTAGGAGGCAGGGATGTGTCTGTTTTGTGGACCCATAACAGTGCCCTATAACAGTTTCTGATCCATACCAAGCACCCCATGTCTGTTCAGTGTTGACGGTTGTCTCCAGGACATTATGTTCGTGGAGAGCACGTGTCTTCTGAACATCACCTTTGGCAGCTGAGATGACTTCCATAAATGGGCCCAAATTTCGCCTCGTCAGTTGTGCTTACTATGAAGATGAGTAGCTGATGAACTCCAGTGAGAGTAATTATTCTGTTTCCAGGCAATAACCTTAGTAGTAATTGTCCTAAAGCCCTGAGACATTACAAGTAATGAGTACTGACGGCTCATGCATCTGAGCGTCCTCCTAAGGTACAGTCTGAAATGAAAAATGAAACTGTGTATTATTTGAGGGAGACAAATAGTATTACATTGTGGGAACTTTTCAGAAACACAACACGATGAGTGAAAGCTGAGGATGTCCTTCCAGGTTATTGAATGCTGTTGGTCTGCTTTGGATCAATCATTATTGAACAACTTAACTGAGTGCATTTTAGTAACAGCCTTTGTGAAGTTGCGAATATCAGGCCCCTAGAGAAGCAGGTGGCTTGAAATCTTTACACATTAGTCAATTATAAACCTAACGAAGTAAAAATGAATTTAGCCCTAATTCTGTGCTGTGACTACTTACTCTGCATTGTGAGTTCTGCGAGGTTAGGACCTTGCTTTGTTCATCTTTGGATGTCACTTTCTAGCACCTAACTGAACCTGTGGTCCAGTAAAGGGCTGGATATGTGGAAAGGCATGTTTCACGGCCATGTGACATCACGCTGTGCAAATAAGGCATATTTCAGAATGCTGTTCTTTTCTTTACTCTCACATCTAGGAACCAGCTTGTAATGAACGTTTGGCAAATACCACAGTGGATTTTTCTTTTTTTTTTTTGGAGGAGGAGGTAGGGGCACAACTAAGACATCATTTGTGATTTATTTCCCCTCCTCTTACATGTCACATACCTCTTAGATGGTCAACATTCACCTTCTGCTGTCTCATTTCTGAGTGCCATCGGCCTTAGTTTTAAATAGGATTATTAGAGAGAAATATTTTTGTGTCCATCTTGAGATCTTTCCTCAGATCAGTGTCTAGTTTTCTTTAGCTGATTCTTATTGATGGAATTCTTATTAAATAAAAAAAATTTGTAACTTTTCACAATGGTATGAAATTGATTTCTAAAGTAACCTGTAGTTAAATAATAATGCAGGGTTCCCGTAAGCATGTCTAGTTCTAGCAATACAGTTTACTCATTCTAAAACATTTCTGGATGTTGACCCTTTATTTGCAAAATTTTCATTTTCATAGGCTTCTGCTTTGCATATTAAAACTGTAGTTGTAGTTGAGGTGATGGTAGGGGTCTTTATTGTCTATACCTGTGAACTGGGTTGAAGTATAAGACATTCTCATACCATCGATATAATCTATGCCATGAACACTTGGCACTTTATTAAATCAATACTTGGTCTGAAAATTGTCTCATTTTAAATGAATTCAGCTCATGAATTAGCCAGTGGCATCCTCTTCAACTGAGACTCCTTTATCTCCTTCCCCTTCTTCGTTTTCCTCCCCTAACATACAGCAGATACTCCCTGGGTAAGAGCTGAAGGGGCTGGCTGTGGGTCATCTAGTCCAGAGGGCCATGTCAGTGTGATTTAAGGCGGATAGTAGAATGGGAAGGGCAGTGATAGTTCTTTGCAATTCATTTTTTATCTTAATGTTTCTAATGCACCATACTGCCTCCTGATTTCTCACAGACCGTACCATATGTTTTGTTTGGAAGCCTTGGCTTATCTTGTAGGTTGTGTACTTAGCTGGAATGACACAGTATCGATGGTTGAACAGCAATTTATGACACAGATGAGTAACTGGGTGACTGATATGCCTTTTGATGTGTATTTCCAAGTAGATGATATTTTCTTTTTCTTTTTTTTTTAAACCTTCTGATGTGATTTGCTAGTGATAGTGATGGTGTCATTTTGGTTTTAAAGCTGGAAAATACAGGCTGGGCACAGTGGCTCACACTTGTAATCCCAGCACTTTGGGAGGCTGAGGCAGATGGATTGCCTGAGTTCAGGAGTTCGACACCAACCTGGCTAACATGATGAAACCCCGTCTCTACTAAAAATACAAAAAAATTAGCTGGGTATGGTGGCGTACGCCTATTGTCCCAGCTCTTCCGGAGGCTGAGGCAGGAGAATCGCTTCAACCCAGGGAGGTGGAGGTTGTAGTGAGCTGAGATCGCGCCACTGCACTCCAGCCTGCGCGACACAGTGAGACTCAGTCTCAAAACAAAAAACAAAAAAAAACCCAAACAAACAAAAAAGCAAAACTGGAAAATACAAACAAACCGAAGGAGTGATTGGTAGATGTTTAGATTCTACCACTTCTCAACTTTAGGCAATGTTCCGTGTAGGTGTCAGTTTCCTGCTACTGCAGGCACACATCATACTTCAACTGCATGAAGATTCTTCTATTTCTGCTCTATAAATATGTTATTGGATTGGACGAGCAAGATACACACTTACACATTTGAAGCCGTAAGTAAAAAAAAAAAAAATTATATAGTTAAAAGGTACAAATAATTGCTTTTGTGATGAATTTGTTCTTCAAATGAAAGATCAGTGGCATCTGTTCATGTATTTCTCGGGTAAAACTTTGTCAAAGTGGTTCAAGTGGCTTCAACATGCTAAGAATATGTTGAAAACTTGTTTTTTTTGTATACAAATGAATAGCTGACATGAGGTTTTTCTACCCTATGAATGCGACATGGGAACATACAAACCACATTAAAATATTGCAGAATTCACGTTTGTTTATTGATGAAGTTGGGAGACGCAGTTCCTTTAAGTAGCCTACGATGGGTGAAAGCAAACAAAGGAATCAGTAATTACAGCGAGGCAAATGTTGGTCTGTAGATACAGGTGGTAGAGATACAGCAGAGAGTCATTAGGTTTACTACTCGGATCAATTATATTCTTTTTCTTCAGTCTGTCCCTCCATCCACTTCTTTTGCCTGACTAAGCCCTGTGAGATATTCCAGTTCAATTGGCTGTTATTTAAAGTATGTAAATATCAGTGTAGAGAATATGGAAGAATTCGGCATCGATTACATTTAGTTCAAAGGTCTTAATCACTGGACAAATAAGAGATTTACACATCTTAAATTTCCATCGAAAAGAAGGTATTTGGAGATTAGAAACTGAAGGAAAATATTTCCAAGAATAGCTAGTTCTTAAAACACAGTAAGAATATGCTTTAGCTCTTGAACAGTGTTTGTAGTTACTGTCTGACTCCTTGGGGAGGTGTCTCCCGCTGGAGCTCTCACCTGGCAGGCTAACTGCATTAACATGGGCCACTCAGCTTGAGAAACAGGAAGAATTGCTGTTGCTCCCATCTGCTATTTATGTTTTTCTTTTTCTTTTTCTTTTCTTTTCTTTTTTTTTTTGAGACGAGTCTCGCTCTGTCGCCCAGACTAGAGTGCAGTGGCACGATCTTGGCTCACTGAAAGCTCCGCCTCCCGGGTTCACGCCATTCTCCCGCCTCAGCCTCCCAAGTAGCTGGGACTACAGGCGCCCGCCACCACGCCCGGCTAATATTTTGTATTTGTAGTAGAGATGGGGTTTCACCATGTTAGCCAGGATGGTCTCGATCTCATGACCTCGTGGTGAGCCCGCCTTGGCCTCCCAAAGTGCTAGGATTACAGGCGTGAGCCACTGTGCCTGGCCTGCTATTTATGTTTTTCATAGGCATTACGTTTCCTTACACCCCTATTCAGATGTAGATGTTACTTTTGCTCAAAAGTGCTCCTTTCTCTTGAGTTGCAAATAGCCTACCTAGGTAGCTGGACTCTTGACCATGATGTTTTTTGAAATGAAATCTGTCAACAAACATAGGGCAGGACTGGTAACTAGTATTTTATCATTCTTCTAGCCTTCCCCCTCCAGCCTGATTTATACTACCCACCATCTGAACTTGATGATTGTTTCTCATGACCCCATAGGGAAACTCCTTGGATGTAGGAACCCTGCCTGATTTTTGTTTTCCTAGACCTTCAGACACTACTTGGCCCAGAGTAATTGCTCTTTGTGAATCACTGCTTTAGTCCAAGATTGTACAGTCCTCTGCCCAGGACTACTTTGAATGTGGCCCAACACCAGTTTGTGAACTTTCTTAAAACATGAGACTTTTTTTTTCTTTTTTCCTTTTTAGCTCATTAGCTATTGTTAGTGTATTTTATGTGTGGCCCAAGACAATTCTTTTTCCAATGTGGCCCAGGGAAGCCAAAAGACTGGACACCCCCAGCCTTGCGTTTAGTCTTTAAGACTATACTACCTTGGGGAAGAAAAGCAAAAATGATTTTTTATTACATGTATTTAAACCAGTATTTACATTTGTAGGGATCTTGGGCAGGTTATCCAGAGAGCAAGTTTCTTTTCTTTTTTTTTTTTGAGACGGAGTTTCACTCTTGTTGCCCAGGCTAGAGTGCAATGGTGTGATCTTGGCTCACTGCAGCCTCTGCCTCCCGGGTTCAAGCAATTCTCCCGTCTCAGCCTCTGGAGTAGCTAGGATTACAGGTGCCCGCCACCACACCTGGCTAATTTTTTGTATTTTTAGTAGAGACGAGGTTTCACCATGTTGGTCAGACTGGTCTCGAACTCCTGACCTTAGGTGATCCACCCGCCTCCACCTCCCAAAGTGCTGGGATTACAGGCGTGAGCCACCACGCTCAGCCGAGAGTTAGTTTCTTGATTGATAAAATGTTCACTCCTTGTTGATATTATCTCCGGTGTAGTTAGATGGCTACTGAATGTGTCCTGAGAGCAGGTCCTAAGAGTTTATTTTTCATGTTATTGTTGGGGAAAAAAAAAACCAGAAATATTTTAATAATAGGAATTAAAGATATGAAGACCCTGATATCTGAAAGTTGAGTGGTTCAAATACGGTGAGCAATGCAGTCTTTTTTTTTTTTTTTTTTTTTTTTTTGAGACGGAGTCTCGCTCTGTCTCCCGGGCTGGAGTTGCAGTGGCCGGATCTCAGCTCACTGCAAGCTCCGCCTCCCGGGTTCCCGCCATTCTCCTGCCTCAGCCTCCTGAGTAGCTGGGACTACAGGCGCCGCCACCTCGCCCGGCTAGTTTTTTGTATTTTTTAGTAGAGACGGGGTTTCACCATGTTCACCAGGATGGTCTCGATCTCCTGACCTCGTGATCCACCCGTCTCGGCCTCCCAAAGTGCTGGGATTACAGGCTTGAGCCACCGCGCCCGGCCGCAATGCACTCTTAACTAGACCCATATCTTAAGGGAAAAAAATGTTTTTAGTAGTTTTCTTGGTATCCTCTAATCTTCAGAAAAAAATTCTTAATAGGCAGTCTTGATGTAAATAAATCACAATTCTGTATATTTAAAAAGCTGCTTGTGCTACTGTGTCATTCCTCTGGAATTTTCAAAAGCTGAGATTTTTCTGTATACTTTGAAAGCTAATGAAATCTACCAGCCCACGGGGTAGTAAACAACCAAGAATTCTTGATGGAGGTATTGTAAAGAAAGGTGATAAGGGGCCGGGTGTGGTGGCTCAAGCCTGTAATCCCAGCACTTTGGAAGGCGCAGGCGGGTGGATCACGAGGTCAGGAGATCGAGACCATCCTGGCTAACACGTGAAACCCGGTCTCTACTAAAAACACAAAAAATTAGCCAGGCTTGGTGGCGGGCGCCTGCAGGGAGCCGAGATTGCGCCACTGCACTCCAACCTGGGCGACAGAGTGAGACTCTGTCTCAAAACAACAAAACAAAACAAAAGAAAGGTGATAAGGCTATCTAATAAAGGACCCAAAGAACTCTCACTGAGCTCACCCAGAATGCTTTTCTGGATTAAAGCACAGACTGAAAACCCATTCTTAACATTAGTGACTTGGGTATGACTCATTTTGAAGAAAGAAAACTGCCTAAATCTGTGGTTGAGCTTGCACACATTACAGGTCTCTGGAAATAAGATGCTTAATTAAACAGGTTCTGTAATCTGTGATTCTTGCTAGGTGAGTGTCCCCTGACATTGCTTTTTTTTTTTTTTTTTGTGATGGAGTCTCGCTCTGCCACCCAGGCTGTAGTGCAGTGGCTCACTGCAACCTCCATCTCTCGGGTTCAAGTGATTCTCCTGCCTCAGTCTCCCGAGTAGCTGGGACTACAGGCATGCACCACCACGCCTGGCTAATTTTTGTATTTTTAGCAGAGACAAGAGTTTCACCATGTTGGCCAGGCTTGTCTTGAATTCCTGACCTCAAGTGATTCACCCAACTCGGCCTCCAAAAGTGCTGGAATTACAGGCATGAGGCACTGTGTCTGGCCCCCTGACATTGCTTTCTAAAATAAGATTACCTGTAGTTATCAGTGTTCACCAAGCACGTATGAAACACAACGTATGTTAAGAGGCTCTTTAATTACATAAATGCTTATTTGGGGGATTCTTGTTCTCAGTCACTGTCTCTCTTTTGGATGGATATATACAATTTGATTGGCACTCCTATTGACACTTTATTTGGTTTGTGACTTGTTTGTCTAGGTGCCTTTCTATTAATATATTTTTTTTTCTGTTTAAACTGCTCTCTTTTTTTCAGCACAGCACTGGACGTTTTCTTTGAAATCTTCCAGATTCATTTGGTTGTCTTCCTTATGTCAGCTGTCTTATGCGGGAAAAGTGGTCACTGTTCAGTCAGTTCAGTCTACATAGCTGGCCATCTGAGTTTTTTTTTTTTATTGAAACCAAAATAAAGCTTCAAAGAAATGAAGAAGCTGAGCCTCCCTCCCCTTCCTTTCAACTAACACCTACTGATGTTTATCTTGGAAATAATTTGATGTTTATTTGATGAAACCTGTAGTTAAGTGTTAAGGGAGATAACGTCAAGCTTCAGAACAGTGAGGAGAAACCTTTAGTATTGTGTGTCTAGCATTTGATGCAAGTGCTCTGAGGAACCCACGGAAGCTGGGATAAAAATGCTCGTCTGATCTCCAAATAGTCTCATCTGAATGTACTGAAGCATCACCGCATTCGTTCCAAATCTGAACCTGACCTACTTTTCCTCTTCATCTCCTGCCATCTCTTCCCTAGTTTGTCATCTTATTTTCCAGCACCACGAATGGTTCATAGTTTCTGATAAATATCTGATGTATGGCATCAGTTATATGACTATTTAAACATGACTCATAGTGAACTGTATTTAAATATTGATATGACTCCATGCGTTTTCAAAGAATATGTGGAATGTTCTTTTTGAGTGTCAGTTATTAATCACCTGTTTTCTGTTCAACTTTGGTTATCTTCAGTAAATTTTTTTTTTTTTTGAGACGGAGTCTCGCTCTGTCGCCCAGGCTGGAGTACAGTGGCCGGATCTCAGCTCACTGCAAGCTCCGCCTCCCGGTTCAAGTGATTCTCCTGCCTCAGCCTTCCGAGTAGCTGCAACTACAGGCGCCCGCCACCATGCCTGGCTAATTTTTTATGATTTTAGTAGAGGCGGGGTTTCACCGTGTTAGCCAGGATGGTCTCGATATCATGACCTCGTGATCTTCCCACCTTGGCCTCCTAAAGTGCTGGGATTACAGGTGTGAGCCACTGTGCCCGGCCCAGCTCTTTCTTAAAGAAAGCCTTGGCAAATATGGAAATTTTCCCTGTTCACTATGGTAAATAATGCTTGAGGTCACTAAACTCAGGATCTAAATAAAACAGATCAATGTGTTAGTACATGGAACAGAAGGCCATATTTTTGGTGATAACTGTTGACCCCACACTCACCCTGGGGTCTTCGTGTCAATGTCAGGATGTGTTTTAAAAGCCTAGGCTGTCAATCTTGTAATACAACTTTGGCTATCTTTCTTCTAGAGCCTTGCAAAGTAAAGCCAATCCTACTTAGGACCCAGTTAGGAATTTGGATATATGTGTTGTATTTGCATGTGATACTGCCCTTCATTTGAAAACACAGGCTTAAATTAGTGAAGTAAAACTCTTTTAGTCTGGATTACCCCCAAAATCTGTGAATTTGTACTAATTCAAAATCCTCTTTGTTGGTAACTGTTGTAGTGAGGTCTTTGGAAATTTTATCCCGGTAGCATGGAGGTGTTGCTGCTTCTCTTCATTCGTCTAGTTTTGTAGTCAGAACTGTTTATAGAATTGTAAGTTTAAAGTGACCCTATGCTGTGGTTTGAATATATGTGTTCCACCAAAATTCCTGTGTTGGAACCTAATGCCCAGTGTGATAGTATTGAGTAATAGCTGAGGCCTTTTGGGAAACGCTGAGGTCATGATTGTTCCACCCTCACTAATGGGATTAGTGCCCTTATAAAACATGTTGGGAAAAAAATAAAAATAAAAACAAAAAAATAAAAATAAAAGAAACAGGTTGGAACCCAGGAATTTGAAGCTGGGGTGAGCCGTGATCATGCCACTGCACTCCATTCTGGGCCACAGAGTGAAGCTCTGGCCGGGCGTGGTGGCTCACGCCTGTAATCCCAGCACTTTGAGAGGCCAATGTAGGCAGATCACCTGAGGTCAGAAGTTGGAAACCAGCCTGGCCAACATAGTGAAATCCTGTCTCTACTGAAAAATGCAAAAAATAACTGGGCGTGGTGGCGAGCACCTGTGATCGCAGCTCCTCAGGAGGCTGAGGCAGGAGAATCACTTGAATCTGGGAGGTGGATGTTGAAGTGAGCCGAGATTGCGCCATTGCACTCCAGCCTGGTGACAGTGAGACTCCTCAATAAAATAATAAAATAAAAACAAGAGTGAGGCTCTGACTCTTTAAAAAAAGAGAAATAATGTGCTAACTACATCAGCACATATACTAAAATTGGAACCACAGAGAGATGAACATGGCTGCTATGCAAGAATGACAGTGCAAATTTGTGAAGCGTTCCATATATTTTGAAAAATAAAAAATAAAAAAGGTTGAAGGGAGTGCCCTAGTCCCCTTTTGTCCTTGATCTTGGACTTCCCAACCTGCAGAACTGTGAGAAATAAGTATCGATTCTTTATAAATTACCCAATCTAAGGTATTTTGTTAGGGCAGTAGGAATGGACTAAGACACCTACTAAACAAAAAGACAAAATTGTTGTGATTTTGATCTTAAGTTGGAAACATAAAACCATCGTTATAGAGAAGGCAAAACTAGGCCAAGATTTATTTTTTCAATGGCATTTAAAAATATTTAATAGGCTCTTTTAATTATAACATTACAAAATAACACCTTTTAGTCTGTTGAGCACAGGCTTGTCTAGTGCTTACCACGTGCCAGGCAGGCCGCATTCTAAGCTTTGCACAGATTGACATTTTACTTTTTTTTTTTTTTTTTCTTGAGGCAGAGTTTTGCTCTGTTGCCCAGGCTGGAGTGTAGTGATGTGATCTCACCTCACTGCAAGTCCCGCCTCCCACATTCAAGCGATTCTTGTGCCTCAGCCTCCTGAGCAGCTGGGACTATAGACATGTACCACCAGGCCCAGCTAATTTTTGTGTTTTTAGTAGAGATGGGGTTTGGCCATGTTGGCCAGGGTGGTCTTGAACTCCAGGCCTCAAGTGATCCGCCCGCTTCAGTCTCCCAAAGTGTTGGGATTACAGGAGTGAACCACTGTGCCCAGCCCAAAGATGGACATTGTGAAATACAGAAGCTAGATGAGGTGGATTCTTGTATTATCCCATTGTACAAATGAAGAAACTGTGGCACAGAGAAATAAATAACAGGTTACGTAGCCAGTGTGACCCAGAACATCTTAGTTCATGTTGCATTTCTCTCATTTGCTGGAAGCACATATCAGTAAACAAAAAAAATAATGTTTTGCTTCCAGTTTGAGTAATGTTTCTGTGACTTCTTTAAGTGCTGTATATTTGCTGCATTTGCTGGGAGTGAACGAGGCCCTGAAGCTTTCGTAGATCTGTGCAGGAACTGGAGTGAGCCAGTGTGTGCCACCATGGGTGTCCCTCGATGTCCTCTCCTCTTGTCCCTTCAACTGCGCTCTGTGGGAGTCGGGCGTGTGGGGACAGTTCACAGGAACAAAATAGAAGCTCCAACCAAGAGCTGCAGGATTTAAGAACAAGGCTGCAAAACAAGTACATGGAGCTGGCACGCAAACTCAGGGCTTTCTGAAACGCAAACTTCAGCGTTTAATTAAATGGGGGTGGGAGGGGACTCTCAACTGAGGTACTGAACTGCACTGTGTCTCTACAAAATGCGAGTGTCCCACATTTTAGGGGTGAATGAATATCTCTAAAAGAAAACACCTCTCTCATTCACGTCTATTCTGTATGCTTTCTTGATTGGCTGAGAAAGGAGTGAAATCATGCTCTCCTTTCATGCCCCTCCTTCGACTAGGAAGGAGTTCTTTGATGCACCATTAATAGTTTTAGCAATTACTCTCAACCACAGTGAATTTGTAACTCCTGTTTTCTTTTAAATTTGATCAATGACTCCGTTATTAAAATGCAGGAAAGAGTAGAAGTTTTTATGTGTATATACCTGTGATGAGTGTGGTTGAGAATGGTCCTGTGGCTTTATTTCTCTTTTTTGTTCAACTTTATTTTTTAGATCAGTTTCACGTTCACACAAAATCGAGTGGAAGGTACAGAGGTTTCCCATACAAGTCTTGCCCCCGCCCATGCGTACTTTCCCTCACTATCAACATCCCCCAGCAGAGTACATCTGTCACAATTGATAAACTTGCATTGACACATCATTGTCACCCAAAGTCCTTTGTTTACATTAGGGTTCCCTCTTGGTGTACCTTCTATGAGTTTGGACAAATTTATAATGACATGTATCTACAATTAGAGTAGCATCATTTTATCTCTTTATAAATGTTCAAGTCAGGGCTTCTTAATTTAAGGGGGATTAAATGATCATAAGTGCAATTGTTATGTCATTGTGCTTATTAATAATCTGTTTAAAGTATCTGTAATGCTTTGTGTTATAACTTTAAACAACAGAAAAGGTTGTTATTTGTAACAGTACATCTTTGCTCTGCTTGGTAATGTCTTTGAGGAGTCGAAGTAAGTCTAGGAAAAAAAAGTCAACTCAGTTTAGAAAAAAAAAGAAGGTAATCGTAAGCATTTTTTTTCCTTCTAAAAAGATTTCTTTGTGTGTGGGGGCAGGGAGGACATGTCTTTAAATAAGTGAACATGTGCTTGTAAAATGTTTTTTAAGTGCTCTCATCCCTGTAAGTCTGTGCCTTTCTGAAAATCTGGGTATGAAACCAGATCATGTGTGTAAAGGGAAAGGGAACATTCTGGAACACCTGTAGTCTGTTGCCTCCAGCAAGTTGACATGCTAACATGGTAGGTGACAAAAGGGCATCATGATAAAGCCGCTGAGACTTATATTCTTGCTTTTTTTTTTTTTTTTTTGGAGCGGGAGTCTCATTCTGTCTCCCAGGTTGGAGTGCAGATCTCCCAGATCTTGGACTTACTGCAACCTCCACCTCCTGGGTTCAAGCAGTTCTCCTGCCTCAGCCTCCTGAGTAGCTTGGACTACAGGCGTGGTGTGTACCACCACCACACCCAGCTGATTTTTGTATTTTTAGTAGGGACAGGGTTTTGCCACGCTGGCCAGGCTAGTTTCGAGGTCCTGACCTCAGCCTCCCAAAGTGCTGGGGTTACAGTCATTTACCACCGTGCCCCGCCCCCTCCAACCTTCTTAACTTCAGTTTCCTGTGTCTAACTTGACACTACTGATGTCTGCCTTGCGCTCTGAATTAGCAGAGGGTGAGGACTGGCGGGGCACAGAGTAATGCCCCCATGAGGGTTGGCTGTTCCTGCCATTCTCCCTGTTCTAATCTAGATCTCTGTTTCCTTTATAGCATTCACAACACATGGTCATTATTTTATTTGTGAATTTGTTTTACTTGTTTGTGGTCTGTGTCTTACCATATGATCTCGTTGTTGGTGAACTTGTCTTTTTTTTTTTGAGACGGAGTCTTGCTCTGTTGCCCTGGCTGGTGTGCAGCGGCCGGATCTCAGCTCACTGCAAGCTCCGCCTCCTGGGTTTACGCCATTCTCCTGCCTCAGCCTCCCAAGTAGCTAGGACCACAGTTGCCCACCACCACGCCCGGCTAGTTTTTTTTTTTTTTTTTTTTTTTTTGTATTTTTTTAGTAGAGACGGGGTTTCACAGTGTTAGCCAGGATGGTCTTGATCTCCTGACCTCGTGATCCGCCTGTCTCGGCCTCCCAAAGTGCTGAGATTACAGGTTTGAGCCACCGCGCCCGGCCGAACTTGTCTTATTTTATGTGTGACTCTAACCATTTCCCTTCCGAGTCTGTCATGAAAGCTTTATGCCTGCAGGCCCTGTGTCTGTCTATCTCCTTAACACCTTGCACCTTGGTTCTCACCGAATGCTTGTCCACTGCCAGCAGAAAACAAAGCACTGCTGTGTCCCTGCAAAGCACTGCAGCTCTTGCCAGAATGTTCATCGTGTGTAACTTTTCAAGTGCAATAAGTAAAATAAGTTTACTATGTGAAACTGGATAAAGATAACTTTTTGCAAATATATCCTTACATTGTAAACTATCAGGTTCTTAAATATTGGAAGGGAACTTTTAATTTGGTAAGAGTCTATACATGAAAATATTTCCTTTGCATACCTTCTTGATAAGATTATACGCATTGTACATTCTCGGAATCTGGAGGACACAATAATGAAGTGAAAGGTGGCTTTAACACCACGTGTGCTTTTTCAGACAAGTAAATTAGTCCATGCCAGTGTAACGGAATCTGCTTATAAGTGATCTACTTTAACATCAGACTGGATTCTCTGTGGTGTCACTTTTTGTTTGATTTGTTTTGTGTATATAGGTAACAATGATATCAAACCTCAAATATAAATAAAACATAATAGTGTTTTCCAGTATCAGGAAAACAGATTCCTTAAGGATCCCTGATGCATGAGTGTCTAGGGGCCTAGGTTCTAGTTAGTAAACTCTACTAAGTTGAGGATCTGACACTGGGCACGACCAGAGGAATCCCGGGAGTCATCGTTTACAACTCTGCATTTTAGGGGTGAGGGAGCTCGTGACAGAGAGCCTGAGTGTGGCCCACAAGCACACTGCCATTGTGTACATCGTCAGACTTAAGAGTTCTCTTTTAGCCATGGGACTTGATAGGAGGGAAGGCATTGAATATATGTTTGTGTTTATGTATATCAAAAATACTGTAATTATAGTTTGTTTTTTTATTTTGAGACGGAGTCTCGCTCTGTTGCCAGGCTGGAGTGCCAGTGGTGCGATCTCAGCTCACTGCAACCTCCGCCTCCCGGGTTCGAGCGATTCTCCTGCCTCAGCCTCCTGAGTAGCTGGGATTACAGACGCATGCTACCATGCCCGGCTAATTTTTGTATTTGTAGTAGAGACGGGGTTTCACCAGTTTGGCCAGGCTGGTCTCAATCTCTTGACCTTGGGATCCACCCACCTTGGCCTCCCAAAGTGCTAGGATTACAGATGTGAGCCACCATGCCCGGCTGATACTATAATTATAGTTTTAAAAAATGTACTTAAACTTCACTGTTGAAGTGGGACTTTTTTTTCCCTGTAGTGACTGTCAAGTAATTTATATTTAAAATTATTTTTGCTTTCTCCCATTCTGAAGATGGAGCTTTATGTTATAATTGTTGATATTGCAACAGACATCTTATAAATGCTAAATCTAAATGCCAAATATATGATATAATTGTATTCAGGAGACCAAATCTATCAATACCACTTTGTTTCCATGGTTAATTTCTTTTTAAAAATACTCTTACCTCAGCAATTTAATATGAGATTAATGATAGTAAATTTTATAGGCCTTTACAAATTAGTAGGCTCTGTGTAGAAAGTTACCTTTTTTTCTCTAGGCAGAAAATCTCAGTTTTTGCTGTTTGGCTCACTTTTTAAAAAAACAAAAACATACAGAGAAAAATTGCTGGAGTGGCCAAAGGAAAAATGGAGAAAGGGATAAAAGAAAGATAGAAGAAGAAATTGAGGTCACAGTGAATAAATACATTGCTCAGGATAACTCAAGGATTAGCAGAAGCCCCAGGATTCAGAACCAAGTCTGTATAATGCCTGAGCTTGTGTGCTGGCTTCCATGGAGTCCAAACATAAAACTAGGGGACAGTAGTTCATTACTACTAGTAAGTCAAATAATATCAATGTGTGGATAGAGAAAAAAAAATCAAGAGAATTCCAGGAAACAACAACAACAACAACAACAAAACACGGTTAGATGTTTTCTAGAATCTTCTATAATTATTGGAGAAGGCTTCTCTAGGGTATTTGGAGGAAGTCTTTCAGCCAGAAACAACAGCCACAACTTGTCCCAGCTGTGGGGTGGGCTTGACCTCTTTAAAAGACGGTTGAGACTGTCTTGACAAGAACCCAACACTCCTTGTAAAATTAAAGACCTGGCTGGGTGCAGTGGCTCACGCCTGTAATCCCAGCACTTTGAGAGGCCAAGGCGGGTGGATCATGAGGTCAGGAGTTCGAGACCAGCCTGGCCAACATGGTGAAACCCTGTCTCTAAAAAGAAAAAAAATTAGCTGGGCGTGGTGGCGCGTGCCTGTCATTCTAGCTACTCGAGACGCTGAGGCAGGAGAATCGCTTGAACCTGGGAGACAGGTTGCAGTGAGCCAAGATCGCACCATTGCACTCCATCCTGGGTGACAGGGCGAGACTGCAACTCAATAAACAAACAAACAAATAAATAAATAAATAAAAGACCTCTGGAAAGGGGGAGACTCTAGACTGTGGGAGATGTGGCTGCCCTGAAAACTGGCTGAACTTTGTTAAATACAACTCATGAGTAGAGGAATGAATAGTGTTGTGTTTTGTGTCAACTCACATCTCTGTGACTAGATGCAGGCTTCTTGGGATATTTGTAACTTGAAGAAATCTGGAAGGACCTCATTCTCTAATTGCCCATTTTCCCAGTTTGCTTTACAAATCATTCTGTGGAAAGTCTTTTTGAAAAGAGCATGCTTGCTCCCTCTCAGCCTCTGGGGTTCTGAACGCTTTGGCCATGACCACTGAGGATCACCCTGCCTTCCATCAGTTAGCTTGTGTCACCTTAGAAAAGTCATTAGGCCATTGCAGTGGCTCGCACCTGTAATCCCAGCATTTTGTGAGGCTGAGGCCGGTGGATTGCCCAAGTACAGGAGTTCAAGCCAGCCTGGGTAACGTGGCGAAATCCTGTGTCTACAAAAAATACAAAAATTAGCTGGGCATGGTAGCGCACCTGTAGTCCCAGCTACTCCGAAAGCTGAGGTGGGAGGATTGCTTGTGTCTGGGAGGCAGAGGCTGCAGTGAGCCGAGATTGCACTGTTGCACTCCAGCCTGGGCGACAGAGCCAGACCCTGTTTCTAAATAAAGAAATAAATAGATAAATGCCATTTGGATTTCTGAAAGCAAGGTTTATCTTTTAAATGTCATCTGGATTTCTGACTGTTGGATTCTTAAAGTTCTGAACATGTAAAGTATAGGCCACTGGATCTCAGAGCTTTTTATCCAGGTAACCAGAGGCTGAGAAAATAACCTGTAGGTTCTATAAAGGACGTGGATCCTGACTTCATACAGGCCAGCAACTATGTTACTGTGTTTTCATCTGGTTTAGAGGATGGGAAACCATCAGTGTTATTATGCCTTCATTCAATTACGAAAGAAATCGGTTGAATACCAGACTGCTCAATGAATGTAGTTTCTGTGTATTTTCCGACTTTGGGATCGATCTGAAGTTGTGCCTCTAACCACAAATGCTGCTTCTTCAAAAGGTGCCAGTGGTTGGGGATCAACTTTGATGTGGCCTATAAAGTTCCTGGGCCAGCACTTAGGCCTGCCTTTCAGGACATAACCCCTCAGCTAGATTTAAGAAATTGCATCTCTTTCAGTGTGAGACAGCGACAGGAATGAAGTGTGTTCATATCCGTGTGCTGGCGCTTCGTATGTACATTTATGTTGCATCTTTAACTTAAAAAATCAGTAGACTTTATGTTATGAGAATCAGAGGATAAATGCACTACAGAGGATGAGAAAATATTTAGCATTTTTGTGGTCTCTCTTCAGCAGTGCCTCCTTCTTTCCCGGAAAAGGACATTGGTGACCAGAAAAATTGTGATTCTGTTTGCATCCCAGGCCACCATGGAGTTGTCTTATGCGTAGACTGGCCATAGCCCAGGGTCATCCCTCTTCTCTCTGTCTTGTTCTCAGTTGCTTATCATCATTTCCATTCAAACACTTGAATATTCCAGATCTGGGATAGTGGGCAGATGGTTTCATGCTATTCAATTTTCTAGTAAATATCTTTTCAAGGGTTACTTGTAGTCAGTCATACTGTCAGAATTCTCACTTCAGCTCTAAATGGGACAGTCCCTTGGCTCACACTTAAATTTAACCCAGTGCTTGTAAACTGTTGAAATTAAAGGACCTAGTTGATACCTAATGTCCATTATCTGGAGTAGCCTCTGTCGGTAGCTGGATGTATTCATTTGATGTGAAAACTATTGTGTCATAGTTGACAATAAAAGAATTTTTTGAGCATTCGCTGCCACCATGTGCTGGATAAGACTTTCGTAGTTAAAATATCTGTTTCAGCCCCAACTGGACATGACTCTTGGGTATGCTGTTGTTTAATAATCACTACATGAGACAGTTCAATGTTTATCCAAAGATTGGACATTCTCATTGCATACATTTGAGGGTTAATAAAACCAGGCTCAAGACACTTCAGTATTTTTTTAAACTCTAAATGATGCCCCCTGTAGAATGTGAATGATTTCCAGCCCGTACTATAACACCGTGTCCTAAAACATGCATATTTCTGGGTGCCTACAAGATGGCACAGAATGAGTCAACACCATAATATCTTAAAAAATATGTACCACACTGCCATTGTGCTTGTTGATAGTTTAAAAAGCACGTTTACATGTGGTGCGTCTATTCTAAGGCTCCTTGATTTCCTTCTCTTTGTACCACCATTCCACGGGCTGTAGCATCCTTTAAGTATGGAGGCCCTGCTCCGTGTCATAGTGACCATCAACAAACACTCTCATCCCCAATTAATTGTAGTTTGCAAAATCATATATGTGTTGCATCGTAGAAACTAATTGGCGTAAGTATTACTATAGACAAACACTTACTAAAATCTAGAGGTCTTCTTTTTTGTATTTTGGTGGCGCTATTTTATTTTCTGAGATCTCAAACTTTTACACTTTCATGACCCTTGTGAGCTCAGATCCCCTTACCCTGTGCCTGCAGGGCCCAACGCAGGAACCATCCCTGTTGCTGGCCTTGCATTGATGGTGGGCCTGTCCTGTGTGGGGTGCAGTAAATGTGAGTCTTCCTGCAGCCTTCTTGCTTTCATCCAGAAGCAAATTTGGTCAAAACAAGAAGCCATCTGCTCCTCTCTTGGGGATGCCTGTAGCAGCAAGTCAGGATTTTTATCTCCTTGGATTGCAACATTCAGGGCCTTCTGTGTGGTAGATCCCTCCTGAGCTTCGGGGCCAGCAAAAGTCTGGATGGGTATGATTAACTGGTGAGGAATTTCAGAAGCCAGATGCAGTTACTGTTCAACCATGAGGCTTTTCCAGTCACATTCAGTCAATGCTAAGTCATTTTCCTGGCATACGCTTTTTTTTAACCCTACCTAAAATCACTTTTTAGGTAGGGTTAAAACCCTTTGAGTTTGAGAGCTCGGAAAATAAAACAGTGCCACCAAAATACAAAAAAGAAGACCTCTAGATTTTAATAAGTGACCACAACCTTTTTACCTTTTTTTAAACTTCAATTTAGACTCTGTTTTTTTCTATAAATGATTCTTTTGTCTGTAGTAACATTTCTCTATCTTTCTGTCTTCCTACTTTATTAATTTTTCTTCAACCCACAACTTGACCTAAGTCTTTTTCTTGACCATTTGTAAGGCTTCTCATTCTAATGTGTTTTAAGGATTTCCTTTTATTTTTACCTATTGCTGACACTCTTCTTGCTAGTGCTGTTTTGTCCGCCTATACTGAGGTACACCATTGATTTTAATTTTTTTTCTTCTTTTTGTTTTTAAGACTGGAGTCCGCCGGGCGCGGTGGCTCAAGCCTGTAATCCTAGCACTTTGGGAGGCCGAGACGGGCGGATCACGAGGTCAGGAGATCGAGACCATCCTGGCTAACACAGTGAAACCCCGTCTCTACTAAAAAATACAAAAAACTAGCCGGGCGAGGTGGCGGGCGCCTGTAGTCCCAGCTACTCGGGAGGCTGAGGCAGGAGAAGGGCGTGAACCCGGGAGGCGGAGCTTGCAGTGAGCTGAGATCCGGCCACTGCACTCCAGCCTGGGCGACAGAGCGAGACTCCGTGTCAAAAAAAAAAAAAAAAAAAAAAAGACTGGAGTCTTAGTCTGTCTTCCAAGCTGGAGTGCAGTAGTGTGATCTCAGCTCACTGTAACCTCCGCCTCTTGGGTTCAAGCAATTCTCATGCCTCAGCCTCTCGAGTAGCAGGGGTTACAGTCATGCCCCACCACGCCCAGCTAATTTTTGTATGTTTTTTAAAGTAGAGATGGGGTTTCACCATGCTGGCCAGGCTGGTCTCAACCTGACCTCAAGTGATCTGCCTGCCTCGGCCTCCCAAAGTGCTGGGGTGATAGGCGTGAGCCACCGTGCCAGGCCCTGGTTTTAATTTGAGGCATATTCCACTTGGCTTTAAAAGGTCACTTTGTTCTTTATAAAAACTTTGCACTTCATAAGAAGTGTGTTCTTTGATGAACTTATCTATTCTTTTCTGCAATGTTCTGCATTGACTTTATGGTAACTTAACAATCAGCCTAATTTTTTGTTACTATTTATTTTTTACAGCATGAGTATATAATTTATGTGGAGAAGTCAGTGAGCAAACTTGGCATTTTTAAGTGATCCTATGATCTGAATACTGGTCATTGAGAAAAGTTTGTTTGAGAGAGGATCGTAGGCGAAGGGGTCGCATGAATATTGTATCGTCAAATGTACTGAAATATTTTAACCTGAAGTTTTTGGTGTTTGAAGAGTGGTTTTGAGAAATCTACACTCTGTTAGATTTAGATTTTGCTGCATAGAACAGAAAACCTAAAACTATAATGGCTTACGTGAGAGAAAAGGTTAACTCTTCTTATATTAAATTCCAGAAATGGGTTCTAGGGCTAATCTGGCTGTTGAGGGGTGTGATCAAGTTTCCAGATTTCGGATATCCCAAATACCCTGATTTTATCATTACACATTGTAGACAAGTATCAAAATATCGCATGTACCCCCAAAATATGTAAAATGATTATACGTCAATACAAAAACATTAAATATATGTTAAAAAGGTTTCAGACTCATCTCTCAGCTCTTCCTTCCACAGTGTTGGTTTCTGTCTTTAGGGTCCAAAACAGTGGCTGGAGCTCCAACTGTCTTTGTCTAGCAGCAGGAGGAGATGGGGAAGAACAAAAGCTTTCTCAGAAGGCTGTGCAGTATTTCAGCTCGTATTTTGTTTTCTAGGACCTAGCAGTGGAGTTACGAACATACTTTAGGAGAAGAAGAACATAAGCATTGGATGTGAGGGTAGTGGTGGTGGTAGTGGTGAAAGTTGGTTCAGAAAGACCCCCACATTTCTGGCTGGGCAATGGGGTGGATGTGGTTCTAGTCTCTTGGGAGGGAGCACAGGAGAAGGAGAAGGTTCGGGTAGGTGAGAAAGGTAGTGATGAGCTCACTTGGGGAAATGTTGAGTTCGAAGGATATTCTGTTGAATCAATTGTAGACCACTGTGTGCATGAATCTGAAGCTCAAGAAATAATCCAGTGGGCTGTAGAGTGTAGACAAAGAATCCTCAGCATCCCAGAGGGCTTTCAAAACCCTTCAACTGGTTGGGTCTCCCAGGAAGTGCACCAAGACGGAATTGATGAGCGCCAAGGGTGACAGCCCCTTAAACCTTTGGAGGAAGTCATGGACAGAGGGCAGAGGAGAGGAGCTTAGACTGGGACTTGGAGATGAGAAAGCTAGGTCTGGGGAGAATTAAATGGAGGCTGTGACTGGGGAGTAAGCTCATGATAAGAAACAGCTGTGTTTTCTTTAAGTCTTTATTGTCTTATTTAATTTTTGTAAATCCCCTCTCATGTAAAGGTATTATTATCCCTATTTCATAATTGTGAATAAACAGGCTCAGAGGGCAGGTGACTTGCTCTGTGCCGTGCAGCAGAAAGGGATGGAACTCTTGCCTGACACCCAAGCATGTTTTTTGGAGCTGTTCTCTGTGGATTTTGTGCCTTGGCACCACACCTCCTGGGGAGTTTAACCGCCTGTCCAGAGTTTTTGACCTGGTACGTGCTGTGTAGCAACCTGTCTGTTTGCTCTCAGGCAGAATACATAGAAGAAGGAATTAGAGTTAAGAAACAAAAAGACTATCTTGTTTCCCCATCTTAAAAAGTTCCCATGTGACATTGTTTTTCACTGATAATATTGTTGCAAACCAAAAAGTGCCCGATTAATCTTTGCAGCATCCTTTAGACCTGAATCACACTCTCATCTGATCATAGGAACTGAGTCCCTGGTGAAGTACGTTCGTCTAAGACTCCGGACAGGAGTCAGTCAAGTTTTTCTTAAAGGGCTAGATAATAAGTACTGTAGACTTTCCCAGCCATGCAGTTTCTGTTGCAGTTCCTCAACTCCGTTCTTGCAGTGTGAAAGCACTTACTGATAATACGTCAATGAATGGCCATGGCTGTGTTTCAATAAAACTTTATTTTAAAAAAAAATCAGGCAGCCCAGTGTAGTGACCTCTGCTCTAGAAGAGAAGACTAATTCTAGAATGTCTAGCTCATAATCTGGCAAGTAAAATAATCTGACAAAATCGTAAAATCAATTATTTTTCGTTATTTTCAAAGTTCACAATATTTAGTTACTTTAAAAATGACTTATTTCTATAGTGATTATTTATTTATTTGTTTATTTTTTAAGACAGGATCTCTCTCTGTCACTCAGGCAGTGCAGTGGCATGATAATGGCTCACTGCAGCCTCACCCTCCTGGGCTCAAGCAATTCTCCCACCTTAGCCCTCCCAGTAGCTGAGAGTACAGGCGTACACCACCCTGCCCAGCTAATTTTTTGTGTTTTTTGTAGAGATGGGCATCTCACTATGTTTCCCAGGCTGGTCTGGAACTCCTGGACTGAAGTCATCCTCATACCTTGGCCTCCCAAAGTGCTGGGATTACAGGCATGAGCTACTATGTCTGGCTTATAATTATCTTTTTCAAGTGTAATGATGGTTTCAGGAGAACAGATGCAAACTATGACATTAGATTCCCCACTTTCTTCTCTATTTTGTTTTTTTCTGTGTAGTCTTTTTGGAATTCTGATTAATCATGGTCCTTCCCAGTCTCTCAGAATGACCCATATATTTCAAAACTATCGTCTTAATCATGAAGACCCTCAGTTACCAAATTGAGAAGTTTATGTTGCTTTGACCACCACCTGTGTGCATCCCAATACTGGGGGTTACAGACTGCAATCTGTGATCAAGGGAGAGCTTGGATACCCGCTTTATTAACAAATTTACATGGTTTTGGTTTTTGTTTTTTTGTTTTTTTGTTTTTTTTTTTTGAGACGGATTCTCGCTCTGTCACCCAGGCTGGAGTACAGTGGCGCGATCTTGGCTCATTGCAAACTCCGCCTCCCAGGTTCACACCATTCTCCTGCCTCAGCCTTCTGAGTAGCTGGGACCACAGGTGCCTGCCACCACGCCCGGCTAACTTTTTGTATTTTTAGTAGAAACGGGGTTTCATCGTGTTAGCCAGGACGGTCTTGATCTCCTGACCTCGTGATCCACCTGCCTCGGCCTCCCAAAGTGCTGGGATTACAGGCGTGAGCCACTGCGCCCGGCCTAATTAATTTACATGTGTTTTACTCACCAGTGATGAGAAGGCCACCGACACATTCGGGAGGCTTTATGGAACAGAGAAATCCTTCAACATTAGTTACTATATCTAGTGTTTTTATTTGTGTTATGCAGAAGATGTACATAGCTATTTTGGAAAAGCATTATAAGTAGAACTTGCATGTTGATAGATTTAGGATGTGTTTGGATTACAAATCTCCATTTGTACTATACTGGAGAGTTTTTGGTAATTTAAACCAGACTAGATCTCTAAGGGAAAATATTTTTCTTTTCTCAGAGAACAAACCAGGAAAACTTTAGCATCTTGAAGGTAAATTAGTGTTGATTATGACAAATGAGAATAATTAAATTGCCAATAGTCATAAGCAGATTCTCTTCTTTTTAGCCGTTAGTTCTCATTTATTTGTAATTGAAAAAACAAATATCTGCTAACATAATTGTAATTCATCTTTTGTGTTCATTTTTAAAGCGCCTTTTCCTTTCCAGGCAAGCTGCACTCATGCATGGCAGTGTTACAAGGTGGGGCTTGTGGACTGAGTTTGGGGAGTGCTATGAATCTATTAGGATGACCTATCACAGTCAAGATTCAGTAATTCCAAGTAAAGGGAGACACTTTTGCCTGACTTAGATAATGGTCTGGATTTTAGCGTAGTTTTTTTGGAAATGCAGTTCTGTCACTTTCAAAGCTATGTTACAAACAGAATAAGTCTGTGTGAATGAGTAAAGGCAGGTAAGTTGATAAAAGCATTCAGTTTGCAACAGATCTTCAGTGTATCATGGTACTCAATACAGTTTTTGAATAATCACATTTATTTATCAGATTTTAATTGGAGAAGATTTGCAGAACCCAGCTTTGAATCACTACAAAGTATGAATCCTGTCATCTGGAATACTTAAATTTAGTATGGACTGATCTGAAGACATTTTAGGTTTGAATAAGAAAAAGAGGCCCAATATAAAAACAGAGAGAATAAATCTTAAAGCACCATCTATGTTGGATATCCTTATTGCGACAGATCCCACATTGGACAGACGATTTCAGTTGACACCAAAGGAAGTAAGAATTTTCTGAGACTGACGGGTATCTTGGTAAATGTTCCCTCTTTGCAGGTGGTCGTAGATAATTTCAATTCACCCTCTGCTTCCTCTGCTTTCTTCTAACCGAGGAAGGTGTAGCTTTGATATATTCCCCTCCTCATGTTACATGATCATTTATTCTAACTGGCAACATTTTATTTATTTGCTTATTTGGACCCATTGTTCCAAACATGTAAACTGTCTTGGACCTGCAAATCTTTGTATATTGGTGTTTATTGTATTAGTGTTTGAGATACGTGGAATTTTAGAGATGAAGTGGCTCAATCCATTTATTTTATAGAAGAAATCTTAGAGATGTGAGGGACAGGTGTAGGTTCACAAGAGCTAGGACATGCTGTTCTAACAAAAATCCTTCCCTTTGGTTCAATTTTTAATCTATTTTAGGTCCTTCCATCTCATGTTAATGACATAGTAATCTACCCACTTAATACTATAATAAGTTCACTAGGTTTTTTTCCCATTAAAGCAGACTCATGAGTCATAGTTTACTATTACTTTCCAAGCTTTTATTCCGTATTTTCCTAACATGTTAGAATCATGTGGAATCTGTGGTACCTGTGCTAATCTGAAGCCACTATGTATTTTGAAACCTCTTGCCCCATGTTGGATGCCTGGTGTCGATCAGGAAGTGTTGTAACATGTAACACATCACTCACCACTCTTGACGGTGTTACAGGGTAGGAAGTTGTGGGGGTGCAAGGCTGGCTGTGGACGTAAATAATAGAACATTCAGAATCCTCACTGAGGCTGATTTCACCAGTTTATATAAATCAGGTAAATTTGCTCATGTTAAATACATCTCTTTCACTTCCACCTTCTGTTTCAAGTTGACAATATGTTTGCATTTACTCTTATTGAGATACTGTGCCTTTCCTCAAACATACCTGTTGCAATTTCATGATTGCTTAAGACTAATGCTGTCACCAGTATGTTTCATTTAGCAACGTCCTACACACCAGAGTAGGTTTCTAGACAGGGAACTCCAGATGCCCACATGAAGGAGGCATCGGCTGAGTGTATAGGGTAGAAACTTGGCCTTTGAATCGGGAGGAATTTGCACCCAGCTGAGGGAATCTTGAGGTGTCCTCCTGTTGACATCTGAGGTTTCACATGCTCCTCATTTGTCTGATATCTACATGACTTGCCTGCACCCCACTTTTTTGCAGCTTGTACCTTGGCCCATATCTTAGAGCATAAGCAATTTGAAGGACATTCCAAGGAGAGTCCAGAAAACTTCATTAGGAAAGATTTAGGAATCTGCCTAGTTCTTTTCCACTCTAACTCTTGCAGAATAGATTGATTTTTCTGTTGTAGTTTACTTGTTAAAATTGTTTAAGCCACACTGTCAGGATTTAGCCCACAGGCTAGCATTGGTTCTGCTACCTTTGACCCTTTTAAGAGTCATAGTTTTTCTGTGATGTAGAATGGAAAGATCTATGGGCAGTCAGGGTCGACCTTTGCGTGCCCTGCTTCTGTCATTTCTCAAATAAATAAGTGAATTTGAGTGTCATTTCTCAAATAAATAAGTGAATTTGGATGTTCGTGTCATTTCTCAAATAAGTGAATTTGAGTGCTCAATAGAATCTAGTTGTGTGTATACATTATTACTGCACGTTTATGCAAAAACTAAAAATTATAGACATAAAGGATACGATTCTAGTCATCTGTATTACAAATGAAGTAATCAACCCCGGAAAGTTAACGGTGGCTTGTTTAATGTCAGCAGCTAGTTCCGTGGCCGTAATGAGACTCAATCCCAAGTTGAACAGAAATTGTTTAAAAATTCAAGTTTTAAAAATCATGTACGATGAATGATGTTGGCTTCTCTTCTAAGGAGAGTGATTCTCTAAGCCTATAGGAAAAAAAATAGTGGTGGCTGACTTGTGGCCTGAATTGCATGCTAAGGTTGAGGAAGGATCTCCAGTAATTCTTTACTTTGTGTTTGAATATAGGATTTTATAGCTGTGGGTGGAGAAAAAAAAATATTTCTAGGGAAAAGGTTTACTGATAATTTGACTGAACCCCAAACAGGTGAACTGGGTGAAACAGAATATGGCACATGGTCCTTCATCACAACTTTTCTACCTAACCTAAAGCCAGTAAGATGGAAATAGTTTGGAAGAGACACTGTCTGCTGAGGTTGCTTTAAACAGAGTCTCTCCTGGGACTTAGAACACATTTTAAGGCTCATTCTCCCTTTTGATGGTTTCTTGGAGACATTTTTCTGTAGTGGATGCAGGCACTTGTATTCCTGGTTGGCATTCATCTTTTACCAGTGTGAGGAGGCTGTTTTTATCATTGTGAGATTTAGTAACATTTACTTGTTCTTAGAACCTACAGATTATATAATGGATATTGCAGGCTGTAAACTAGAATTTAAATATTAAAAAGAGTGATTAAAAAACAAAACAAAGAGTGATTGTTTTTGTTGTAATTGAGTCAATTCCTATTGTTTACTTGTTTTGAATGTAGTAATTGGTTCCATCGATCTTTTACTTAATCTTGAAATTCAGAGTTACTCTCTATTCTACATGAATGGAGCTGGGAAATGGTTCTAGGTAAAGGAAGGTAAAATGTGCTGAATACCTAGTGTGTGTGGCGAGCTGAACTATATCCTTTACTGCAAATATTCCATTTAATGCTAACAACCTCCTCCCCTTCTATTTTCTTCTGTAGGCAAAGTTGTGTTCACTGAGGCTGACTCCCTGCCCCAGGTCACATAGCTGAACGTGGTCTCTCACCCCCTTGCCTATGTGCTTTTTTTTCACAGAATATATTGGATCAAGATCCAAAACTTATTGGCAAGCCATCAAAGTTCTGCTTGAACTAAAAGAGGAAAACCTGTTTTCTGAAATGTGAACTTTAATTACTTAAAATGGAGGCTTCTGAAAACAGTATTGTCTCACAGGGCAGGCTGTAAACCTTGAAACAATGGAAGCCTCATGTTGTGTAAGAACGGAGCTTACAGAGCCAAACAGCACTGTTCCTGTGTTTCCCCCGCCAGTGACAGGAGCGTCTAGGGTAGCAAGGGGACTGCCCAGGGCCTGGTGTTGGCATCGGAGGGTTCTTGAAATCGCTCACACTGCTCTTGCTTTTCCATACAGGCTGCTTATATCTGGCCTCCTCTGGCTAAACTATGGTACTAACAAGATGGCAGTTGGCTGATGGGGAAATTCTGATAGGGAGAGTAAGCCTCGGTCATTCCAATTTATGTACGGCTCTGGTAGCAAAGAGAACTCAAAGGCAGTACATCTCTATAGCTGATGAGATTTCACTGGGGCCAACACCACCTGTTTTGTGCACGCTCACTTCTCAGTTAGACTTGGCTAGGTTTTCTGCCGTGCTTGTTTTTAGCTTTGTAACCAGCAGTAATCACACTGGTCTTTGGGATTTTCATGTTTCAGGTTTTACAGATGATGCAAAAGCATTCATTGATTCAAAGTCACTGCAAATGCTATGTATATGTATTTCTCAACATGCGGCCCCTGCACTACTTGTTTCGGTGTTACCTGGTCAACTTGGTAGAAAATAGATTCTTAGGACTCATGCTGAGCCCACTAATTAATCTCTCTGGAAAGAGATAACACTCCCCCCATCTGCATTTTTAACAAGCTTCTCAGATGATTCCTATATACATAAATTTCACTCCTACTATTAGACACATTATACAGAAATATTGGCAAACAAGAGGTTGAAGTGACTTTGTTTTGAGTCACATCATGAGTAACGGGCAGTTGGTATTGGATTCTACTTTGTGTTTCATCCTCGAGTCTGGGGATGAAATGCATCATCTCTGGAATTCCACGGGTGGGGACAAATACCCTCCGTTATGTTTTTAAATGTCACAGCCCTCTGGGATTCACACCTTGGGTGTTGCCTTGTGGCTCAGTGCCTGTTTTCTTAGGTAGCTAAAAGGCTTGAATTTGAAGAAGGCAAAAGTGTGGAGCAGAAAGTGAGCATGGACAATTTGGGGTGAAGCATTTGCTTGAGAAATCTGGGGAGATTTGAATTTATAAGGAGGGGCCAGATGACAGATGTCATTGAAAGTCACACCATGCTGTTTGAACTCAACACGGCAGTAGAATCTGGAAATGGCACAGTGCATATGTAGTAGTCCATTTTCATGCTGCTGATAAAGATATCAGAGACTGGGCAATTTACAAAACAAAGAGGTTTATTGGACTTATAGTTCCACATGGCTAGGGAGGCCTCACAATCATGGGGGAAGGTGAAAGGCAAGGAGGAGCAAGTCATATCTTACATGGATGGCGGCAGGCAGAAAGAGAACTTGTGCAGGGGAACTCCCATTTTTAAAACTATCAAATCTCGTGAGACTCATTCACCATCACAAGAACAGTGCAGGAAATACCTGCCCACATAATTTAATCACATCCCACGGGGTTCCTCCAGTACACATGGGAATTGTGGGAGTTACAATTCAAGATGAGATTTGGGTGGGGACACAGCCAAACCATATCAGCATACTATTCATCTTTGGATTGAATACATTCTTTTATTAATTTAGCAAACATTTACCAAACCCCTGTTAGTACTGAACATGACAAAGGAAAAAGCAGATTCTTTGTTTAGTGTGTCAAGGACATACATAAAGGATTTTAGGATGGTTTTCACTGAAAATCATTAAAATATGAAATAGCTTTAGGACTAAAAATACTACATTTGCTGTTGGTGCCAAAAAAAATTGATACATTAAAATGTCAATATGTAAGAATTTTAGGTGGTCATAAAACGTGTGAACCAGCCCTTTATTTTTGGAGACAGGAATTACAGGAAATAAATTGCAGTTATTTCTGGAGTAGGCAGGCCTCCCCTCTTCTCCCTAATCACCAGTCTGTCTTTGTTAGGTGGCCACATTGATCGAGCCTGTAATGGCTGCAAGCCCATCATGGTCTGTCTAGTCCATTAAGAAGCAGCAGAAATATCTCAACTGCTCTAAACGTTTTCCTTGTGCCTTATTTTGAGTTCTGTTTGGAGAATTCTAAGTTAGTTGTGGTGATATGATATATTGGTTTCCTGGTCTATTAAAGAGAGAAATGGAACAGAAATGATCTCTGCAGTTTGCATTTCCTGAGAAGGTTGTGGTTCACTTACTCTCTTTATTGACCAAAAGAGCAGGTGATTCATGTAAAATCATATGTTAGGCGGCAGTAACTGGGGCTTTTGAAAGGACCACCCTTTAAGTGCAAATAAATAACAACGTGAACACACAGCAGACTCTAAAAAGCATATTAGACTATGGATGAGAATGAATAATGTATGCTTTGTGATAGTGTTTGCTACATGTGGCAGGATGTATTAAAAAAGAAGGAAAAACCCTCTGCATTAGTGTCTATGCAGTCAACCTTCCCTTTCAAGGAGAAGCTTAACTATTATCTGCCACCTCTATAGTAGCATTATCAAGTCAGGGTTTTATGGTTAAATCTTGTAGAATCAATTAGGAAATTCACCTTTAAAAATTGGTCTCTACAATATGCACCTAGTAACAAAAGAAAAAAAATCTTGACAATATCATTGCAGTGATTTCTGCATTCTGGTCTTTAATTATGTGATGAGTCCCAGTGGCAGAGAGTTTGTGGTCATGGATGGTACCTGGAACTTGACCACGTCTCATTTAATGCAACGGAAATTTCCATTATAATTTAGCTTATTTATTTTTTTCTACTGCTAGTGAAAGGTAAGTTACATAACCCAACTTACAGTCATGGACTCTTTCATCTTACAAGTTTATAATTTGAAAATTAGATGTTTCAGTCTGTAGTGAGTCTGTGATATTTATCAAGTACCCATTGTGCATTAACAACCATGAAGCAGAATCTTTGTTCTGAAGCCTCAGATTTATGTTGAATAAATATTGAAGAAACGCCCTAGGTCAAGATTCAAGTGAAGTCAGGCAAGCCTATTTTACTGCTAGAACTTTGAACACAATACAACAATATAAAAGGGTTAAGCAGGCCTGGCTGGTCAGGTGGTTCACACCTGTAATCCCAGCACTTTGGGAGACCAGGGTGGGAGGATTGCTTGAGCTCAGGAGTTTGAGACCAGCTGGGAAATATAGTGAGACCCCCCATCTCTAAAAATTTTTTAAAAATCTATTTTATAAATAAAATTTAAAAGGCTTAGGCAATGATTATTTAGATAAATGACCAAAGATAGATGGTTTATCTAAAGACCAAGACCAGATTGCATAGTAAGGACAGAATAAGAAGTTCTTAAGAATTAAGGTTTGTTTTTTTACATTTATGTAGTGAATACGTATGTGGATGCTGACTGTGCATTTCCTTATCTCAGAAGCTCCTAAAACCATTTATAATGCAGCAAGCCTGTTGCTTTACTGTTGCATACCCGTTGTTTCACAATAAGACCTCTCCAGGTTTAGTGGTCACTGTGGCAGTTCTTCAGCATTTTAGTTGTTGAAATGTCTCCCCTTTTCCCAGTACTTAAGAAATCCTAAGTGTTGTAATAGAGAGTACTAAGAAGGTAAGTGACTGCACAATGAAACACTGTAAGGTAAAGGGCTATTTCAAAGATACATGATCTAACGTTTACTATGTGGAGATCGTGTGGAGCCATTACTCTGGAATAATTCAGATTTAACCATATTCATGTAAAAGAGAGCATGTTGAGTTGGAATAACCATCCAATTTAGAATTTATCTCATTGGCTTCTCTCCTCCCCCATCTGCATAACAAAGTGTTTCACTTCAACAACCATCCCCACTTGCCTTTCTGAGTCTCCCAGAACTTTGCCCTGTCAAGATTCCTCCCTCAACTTTCCACTTTAGTTTTGATTTTTATCCTTTGTCTCATCCCATCTTCCCATAGATATTTTCAGTTCTTGCAAATCCTTGTAAACAAATAAAAGTCTTGCCAAAATGGCACATTTCTGCCATTAACCACACTCTTTGGTATGGACCATTGTGGCTTTCTCTTCTGGCACGTTCTGTGCTCTGTGAGCCCTTTCAAAGAGGCAGGTGTCTTCACTCCTTTATCGAAGTGACTCTGAGGTCCGTTGTGGACAGCCCGTCACTGGATCAGTTTGCGCCATCTCTGTTCTCATCTTTTGTAACCTTTTTGTAGCAGCATGTGCCTCCTCCAAGCTGCTTTGTAAAATTTTCTCTTTTGATTTTTGAGACATAATCTTTTCCTTTCTAACTCCTACAAGAGCTGTTTTTCTGCTTTCTGTCATCTAAGTAGAGATATTTTCCCTATGAGGCAATCTTTATAGATTTAGAGTCCATCTTTTCTTATTCCTAGTATATGAGAGTCCTCTCCTTCCTCTTAAATATCAATAGGGTTTTCTGATAATCTCAATTGGATATTTCCTCTTTGTTCCCTTTGACATAAACACTTTGCATTTCCGCATCCTCATCTGCAGAAAGTGTATTTGTTCTTCAGGGCAACTTATCATGATGGCTAAGAGACCTTAATGTTAACCTGGTTGAGTAAGCCAGAGTGCCTGTATTCACCTCACACCTTCACAAATAACTGGTTGGTTGATCCTGGGTAAGTTATGTACCTGCTATGTGTCTTAGTTTCTTCATGCTAAAGTGGGGATAGTAATAATTTCTCCCTCGTAAAACTGATGAGATAACTAATGAGTCGATATGTGTAAAGATTAGTATCAAAACAGTCTTATGCTGAGTGTATATGAATAAGTATTTTTTATGTTTCTACTGCCTCAGACTCTACCTTCTCTATAAACCTTTCTGATCCTGATCTCAACTAATCGTCATCTCTTCCGGTGAAACCGTTGCTTTTCCTTCTCCTGATAGCGCCTGACTTACTCTCATTTATATTTTAATTGTCTTCATGCCTTCTCCCTCTTGCTAGAGTAGGCTCTTCACTCACTCATGTTCCCTGTCACGTCTTACACCTAGCGCACAGTTCAAAAAAGATATTTTCTCACTAAGATCAAATCTATTTTTTTTTTTTTTTTTTTTTTTGAGAGGGAGTCTCGCTCTGTCGCCCAGGCTGGAGTGCAGTGGCGCGATCTCAGCTCACTGCAAGCTCCACCTCCCGGGTTCACGCCATTCTCCTGCCTCAGCCTCCCGAGTAGCTGGGACTACAGGAGCACGCCACCGTGCCTGGCCAATTTTTTGTATTTTTAGTAGAAACGGGGTTTCACCATATTAGCCAGAATGGTCTCGATCTCCTGACCTCGTGACCCGCCCGCCTCCGCCTCCCAAAGTGCTGGGATTACAGGCGTGAGTCCCTGCGCCCGGCCCCGATCAAGTCTATTTTTCTAGACTAATTGAAATCACTCTGGATGCTGACTTCTACAAATTATATTGTGACAGAGTCTCATTGTGTATCTTTATGGGGTACAAAGTAGTATTATATATATTTTTTGAAACATTTCTTTTCTTTCCTTTTTTAAAAGAGACAGGGTGTCACTATTTTGCCCAGGCTGGTCTCAAACTCCTGGGCTCAAGTGATCCTCTTACCTTGGCCTCCCAAAGTCCTGGGATTACAGGCATAAGCCACTGCACCCCACCTGGTATTACAATTTTTGAATAAAATGTGGAAAGATAAAATTAAAGTAATGAACGTCTCTCACCTCAGATGTTTATGCATTTTGGATTTTTGACGAAAGATCCCCAAAGACCCTGTGCCCGTGTGTGTGCAGGGCTAGACTGGGCTTCATGAAGAATAATGGAGGCGTTTCTTGTGATTCAGCTTCTTTTGTATCAGGGACTTTCTGATTTTGTAGATGGAACTCTTCTGATCACCTCTTTGGGAAAATTTGGTTGTAGGAGTGTGAGTGTGTGCTGCTCTGCGTATGTGTACTTTGTTCCCTCAAGTTTGTTGCATATCTTTATCATACTTTTTTACACTGATGAACATTTTTATTGTGACGAGGTAATAAATTGTCTTGAATGTTTTCTCTCAGTTTTTACTCATGATATTTCAAAGGTTTACCTAGAAACTTAGGCATGGGTTGGCAGCTCTTAAGATAGTGTCCTCTCCCGAGAGGACATCTGCATCCTCTAAATGATGGGGATGTTATTAGAATTGCTAAGTATGAGCCTTGGCTGAATCAGACACCGACAACAATAATTTCAACAATGGAAATTGCCACCAGGCACTGAAGACTTGACAAGTCACTGCGACAGAGCACATACTGGTTGGAATACTAAAAATACACATGGGCTACATTACCTTTATTTCACTTTCCTCTTTTAGAATAAAAATTTCAACCTTTTAAAAGAAAAGGGCCAGTCATTTGTTGGAAATAGAAATTGCTGGACATAAATATTTTAGATTTCTTCTGATAGTATTGAAAATACTTTGTATGTGTTGTGCTTTTTTATTCTTTGTAAATTCTTTTCTTTATGTAAAAAAGAATTTTTTTCCCTCTTATTCCAACATTTGCTTCAGGTAGGTTTGACCAATAACTTGCATTCTTTCCACTTGCATAATTATAAACCCAACTTGTTGGTGATGGATTTGCATGTAGATGCAACTCAGTTGTAAGTTTATGTGTTACTTAAAAAAAATTGTTAGTGAATTGGCTGGTATATAATCCTTGTTAACTTTTGCAGCTCTGAATTAGTAGATGACAGTTGCTTGTCCAAGGGTATACAGTTAATATGCTGCAGCCACATACTGAACTTTATCATGAAACTTTGATTCATTTTCTGCATCTTTGTAAGCAGATATATTTTTTTCTGGTTATAAGAGGGAAACAGAATGAAAAGGAGATGACTTCTTGTCTTGATTGCATGATGAAGCTGCAATCAAACCAGAAATAACACTCCAGTCTCTGACACATATTGTTGCATATTTATGTTGGGTTTTGCTATAGACTTGGAGCCATCTTCTCCATTATCATCTGTCTGATCTCATCCTGAATAACTTTATTCCGCTGGTTCTAGATGAAATGGTAATAAATCCAAATTTGCATTTTCAAAGTAGAAAACTTTGTAGTGGATAGGACCTTTGTATGATTCAAACTGCCCTATATAGGAAGTGCTTAGATATTATAATAATCCAGGGAAAGAAGATATAAGTAGGAATGGCATGTAAAGTAGTGAACATAGTAACTTTCAGATCATATGGAGAAATTTGATGTCATTTTCTTATTTTATATAGCCGTTAATGTATGCTAATGATTCTTACTACATTACAGAACCATGTTGTTGTCCATTGACAGAGCAACGTAAATGTAAAAACGTGTTAATGAAAAATCAAATTGGAGATGTCGTGGAGTATGTGGTAATTATGGGAAGGACACAGTGCAGGTAACCCCCTTGGCCTGGGGGTGGATAACTCCTGGAAATTGTGTCATTGTGCAAGGTTGCATTTTCTGAAGAAGGGCAATGGTATATTGGGGACTTGCATTTTTCATCCAAAAACCCATTTAATGCAACGACTTGGATAACATATTAAGTAATGGATATAACCAACAAAGTGCTACTGAAATGAAGTTTCAACAGTCCACAAATGGTGAGCGTCTGCATATCAAACCTTCTGAAATTAAGTATGTAGGCTGAGATAAGCATTAACATTTCATTACCAATGATTTTGCTTGCCATCAAAATGCAGAAGAGCTCTTGAGAGCTATTTGGATGACCCTGGTCTCTAGAGGGCATCTTTTGGAAGCCTGATGCCATGTCATCACTTAGACGTGCCACAAAGCACTGAAATCCTCTTAAAGGTGGTAATGGTAACACTATTGTTTTTCCTACTTGATACTCCTTTTGAGCCAACATGTCTCCCTTTCTTGCTCTCCTATGTCCAAACAACCTATTTAATAAGTGTTCTATTTAAAAGACTAAAGAAAGGAAGTAATAAATGATAGCTCTCAGAAAGCTCACATTTCATTGGAAAGCTGTTAGAACAACTTCCAGCTCAAATGTTAATTAGATACCATTCTGATATATAGGGTTGTGCCTTTATGTGTCTTTAAATACTGCAAGTGTCTTGACCTAAACCCAAAGAATGCATAGGCAGCAGGACTGACCCATGTGTTTTCACTCGATACCAGCAAAGGGATTTGAGAACCCTTAGTCACTGCAAGGGGTAGAAGTGTCTTCTATTAAGGACATAATAAGTCCTGCTGAAGACCAGGTCAGTTCAGTGACCCCACTTGCCACAGCAGTTGTGGGTCAAATTGGGTTCCTCTGGTAGCATCAGAGAGCAAGGGACACCACCCGCTTGGGATTCCCAATTCATACACCGTTGCTGTCACTTTGGGGCAGAATGGAGGTATGATTTAAATCCTACAGTGCGAGAAATTTTCACTCTAGTGTGCCTCTGACAGTGTCCTGCTAGAGAAGTTTAAGAAACAGTATATGTGGCTTCAATTTCCATAAGCTAAAAATGCAGAAAAAGATTATGTCTGGTGGAGGAGTAGATTTTCAGAAAAAGCAGTTTTAAGGAGGATGAAAAGAGAATTTATTCAAAATGAGAGGCGTTATCTCTGTTCCTTCCCCACCTCTCCTTCCCTTGCTTGCTCTGTTTTATCTCCCTCTCTCCTTATCTCATTTTCACTCTTGCTCTTGTTCATATAAGAGTAATGAATCTTCAGCTTGTTGTGTTTGAATTCACCGTGACCTCCTTGTTGATATTCCTAAAGTTGGCATTAAAAGCTATATCTGGGGCGGGGCATGGTGGCTCACGCCTGTAATCCCAGCACTTTGGGTGTCTGAGGCAAGCGAATCACCTGAGGTCAGGAGTTTGAGACCAGCTTGGCCAACATGGTGAAACCCCATCTCTACTAAAATACTAAAAATACCAAAAATTAGCCAGGTGTGGTGGTGCACAGGTAATCCCAGCTACTCAGGAGGCTGAGGCACGAGAATCACTTGAACCGAGAGGTGCAAGTTGCAGTGAGCCAAGATCGCGCCACTGCACTCCAGCCTGGGTGACAACAGCGAGATCCTGTCTTTAAAAAAAAAAAAAAAAAAAAAGGCTATATCTGACCTGGAACTCTTTCCCAATGCAGGAACTCCACACATAATCTTTCAAAATGTTGCCTGTGGATAGCTCTGTAAAAATGGTGATATACCCGGGTTTTGTAAGTGGTTGTATTGTGCTAGAAATTTGGGCCTGAGAACTTTTTGCACTTTGTTTTTCTTAACATTTCTACTTAACACTAACTGAATATCACATTAGTTTTCGAGAATTGTGATTAGCCCTTGTGAGATTGATTTAAACTGTATTTGAAAGGATAATTTAAAGTATCTGTAGGCTGATATTACTTAGCATCGCATAAAAGGAAAAGACGGTTTGGTTATTTTCAGGAAGCATGCTTGCTCAAAGAGCTTGGGCACAGGGCAGGTCTTGCAAGGCAGGACCACCAGTGGTTGGCAGATGACCCATCAAAGTAGGTAAAGGGGAAACAACAGAGTGTCTTCCACAACCAGGGCACTGTGAACTAGTTCTGCATGAGCGAAGCTGATGAAACCTGACTTTTCTGACAGTTATGAGTCTATCTGAGATGTCTTCAATGAGCCATTCCATCCTGACTCATTCCTTACAGAGTTGACACATGATTCTGAAAATATTTTCTAAATATAATTGAAAACGTTAAAAAACATTCTATGCTTTAATAAATATTTGGATGTCATGTTACCGTTTTTATTTGTATTTTTTTGCCTTTTTTTTTTTTTTTTTTTTTAGACGAAGTCTTGCTCTGTCACCAGGCCCCAGGCTGGAGTGCAGTGGCACCATCTCAGCCCACTGCAATCTCTACCTCCCGGGTTCAAGCGATTCTCCTGCCTCAGCCTCCCAAATAGCTGGGATTATAAGCACAAGCACTCTGCTCCTGGCTAATTTTTGTATTTTTAGTAGAGACAAGGTTTCGCCATGTTGGCCAGGCTTCTCTTGAACTCTTGACCTTGTGATCCTCCCACCTTGGCCTCCCAAAGTGCTGGGATTGCAGGCATGAGCCACCGCTCCCAGCCCTTTTTTTTTTTTTTTTGCTTTTTAAAATTATTTTTTTATTTCTAATTTTCAGCAAGCTTCACATAGTGAAATGATGTATGAAGACATCTAATCATAGTAATAGCAGCTGGTTGTCAATTTAATCTTTAGGGTGTAAGATGATATGTTTTTATGATAGTGATTAGCAGATATATTGAACTCTATTGATAATACCACTTTTTAAAAAATCTTGCATTGCATTTTATTTAGTGCCAGAAGCATTTGTAAAATTACTTTTCCCCCTAGAAAGAGAATGCTCCTTAAGTATCTTCGTTTTACTGATTAGGAAATTTGAGATCCAGAGGGTGACCACTGAGTCTCATAGCAGTTTGTTGACAGTGGAGACCAACCCCCAGCACACCTACCATTTTTAGCACACTTCATACTGAGTGCTAGGTGGCTTGTTTTTCACAAAAGTCAAACAAATAAAATATTTCATAATTTATTTTTTCTTATGTGGCATTTGGCTATCTACTCTTCCACCTTTATTTTCTCAAACTGAAAGACTGAATTTTAATACAGTAGGCTGTGCTATTGGAGTGGTTTAAGGTAAGAAAAAATGTAAATGCATATTAGGAAAGTTCTGGATGAGCTGGTCATGTCAGCAGCCAAATCATGGTTGTTTAGTGAAATGATTTACTATTAAGTGTGTACAGAGGGGATCCTATTATAGTTTGTAAGAACTGTAGTGGTTTAGTGAAATTCTTAGCTATTAAGCGTATACAGAAGGGATTTGGACCCAGTGCATCCTGTGGATTCTGTGTACAAAATAAACACAGCAGAAGATTTGAATGGATAAGGAGTATCTTCTGTGTTCCCTTCTGTGTTTCTCCAGTATCTTCCTGGAGAAAAAGGAACAAGCAATTGGAAAACTTGGTAGAGGAGATTGTTTTTATTACAGAGTGTCTTCATTATGACATCAGATTTCAAATTATTTCTCACCTTTACTCTCCCAAAGAAATTTTCATATTAAATTTAAGCTCTCAATAGTAAGAACGAATTCACTTTTTCTTTTTTTTTTTTTTTTTGGTTTGTTATTATAGAAAATGCATAGGACCACATTTTTTTCCTCCTATGAAGTTGAACATTAATCTTATAAATAGGATTTTCTTCTGTAAAATAAGAAATACTTGTTAGCTCTGAGACTCAACAGAATTATTTTAATTTGCTTTGGAGGAAGAATTAAAATATAGTTTTTAGGCCATATGTTCGTTCTTTATTTTTATTTATTTTTTTAACCAGGTCCTCTGAAGAAACTAAAGTGTAGTTGTCTCTGAGGACAAAAACAAACAAAAAACTTCACCTTACCTTGCCTACCTAGCTATGAAGTTGCTCTTTTATGTGCCTTCCTAGGCATAAAAAAGTTAGAGAAACTCGTCTTTAGAAGTTTGACGAACGTTCATAAATGTACGCTTTCATTTATTAGGGAACAGGATTTGCTGCCAATAAGCAAAGAAAGATTTGTGTCAGGACTGAGTGTGTAGTCTAAGCTAACATCAGTTATAGGAAGTGAGGCTCAGAAGGTGATAGGTATGTATTCCACGGATGCAAATGCTTTTTGAGTTTCCTGGCAGGTGTAGGCAAAAAAGGACCAGGCTGGTGTGATGGGTAATCACCTCCAACCCTCCCTCTGACCTTTCCAGGCCTCCCTCTGATTTTCCTGCTTTCCAGCCCAGGTTGCTCTGATCAACTCACGGTGCTCGAATAGCACATTCTCTTCTCTCTTCACCAAAAAGCAGAACTTTAACACAGTTCTTCCAGAATATCTGTTTCTAGCCAGATGAGATTAATTAGATGGAGCCTTGGTTTTATAAGGTGGAAGGGAATAAAAGTAGTCACAAGATAGTTGTGGGGGATTTTAAAGATGTAAGTTAGTATCGTTATTAAGCTATTTGACGTATGATAAAAGAACAATATTCTTCTGTTGGAAGTGGCAAAACAAAATGATATTTGACAGTGTTAGCTTCACTCATAAACATGGTGTGTTCAGCTTATTAGCCAAGATAAGGTGCAGACCAGGTTTTTACCCTTTACATATGAAATTTGAGGCATTAAATGAGTAAAAGAATTGGGATTCCTTTTCCATCTTGGTGATCAAAACACTTTTCTCTTGTTTCCTTGGACCAAGTGATGAAGAGGTGGGTGAGGGGACAGCAAAAAATGGAATTACATTTCTTCTCTTTGTTTATTTTTGTTTTTTGAGACAAGAGTTTTGCTCTTGTTGCCCAGGCTGGAGTGCAATGGCGCAATCTCGGCTTACCGCCACTTCCACTTCCCAGGTTCAAGCGATTCTCCTGCCTCAGCCTCCCGAGTAGCTGGGGTTATAGGCATGTACCACCACACCCGGCTAATTTTTTGTATTTTTAGTAGAGACGGGGTTTCTCCGTGTTGGTCAGGCTGGTCTCGAACTCCCAACCTTAGGTGATCCGCCCGCCTCCGCCTCCCAAAGTGCTGGGATTATAGGCGTGAGCAACCACACCAGCCCCCTCTTCTGTTTCTCTGATCACTCCAATACTCGTTCTAACTGGGAGGAGTGGATATAACTAATCTGGTTTTTAATCTCTGTGTAGAAACTGATTTCTTGGTAGAATGGACTGTTAACATATTTAGCAAGTAAAATATTAATCTTAAGTAGGTAAAATATTCAGATCGAAGAAGTAGAGATTTTACCCTTACAGTATGGTGACAACAGATAACTGTAAAAACTTCTTTTTCAAATAGAACCAGCAGGGGCATGCATGGAACACACATACCAAACATCTTTCTGATCACATTAAATATTTTTAAAAGATGTTAAATGTTCTTTTCATTGTGGTGCTCCTGATTCTAGAACTTGGTGTGTGGAACCTGTGTTCTAACTATTCTGTTGGAGTTTACAAGCAAAGAATTACCTAAGAATTTTCAAATTAAATGATGGGGCAAGGAACTAACGTTTTTGCAGGCCCTGGAAATGTAAAATGTTGTATTCACATGGCCTCACATTAAATTCCCATGAAATTGACGTTTTTAAAAAAAATTATTTTAAAGGAAACGAAAGGACAATGAGATTAAATAACTTGCCCAAGGATTCTGGGTGGGTGTGCTGTGGAGGTGGGATTTTTTTTTTTTTTTTTTTTTTTTTTTTGAGACAGAGTCTTGCTCTGTCGCCCAGGCTGGGGTGCAGTGGCCGGATCTCAGCTCACTGCAAGCTCCGCCTCCCGGGTTTACGCCATTCTCCTGCGAGGTGGGATTTTTATACCCTGCCATGACCCAATGTCCAAAGTCTCCTTGAAATTCAATTCTTGTCCAATATTTACCAGATTAAACTCAGTGAAATTCCTCTCTCTCCTACTGTTTGTGGTTATTTTCTATGCCAATATTAATCGGTAAGCCTGTCATTTTGGCCCTTGTGGCATCGAGTTTCTTTAAAGTACAGCTTTTTTGTTTGTTTGTTTGTTTTTGAGACAGAGTCTTGCTCTGCTGCTCAGGCCAGAGCGCAGTGGCTGATCTCGGCTCACTGCAACCTCCGTCTCCCGGGTTCAAGCCTCCTGAGTAGCTGGGATGATAGGTGCGCACCACCACGCCTGGCTAATTTTTGTAATTTTTGTAGAGATGGGGTTTTGCCATGTTGGCCACAATGGTCTTGAACTCCTGACCTCAAGTGGTCCACCCACCTCGGCCTCCTAAAGTGCTGGGATTACAGGTGTGAGCCACCACACCCGGTCTTTAAAGGACAGCTTCAGAATTTGCTTTTTTCTGAGACGTCATAACAGAGGTCAGTTTTAGTGTTTGCTTAATACATAAACACATAGAGCTGAGGTCAGTGCATTCAGCATTGGTCTGAATTTTGTTGCTGTGCTGCTCAGTTTCTAGTGAATTTCCTAATTGTGGAGAAATGCAAAGTCAGTCTCGGCCCTTTCAGTAGAGCTTTGGTTTAGTGACTCTCAGCATGGATTACCTGTTGCCATATTTTTTTTAACTGCTTTATTTTAATCTTAGAAGTTCCAACGTCTAACTTTCTGTACCAAATGATTTCTTTCAAAATTAGAAGTAACAGAAATGAACGAAATCGTCTGGGCATGGTGGCTCACACCTGTAATCCCAGCACTTCGGGAGGGCGAGGTGGGCGGATCATCTGAGGTCAGGAGTTCAAGACCAGCCTGGCCAACATGGTGAAACCTCATCTATGCTAAAGATACAAAAATTAGCTGGGCGTGGTGGCAGACTCCTGTAATCTCAGCTACTCGGGAGGCTGAGGCAGGAGAATTGCTTGAACCTGGGGAGGCAGAGGTTGCAGTGAGCCCAGATTGTGCTGCTGCTGCACTCCGGCCTAGGTGACAGACCGAGACTCTGTCTAAAAGAAAAAAAAAGAGAAAAGAAAGAAAGAAAGGAATGAAATAATTTAAACTGTGTGCTCATTGCTTTCTCTTAGTAAAAAGCTCCTCTGGCAAATAGGAAGATGAAATGTTGAGAGGCAGAGGATACTCGAAATACTGAATTTCTTCCTTATTCCCTCAACTTCTGAGCTACCCCAGGTGGCACCATCCTTGTAACCCAGGTGTGTAACATTACCGGGCTGAGAGCTTTGCCCCATTGCCGGCTTCTCAGCGGAGTTCCTTCTACCCCCTCTCTGGTGCCTTCCTGCCTTACTGAATTTTGCTGGACTTGGCCTTTGCTTGTAGTACAGCTCCATGAACTCAGCTAGTAGGATTTCCTTATGAGTAAAAAGAAGAAGGTGAATGAATAGCATACTACTCCATGGTGCTGTTGAGATCACATATTGTATGTAATATATTTGTGAGTAGGATTGTGCTTGATACCTAGGAAACAGTTAATAGATGTTATAGGCAAGGTCTTCACCCATATGGTCTTGGGAAATAATGAGATAATCCTGCCTTTTCAGGGTTCAGGTGGGTCCTATGAGCCTCCCTCTGATACCTCAATATAACCAGTAGAGGTAAATTAGCAAAACGCCAGGGGCGTTTGTTAACTTTATTTGAAAAACAAACTGGATTGAGACATATTTTCTTACTTATAACTTGATTATGTGTGTTCATTTTTGACCCAGAAACAAATCGCAGCTGGGCATAAAACAAAGACTAGAATGTGGCCTTAACTGTGTGTCAGAGAAGCCAATTTTAGTAACTCAGATTTTAGGTTTGTAACCCAACATGACTTTAAACCTCTGGGGATTGCTGTATAGAATTTCATGCTGTGGGTGTCGGAAAGCAGCACCCATATTATACTTACAGTACCCCCTATGTTTGCACGTTATCTTAGCGTCTGTAATTTCTAAGTTGGTGTATTGGTTTCTATTACTGGATTGAGAGAAGATCCTAAAGGCAGACTTGTTAGGTTTCCTGTTTCTTATTTAGCTCAACCTAAGGGACCCAAATGTATCTTGAAATATCGGAGCTGAAATTATATTTGGTATAGGCCATTCGTGCATCTGACAAGAATTCCATGGAAGAGTTATAAACTACAGTTTAAAATACTGATCCAGTTTATGTCTTTATATTTTCATGTACTGCTGTGTGATTGCTTAGAAGATGAAAGTATATTTAATTGTATTTTTCGCCACATATGTTTGTTTCTCCTTTTGAGGGAGAAATAATCAAAAGTTAAATCCAATAGAGCCTGTCTGAAGCAGGTTATGACTAATTGCCCCTCCCTTTTCTAAAAAGAAGGACATGTAAGAATCTTAGCTAAAAAAAAAAAAAAGACCTTTCTTGAGAATATGAATAGTATTTTAGTCAAATTTCAGTTTATTGCTTTTCTCTTTCCCCAACTACTGAAGTCATTCCAGATAAATTAGCATATAGAGTGGTGAGAAAAATTTTGACTGAAGAATCATTTTCTTCCACCTAAAACTCGACTTTTAATAAGATAAATGTAGGTTATTTCACTGTCATGAATCTTGATTCCAAGGAGGTAATAAATAAACAGCAAATCTTTCTCTTCTAAATGAGGGATGTCTACATTTGCAAAGCTGGCAAAGGAGTTATGTACAGTTCTGCCAGTGGACCTGACCTGGGCAAAACCAGGTGGTCCGCCCTGCTCTTTCTAACCTCCCTTGGGGTCTACGGTGAGGCTGACGCCTTCTCCTGGGCTCTTCTCATTTGTGGGACTAACGAGGATAGTATAATGTGATTTCTGCCATGCTTCATCCAGGAAAAGCAACCAATTTTCTTTGCAAAAGCAACATTTCAGCGGGTTTTCACTGATGTGTGGTGACAGAAAAATGGACTTGAAGGAAAAAAAAAAGGACACCAAGAGCCTGTTTAGCTATGGCCATGGTTCTGGAAGAAATTTATTATTTATAATTTATTATTTATCTGGTTTAATGCTTGGTTTTCAGTGGAGAGAAATTCAAGATTCAAATACAAATAGGGTTTCTTGTGCCAGAATGAAAGCAGCAGCCTCAAAATGGTTGTTAATGACCATTGAACGTGCATTTATAGTTTGAATTCTAACCAGGAAATTGATAATGAAGAACAATTTTATGTTACTACGGAGCTATTTTTTTTTTTAAGCTGAAAATACCTTGAAATGAATTGATGTCAGACACAGCCAGCAGGAGACACTGGCATTTTCATAACTGCCCCTGCTTGGTAAGAAGATAGACTGAATCCTGTTTACGTGTTTGAAGATGTGTTTGCTGATACAAAACACACACATATGTAGCAGAGAGAGATTGTAGTTTGAGATTATTTTCTAGAAATCTGTGATTTGTGCTTTATTACAGCTCTGCAGTTTCTCCAGCAAGCATTTTAAAATTGCGACGCCTTTCTGTAGCTCTAGCCTGGGTCTAAGATGGCTGCCCCTGCCATGCTGCACACGCCTGTTCCAGGCTTGGTGTTTGCATCAGACATGGGATGGCAGATGAGAAACAGATAGTGCTCCTCCTCTCAAGGGTTGACAAGCTTTGCCTCTAATCACTGATTCTTTGATCTCAGCTTATTATTCCCTCAACTGGCTATGATTAGAAGCTCCACAACTGAGCTCCTTAATTTCTTGACATATTGTTTTAAAAACTCATTTAAAATTATGGCAGAACCCACTTAACTGAGCTCCTTAATGTTTTTGAGTTTTAATTTTTTTTACTTTCAATTGTGTAATAACAGTGTAATATAATAATTTAACTGATTACCCGGGCATGGTGGGTGTACCTGTGGGCCCAGCTGTGTGGGAGGCTGAGGCGGGAGGATCCCCTGAGCCCAGGAGGTGGAGGCTGCAGTGAGACGAGATCTCACCATGGCACTCCAGCCTGGGTAACACAGCGAGACCCTGTCTCAAAAGTAAATACATGAATAAATTGAATTTAACTGTGCGTAACTGCAGTTTACCATGCCACCCCTTTGGGGTGTGCAGTGCAGCAGGCCCAGAACCCCATGCTTTGCAAAATGTAGCTTTTTGTGGTCCCCACACTTGTGTAGTAACCCCTGTTTTGTTTTGTTTTGTGTTTGCTTCCAGAACTCCAAGATGGGAGGCAAGCTCAGCAAGAAGAAGAAGGGCTACAATGTGAACGACGAGAAAGCCAAGGACAAAGACAAGAAGGCTGAGGGCGCAGCGACGGAAGAGGAGGGAACCCCGAAGGAGAGCGAGCCCCAGGCGGCCGCGGAGCCCGCCGAGGCCAAGGAGGGCAAGGAGAAGCCCGACCAGGACGCCGAGGGCAAGGCCGAGGAGAAGGAGGGCGAGAAGGACGCGGCGGCCGCCAAGGAGGAGGCGCCGAAGGCGGAGCCCGAGAAGACGGAGGGCGCGGCGGAGGCCAAGGCTGAGCCCCCGAAGGCGCCCGAGCAGGAGCAGGCGGCCCCCGGCCCCGCTGCGGGCGGCGAGGCCCCCAAAGCTGCCGAGGCCGCCGCGGCCCCGGCCGAGAGCGCAGCCCCTGCTGCCGGGGAGGAGCCCAGCAAGGAGGAAGGGGAACCCAAAAAGACTGAGGCGCCCGCAGCTCCTGCCGCCCAGGAGACCAAAAGTGACGGGGCCCCCGCTTCAGACTCAAAACCCGGCAGCTCGGAGGCTGCCCCCTCTTCCAAGGAGACCCCCGCAGCCACGGAAGCGCCTAGTTCCACACCCAAGGCCCAGGCCCCCGCAGCCTCCGCAGAAGAGCCCAAGCCGGTGGAGGCCCCGGCAGCTAATTCCGATCAAACCGTAGCCGTGAAAGAGTGACAAGGACAGCCTATAGGAAAAATAATACCACTTAAAACAATCTCCTCTCTCTCTCTCACTATCTCTCTATCTCCTCTCTCTCTCTCGCCTCTCCTATCTCTCCTCTCTCTCTCTCCTATACTAACTTGTTTCAAATTGGAAGTAATGATATGTATTGCCCAAGGAAAAATAAAGGATGTTGTCCCATCAAGGGAGGGAGGGGGTGGGAGAATCCAAATAGTATTTTTGTGGGGAAATATCTAATATACCTTCAGTCAACTTTACCAAGAAGTCCTGGATTTCCAAGATCGCGTCTGAAAGTGCAGTACATCGTTTGTACCTGAAACTGCCGCCACATGCACTCCTCCACCGCTGAGAGTTGAATAGCTTTTCTTCTGCAATGGGAGTTGGGAGTGATGCGTTTGATTCTGCCCACAGGGCCTGTGCCAAGGCAATCAGATCTTTATGAGAGCAGTATTTTCTGTGTTTTCTTTTTAATTTACAGCCTTTCTTATTTTGATATTTTTTTAATGTTGTGGATGAATGCCAGCTTTCAGACAGAGCCCACTTAGCTTGTCCACATGGATCTCAATGCCAATCCTCCATTCTTCCTCTCCAGATATTTTTGGGAGTGACAAACATTCTCTCATCCTACTTAGCCTACCTAGATTTCTCATGACGAGTTAATGCATGTCCGTGGTTGGGTGCACCTGTAGTTCTGTTTATTGGTCAGTGGAAATGAAAAAAAAAAAAAAAAAGTCTGCGTTCATTGCAGTTCCAGTTTCTCTTCCATTCTGTGTCACAGACACCAACACACCACTCATTGGAAAATGGAAAAAAAAAAAACAAAAAAACAAAAAAATGTACAATGGATGCATTGAAATTATATGTAATTGTATAAATGGTGCAACAGTAATAAAGTTAAACAATTAAAAAGAAGTAATAAAGACTATTGGGTGTTTTGTTTGTTTTACTTCTCTAGTCCCTCTCAATACCTACTTTATCAGAGAACAGAGCACTGTATTGGCCATTTTTCTGAATATATTTGGATAGAAGCAAAAAACAGACCGGTCACGGTGGATCACACCTGTAATCCCAGCACTTTTGGGAGGCCGAGGTGGGTGGATGGCTTGAGCCCAAGAGTTGAGGACCAGCCTGAGTAAGATAGTGAGACCCCACCTCTATTAAAAAAAAAAAAAAATGTGAACATTATTTGTTGAAAAAAGTAGCTAGGGCAATGTCAGTAAACTATCTCAGAAGAAGTTAAACTGAAAACTTACTGTGTCTGCATATGCACCCTCTAAAAATGTGACTAATCAACTTAAGAAGAAGAAAGATTTTGAATAAAATACATTAAAAGACAATAGATTTGATCTTGAAGGCTAGGAAAAAATGAATGACAGGTTCTTATAGAAACCTCTGTTTGTAAATTGTGGCACCACTAATGGTTATTCTGTTCTATCCCATCCCCTACTTTTATTTTTATCATATTCATGGTAGAGCCAGGAAAGGCGACCTGAGAATTGTGCCACGAGACAGCAGTGTTGCGGAAGCAAGCATGGTACTGGCCTTTATGGTGACCGAATTTCGGTCCTAATTTTGCCACTGGTGACTTGTTTGGCTTTTAAGTCACTTCCAACCTTCCCAGACCCTCCTTGTGTTACCTACAAAAGGGTGTAGTTTTTATGATCTCATGGTCCCGTTTAATGGTTTGGGTACATACCCGGTGACAATTTAATGTCATGATGCTATGATGCATCATGGGATGTCTCTTTCATGTCTTGATTCTCCAAAGCTCACAGAGTAATGAATAGCAATTTCATAGTTTAGAAAGCTCCAGTATAGGAAATGTCCTGTGGAATGTGGGAAGGCCAGTGCAATGGAATTGATTCTCAAAGGGACATTAATGACACAATGGATTCAGACAAACCTGGTTCTATTCTTATGGGTTACATTACACAATGGTTAAATAAAAAAGGAAAAAAAAAAAATCTTTGAGTATTTTGGGAGTAACCTATAGTCTGGCTCTCACCTCACTAGGAAAGAAAAAGTGGCGAAAGTATTATGTAAATATTATACCCGTTGGGTTCAATTGGTATTTATGATCACTTTTTGGCACTTTGGGTTCTTGTTTCTACAGTGAGATAAATTTGAATTCTTAATGCTTGAAAGCACAGCATACAAGAAATCTGTAAACACAGTAACCACCAGGCAACTGTTTTACATAAGAAAAAAGAAGGGGAATGTCCAGGGTATTACCCGTGTGTCCTCGCATATACAAAATAGCTTGGGGGGCCGGATGATGGTGATGGAGTGGTAAAATATTCAGTGAACCATGGGGGACATTTATATAGTTACTGATTAAATGCCATGCATTTGTTGCAGAAAAATGTGCTTGGTGGAAGTAATATTTTATATATTCACTGTCTTCCCCACTTCCCCTTCTAAAAAAAAAAAAAAAGCTAAGCTTTTTGGTGATTAGAACAATCAAATCAGCCTCCCAGTTTAGCATTTATTACTATAAATTGCTATTTTTTGAATAAATGAAACAGACATTTTTCTGAATGTATTTGGAGTTGCAGAGTAGAATAATTAAAATCTGAGCTATATATATTTATTTTTCTTTTTTCTAACTCCATTAGGTGTTGAAGCTATTAATTAAAAAGTGTTAGAAATGTAATCACCAAAATGTTTAAATCAGAATTTTAACCCGGCCATGGTTCATGACACTGAATTTTACCATACTGAAGAAAAAAACTTGAGCTGTAGTTTGAAGTTATATATGCAGCAGAAAATGTAGTACGTGTGGGAGTAATTGGCTCAGCCAGGAAGGGAACAACGTCAGGCACCATGTTAATTTGGATTAACCTAGATTGTTCTCGCCTCATGAATGGTTTAAGAGAAGGGACCGCACAGGCTGTGCTGAACAGGCAAGTCAGAACCATCGGGGAAATTACCACATATTTGCTTCACTAACTCAGGGATGTCCCTCTCCTCTATGAAGAATGAAGGGTTCCAAGGGTCTAACGTTCATTTATGGGTGCCTTTGTGCATACTGCAAGGAGGAAACTATGAGGAATCCACAGGAACTTGTACAGGGATGCCTGGTTTGTCTCTCCACTTTGAAGATCCTTTTCGGTAGCTGATGCTGCCACTGCATGATGGGAATAGACTCTGGTCCCCAAGAGCTGGCACGTGCCATGCATCCCAGGGTGGCCCTTCCTGGCCTCAACCCTGAAAGAAGGCCATCTTCAGCCTGTTCCTGGCCATATGGAGGCAGAGGCGACATTGGCACTCCAGGAACATCATTCCCCATTCTTGGAGAATCTCCCTTCTGGAATCAAGATGTAGGTCTAGTGGACAGTAAGGACTTGGTTGTCAACTACTTGTGCTGACAAAACCTAGACATACTTTAGCTGGGTAACTTCTTTACCTAAGTTGGGTAAATTATTAGGTACCAGCATAGCTAAGGGTACTTACTGAATTGCTAACAGGAAGTTTGTTTCCATAAAGCATCCTGGGACTTTAATTTTCCTTGAATGAATACCATCATGGTATGACGAAACACAGTATCTTCATTGAAACACACATACTAGTTAGTGTCCATGATCAGAGCTAACTGTAGGACATCAATCTTAAGTTATTCTTTCATAGATAGAAGGCTTATACACATCCAACAAATTTTAGTCAGGTTTCATCTATGAAAAAAACTTATTTATGAAATTTCCTATTTTGGTGTTTTCCAGTTTCTCATCTCAAGATTGATGGGATTAATCTCCATCCTTTTGATTTCTATTCTGCTATTTGGGAAAGTAACTGGAGTTATTTTGAGCTTTGTCTTAGCTCATTTGCATAGTAATGAAAACTGGATACTCAGGAGGTAATCTTAAAAATGTACCAAATGGCAGTACCGCTAGTAGTTGTGAGATTAATCAGGTGAGCTTTTACATTTATCCTCATAAAAAGAGGCACAATTTGCTTGATTTGTAACTGACACTGATTTGGCTTACTAAGTAGTTAATATTTTAAATATTTAGCTCAGAGAGTGCTATTTGGCCAGAGTGTCATGTATTTTCTCAATGCTATCTCCTCACAGAAAAATTAAAAGGGCAAGGTAGGGAGTTTTTCATGAAGTTATATTTCTTTGATTTTTTATAAATGCTATCTCTTACCACGATCCTATATGCTTTCTACTGTTTTTGTTTGTGTAAAATTTTTTAGAGAGTCTCACTCTGTCACTCAGGCTAGAGTGAAGTGGTGCAGTCATAGTTCACTGCAGCCTCAAACTCCTGGACCCAAGCGCTCCTCTTGCCTTAGCCTTCTGAGTAGCTAGGACTGCAAGCAAGTACCAACAGGCCCAGCTAATTTTTTTTTTTTTAAAGAAACTGGGGTCTTGCTATGTTGTCCAGGCTGGTCTCCAACTCCTGGGCTCAAGTGATCCTTCCCAAAGTGTTGTAATTACAGGCCTGAGCCAACATGCCCAGCCTCAACCTTTTTAACGACAAGATTTATTAGTAGTGTATAAAATCTCAAAGTCCGGGGAATCACTGATTTGGTACATTTCTCCAAGTTTTGCTCAGTCTTCATTTTATTAAAAGCATTATTCATTCTGAAGCTGTATGCTTTCATTCACATACATATTTAAGGAAATTCCTGAGGGAAATAACTTTGAAAAAGAACTACGATCATAAAAAAAAAAAAAAAACTCAGTGCAACTCTACACACTGAAATAAATAAACCAAGCAAAAATCTCATGTCTATCTCATCTCTTTTTATTATTTTTTAAATTTTTATTTATGTATTTAAGATGGAGTCTCACTCTTTCACCCAGGTTGGGGAGCAGTGGCAAAATCTTGGCACATTGCAACCTCCTCCCAGGCTCTTGTGATCCTCCAATTACTCAGCCTCCAGAGTAACTGGGACTACAGGTGCACGCCAACACTCCTGTCTAATTTTGTGTATAATATTTTTCGTAGAGACAGGTCTTTGCCATGTTGCTCAGGCTGATCTCAAACTTCTAAGCTCAGGTGCTCTGCCCACCTTGGCCTCCCAAAGTGTTGGGATTATAGGGATGAGTCACCACACCCGGACCTATCTCTTTATCTCATGTGAACTTGGTTTTCATTTTTTCCTAAGGTCCATATGTCACATTTATTTTTCATTTTGTTGTCTTTGAAGATAATTTTATATTTTCCCTGAGTTTCCCTCTGGGTCCAGAAAAATTTGTTATTAATATCATTCATTTATAATTTAATGGCTTTGTATAATGTACCCATTCCTTTTATTGCAACTCCTTGAGGTCAATGTGTTCAAATGTTAAATGAAAAAATGGTGGGTTAATAAGCACTTATTTAGAATCATTTAGAGAACACATGTACTTGCTTTGTTTTGTTTTGTTTTCGTTTTTATTGCTTATATAGTCCAGGATTTAAGAGACTAAAACGGTCTCAATAAAAATGTTGTCTTGGGAATTCTCATCTTAAATATAATTTTTACATATATTTCATGAATTCCAAATCAGACTTTCAGATAATAAAAACAAAACATTGGTAGTCTACAGGCTTCCCCGAGTATCTGGGTATAGAAACTTATACCAAAGCTTAAAAATAAATATATTTTGGCCCAGGCATGGTGGCTCATGACTTCCCAGCACTTTGGGAGGCTGAGGCGGGTGGATCACCTGAGGTCAGGAGTTCGAGACCAGCCTGGCCAATATGGTGAAACCCTGTCTCTACTAAAAATACAAAAATTAGCTGGCCATGGTGACACACACATGTAATTCCAGCTACTGTGGAGGCTGAAGCAGGAGAATTGCTTGAGGTTCTTGGGGAGGAGGCTGCAGTGAGCTGAGATCGTGCCACTGCACTCCATCCTGGGCAACAGGATGAGACGGTCTAAGAATGAAAAATAAAAAATAAAAAAAAATATACACACACATGCATAGACACACACACACATATATATGAATCATTTAGACAGCACTTTATATATATATGTGTGTGTGGTTTGTAAAACTTACATATATATTTTGATAAATTAAAAAAAAAATGATCTTACATACTGAGTTCCAAACACTAGAGGCTCATTATTGGTGATCTCACTATCTTTTGGCTTTTTAAGCTATGAATTTATTCAAGTAGAAAATACGTTTGCACAGGCAACAAATATTCTTGCCTTGTAACAGAGTGAATTAATCTTTAATGCTGATTTGTTGTATTTAAAAGTCACACACCTGAAAGTCAGGCACATCACATAATTACTCAAAGAAAAACAGGCCCCTGTTTTACCTTGAGGAAGATCGGTTGACTTGTCACATGCTTTTGTTAACAAAAAAAGTGGGGGAAAAAATTCCCCCAGCTCTCCCTCTAAAAAGAAAGCAATCCTCTTAATGCAGAAGAAAGACTGCGTTTCAGTACCTCAGAAACAAACCAGTTTTGAGTTTTGTCGTGAAAAGAGATGACACGTGTAATTACAAGAGCCTTTTACACAGATTGGGAGATTTGATTTGACAGTTGAACCCCATTAAAAAAAATGACTCTAAGGTCCTACAGCAGCAGTGAACAATTTCCATCCCACTCTGCCTCAGCACAGACGTCTAAGAATAGACAAACTCGCAGCCGGAACCACCCACTGCTGCGCACCCAAGTCTGCCTAGTATGCAAATTCCCCAGAGGGTGGAGTTTGTCTTTTCTTTCTGTTTCTTTCTTTTTTTTTTTTTTTTTCAATTTTAAGAGCTGAGAATAATAGAAACTATATTTTCCTTGCTATCTATTCGGTTACCTTCTCTTTCAGGAGCTGAAATTGCCTTGACATTCAGAGCAAAATCTACCTTTACAAAATAAAACACACACACACACACACACACACTATAGTATATATAGAAATGACAAAATCAAAATCAATTAAATACAAGACAATCCTAATTAGAGTGAATCAGAAAGAGCTGCTTACATTTGGGATGCTAATTAGAACTTCATAATAACTTTATTGTCTTTTGTTTATTTCCTCCCTTCCTTATTCTCTTTCCTCTACATTTTGTCTTTCCCATCAAGTTCCCTACTTCCTCTTTTTTTGTTGTTGTTCAAGTACATAATTTCTATTGTGATAGTGTCACTCTTTCCTTCTCTCCCTCCCTCCCTCCCTCCCTCCTTCCTTCCTTCCTTCCTTTCCTTCCTCTCTCCCTCCCTTCCATCCTTTCTCCTTCCTTCCTTCCTTCCTTCCTTCCTTCCTTCCTTCCTTCCTTCCACTGACTGCACACTGAGGCAAATACTTACATTGGGCCAGAACTATACACATTAAATGTATAGTTCTTACATTTTTAAGCTTGCTAGTTTTTCTGACTGCATAACCCTCATTCTTCGTTTGTTTGGGAAGAACAAATATAATTTACTTGGAACTTTACTCATCTTCCTCCTCCACTTCCCCCCGCCCCTCATTTATCTATAAGAATAATAAAGATTAAGAGAGACCATATTCAGGATCCAAGGTAATTTGAAATAGTCCTTGATGTACAGTGCTTATTAAAAGAGAATCTTGAAGATTCTACCAGTAGAAACTCTGTTTCAGAAAACAAGGCATCAGCTCCTAAATGTCATACAAATTGACTACATAAGAATTTTCTTGGATGTCTAAATAAAGAGATCCCAGCCCCAAGCTGTGATGCTGATTTTTGTTGTTGCTGTTGTTGTTTTTTGAGACAGGGAGTCTTGCTCTGTTGCCCAGGCTGGAGTACAGTGGTACAATCTTGGCTGACCACAACCTCCACCTCCTGGTTCAAGCAATTCTCTGCTCAGCCTCCCAAGTAGCTGGGACTGCAGGCGTGTGCCACCACACCTAGCTAATTTTTGTATTTTTAGTGGAGACAAGGTTTCACCATGTTGGCCAGGCTGGTCTCGCACTCCTGGCCTCAAGTGATCCACCTGCCTCATCCTCTCAAAGTGCTGTCAGAGGCATGAGTCACTGCGTCTGGCCTGATTCAGTAGTTCTTAAGGAAGGTAGAGGGACAGGGCAAGGGTTTCATGAAGCTCCTCTTTGGGAATCTACTGGGATAGTGTGACTCACAAGATTTGAACAAAAAAGCTTGGACTAGAATCAGGGTCTGGTGGATCATACTTTGATTTTAAGTTTACCTCATTAGAAAAAAAAAAATGATAATAATAACAACAGAGTTGCTGTGAGGATTTTCAATAAGACCTGGAAGTAATTGCTTGTGATATACACTCAGTGAACTGCAGCTATTCCAATGGAGGCTTCAGTTCCAAAAAAAAAAAAAAAAAAGCTGGGGTCATAAGCTCTGGCCTGTCTGTCTACTTCAATTGGGAAGGAATTTCTTAAGGTTTCCTTGGAAATAGAGTCACAAGGACCACAGAATTGAGATCCAAATTTTCCTACAGAGAACAACCCCTCTTTGTAGGAGAAAAAGAAAACACAAATGTATGGCAATCTTTTTAGGGGGAGAGGGGGAGTCAAAATCCAAGATAGTTTTCCTGAGAATATTCAAATTAGATTATGGAGATAACAAGATGTGAACCAAGGAAAAAGAACGAATTGCCTTTATGTATGGGAGGCGAAGTAGTTGGAACCCCACCTTCATATCTTAGTTACCTCTGTAACCTGGTGACAGATTTCTTCTCAGAGCCTCGGTGTGTTTACTCAAGAACTGGAGAGCCCAGGCTCAGTGGCTCATGCCTGTAATCCCAGCACTTTGAGCGGCTGAGGCGGGCGGATCACTTGAGGTCAGGAGTTCGAGACCAGCCTGGCCAACATGGTGGAAGCCTGACTCTACTAAAAATACAAAAATTAGCTGGACCCAGTGGCATGCGCCTGTAATCCCAGCTATTCGGGAGGCTGAGGCAGGAGAATCGCTTGAACCCGGGAGGCGGAGGTTGTAGTGAGCCGAGATCATGCCACTGCACTCCAGCCTGGGTGACAAGAGCGAAGCTCCGTATCAAAAAACAAACAAACAAAAAAACTGGAGAATATATCTGCCTCAGGGGCTGTGGAGAGGATAGAAGGCTGTGTTTAGCACACAGCCTAGTACACAAGCATTCGTTAAATGGATGCAAGACCAAGACGTTCATTTCCTTCTGAAACAAGAGAGCAATCATGAGTGATGCAATCTCATCTTTTCCCTCACCAATTTTTATGAGCAATTTCTCTTAAAGGAACATTCTGATGTTACGGATTAACTGTGGTTTAGTTTTTATTCACTCTGTATATATAACACTTTCCCATATGTCAACTCTCCTAGTGTGTTCTACATTGCTTCATTCATTCATTCACCAAATATTTATTAAGCATCTGCTATCTTCCAGGCACTATATTCCCACAAAAGGTAGGCATATGTAGAGCATAAAAACAGAGCCGGCCGGGCTCAGGGGCTCATGCCTGTAATCCCAGCATTTTGGAGGCTAAAGTAGGAAGAGCCCTTAAATCCAGAAGTTCAAGACTAGCTGAGGCAACACAGTGAGACCCCATCTCTATTTAAAAAACAAAAAGCAAAAACAGAGCTCATGAGGGAGATGCAAATTAAACCCACAATGAGATATCACCTCACACCTGTCAGCATGGCTATTAGTAGAGAGACAAAAGATAACAAGTGTTAGTGAGAATGTGGAGGAAGAGAACCCTTGTACACTGCTTGTGTGAGTGTAAATTAGTACAGCCATTATGGAAAATTGCATGGAGGTTTCTCAAAAAACTAAAAATAAAATTATCATATAATCCAGCAATCCCACTTCTGGGTTACCCACAAAATTTGAAATCAGCATGTTGAAGAGAAGTCTGTATGCCCATGTTCATTGCAGCACTAGTCACAATAGCCAAGATATGGAATTAGCCTAAGGGTCCATCAGTGGATAAATGAATGGATAAAGAAAATGTGGCAGGCCAGGTGCGGTGGCTCACGCCTATAATCCTAGCACTTTCGGAGGCCAAGGTGGGCGGATCGCTTGAGCTCAGGAGTTTGAGACCAGCCTGGGGAACATGGCAAAACCCCGTCTCTACAAAAAATGCAAAAAACTTAGCTCCATGTGGTGGCGCATGCCTGTGGTCCTAGCTACTTGGGGAGCTGAGGTGGGAGGATGACTTGAGCCTAGGAGGTGGAGGTTACAGTGAACTGAGATCGTGCCACTACAGTGGAAAAAAAAAGTGAGACCCTATCTCCAAAAAAAAAAAAAAAAAAGGAAAGAAAAAGAAAATATGGCATATATATGATGGAATACTAGTCAGCCTTATAAAAGGAAGAAGTTCTGTCATTTGTGATGATATGGATAGAATTGGAGAACATTATGCTAAGTGGAATAAGCAAAACACAGAAAGACAAACACCACGTGCTCTCACTTATACATGAAAACTAAAACAACTGTTCTCAGAAGCAGAGAGTAGAACAATGGTGATCAGAGACTAGCGGGTGGGGGGAACAGGGAGGTGATAATCAATGGATTCAAAGCGTCACTTAGGCAGAATAAGTTTGATTTTTTTTTAGATCTATTGCAGAGCGTGGTGACTATCCCTAACAACTGAGTACTGCACATTTCCATCCATTAAAAGAATAAATCTCAAATGCTCTCATTCCAAAAAAAGTCAAATACTGGAAGCGATGGATAAATTAAGTCACTCATTAATAATTTCATATTATATTTAAAAATCATAACATTGTTTTGTACTCAGTAAATATGTACAACTATAATTCGTCTATTAAAAGACCCAGAGCCCACAACTCTCACTTCAACTCTGGACTCCAAAACATTACCTGCCTCTTGGCCGATGCCCTTGGATGACCCACAGGCATCTCAGAGGTAATATATCCTGACATGAACTTCTGATTTCCCCAGACCTTGCTCCTTCACCCTTTCAGGGTTCATCTGAGGGTAAATTCATCCTCCAGATACTCACCCCAAGTCATTAACTCCACCCTCAACTCATCTTTTCTTATACTTGATAGTCCACGTGTCAGGAAAGGTTGTTCACTCTATATGTCCCCCATAACCAGGATACAAGCAGTCTTGCCACCCTGGCCCAGGCCAAACGAATCTCTTATTCTTTATTTTTCTGAGGAAGAGTCTCACTCTGTCGCCCAGGCTGCAGTGCAGTGGCGCCATCTTGGCTAACTGCAACCTCTGTCTCCTAGGTTCAAGCAATTCTCCTGCCTCAGCCTCTTGAGTAGTTGGAATTACAGGTGTGTGCCACCATGCCCAGCTAATTTTTTTTTTTTATTTTTTTTTTTAAGATGGAATCTCGCTCTGTTGCCCAGGCTGGAGCGCAGTGGTGTGATCTTGGATCACTGCAACCTCCACCTCCCAGGTTCAAGCGATTCTCCTGCCTCAGCCTCCTGAGGAGCTGAGATTACAAGAGCGTCACCATGCCCGGCTAATTTTTGTCTTTTTAGTAGAGACGAGGTTTCACCCTATTGGCCAGGCTGGTCTCTAACTCCTGATCTCGTGTTCTGCCCACCTCGACCTCCCAAAGTGCTAGGATTACAGGCATGAGCCACCGCGCCAGGTCTTGTTTTATTTTTAATAGAGATGGGGTTTCACCATGTTGGTCAGGCTGGTCTTGAACTCCTGACCTCAGGTGATCCACTCTCCTCGGCCTCCTAAATTGCTGGGATTAGAGATGTGAGCCACCGGAATCTCTTAATCCGATTATTTGCAAGAGTTTTCTCACCAGCTTCTCTGCTCCTACCCTTGCTACTAAAACTCAACTCTTCTCATTAGAGCAGCCAGAAGGACCTTGCTAAGGTGTAAGTGGGATCATGCCACTCCTCAGCTCAAAACCTTAAATGGGCTCTCTGTCTTGCTCAGAGGGAGAGCCAAGGTCTCCACTAGATTAGACCTGGCAGAAGGAACAGTGACTCACTAGGTCCTACAGGCAGGACTGACTGCAAAATGTGCTGGGCCTTGCTTAAACTCTTAAGAATTTCAAGAGAGCAGAGCATTAGATCCAACACAGGACTGAGTGTGGGGTCCATTGTGACTGTCCAGGTGAAACGCCCATGAAGCTGGTCCTCCCTGCAAGATCTCCATGGGGTCTCCTTCCCATACCTCCCTCTGCTATCTCTGACTCCATCTTCTTCCTTTCTTTCTGCTTAACCAGGCGGGCCAGCAGACCGGTCCTCCAAGAGGAAATCAGGCACCTTGCCACCTTTGGGCCTTTGTGCTTGCTAGTCCCTCTGCCTGGAGCTTTTCCAAATTCCCTCTCTCCTCTCATGACTTTTCTCCAATGTCACAGTCTCACAAGGCCATCCCGATCATCCTATTTTAAATTGCAACCCACTGCACACCCCTTCTCACATACACACCTTGCTCTCCTCCCCATTCCCTAATTATTTCTTTTATAGTGCTAGTCATCAAGATGTGAGACCTTTTTCTTAAATAATTAGTTATTCTGTCTCCTTCCATAGACTATAAACTCCAGAGGACAGTGATTTTTGTCTTTTTCATTCAATGTTACTTCCAGCGCCTAGGATGGAGTAATTGTCAATACATCTTATTTGAAGAGATGAGTAGGTCAGTAGCAGAGGATGTAACAATTAGACAAACCATCATCCAACAATACACAATTAAACCAGAATTATGTACTTAGAAGGAAGGTAACTGTATTAGTCTGTTTCCATGCTGCTAATAAAGATATACCCAAGTCTGGGTAATTTAAACAGGAAAATGTTTTAATGGACTTACAGTTCCACATGGCTAGGGAGGTCTCACAATCATGGCAGAAGGCAAGGAGCAAGTCACATCTTACATGGATAGCAGCAAGTAAAAAGAGAGCTCGTGCAGGAAACTGCTGTTTTTAAAACCATCAGATCTCATGAAACTTATTCACTATCATGAGAACCAAATCATGGGAAAGACCTGCTCTCACGATTCAATTACCTCCCATCAGGTTCCTCCCATGACATGTGGGAATTGTGGGTGTTACAATTCAAGATGAGATTTGGGTGGGAACACAGCCAAACCATATCAGTAACCTAGTTCCACAAAAGACACAACCCCAACCAGCAGCCACCTGGGGAGGGGGAAAGGTGTCCAGGCAGAGGGAACAGCTGGACAAAGGGCCTGTGTGCTGAGGAAACAAGGGAACACTTGATGAACTGAGAGAGGCCACAGTAGCAGGAATGCACAGAGAAAAAACAAAGTTGGAAAAGATGAGTGTGGGCACCTGGCTGAGGTTTGAGCCAGCAGACCCTTGCAAGCCATGCTGAGGATGCCGCCCTTCATCCTTGGGATGATTAGAAGTGACAGGAGGGCTGCAGACAGAAAGGGCATATAAGAGAAAAGAAAAGATAATTCTAGGTTCAATGTAGAGAACAGATGGGGGTGGCCTCAGGGAGACTGGAGAGAAAGTTATTTGCAGACTGCTGGGTGACAGTTGCTTGGATGGCAGAGGGGGCAGAAAAGATAGAGAAAACCAGGCTGTTGAAGCTTTTATTTAGGTGGTAAAAAACACAGAATTGGCTCATTCCTGTAATCCCAGCACTTTGGGAGGCTGAGGCGGGTGGATCACCTGAGGTCAGAAGTTTGAGACCAGCCTGGCCAACACGGCAAAACCCCGACTCTACTAAAAATACAAAAATTAGCTGGGCATGGTGACGCGTGCCTGTCATCCCAGCTACTTGGGGGGCTGAGGCAGCAGAATGGCTTGAACCTAGGAGGTGGAGATTGCAGTGAGCCAAGAATGTGCCATTGCACGCCAGCCTGGGTGACAGAGCGAGACTCCATCTCAAAAAAAAAAAAAAAAAAAAAAGAGAAAAGCCTGTTGCAAAGTGATGTCCTCAGGGGCTTCAGTTAAGGCAAGGAGGTGGGAAGGATCCTCCAAAAACAAGGTTGAGGGTAAAAAGGAGTTTGCACGTGATGAGGCAGCAGTTTTAGAGGGCGATGTGGCAGCACTCAGGAGGTCAGCAGAGAACTCAGCTGAATCTGGGGCAAGGAACCATATGATACCTTGTGGATTTGCTGGTATTGCAGCATGAAGTATTTGTTCATGTCAGTTTACTCCGGATGTTTGGTGATGGGAGATAAGGGACACAGAGATTCGATTTCCGCAGTCCCTTGGGGGATGGTGAGCCCTTGGCCTAATGGCTAAAGGTTTTGAATCACAAGACCCGGGGAGAGGTCCTTCTAAGCTTCTGGGTAGGGAAGTGCATTCCACCCCCGCACAGCTCTGGGTCATAACTTCTTGGAGGTTGATGCTATCTTCATGAGCGCAAAGGAGGAAGCCCTGAATTTTCTCTAAGTTGTCCCCTACTTTGTGTCAATCCACCCAGTAGGCTGCCCTCAAACCAAGCACGAGTGGGCAGGCGTGCTTTACACTCGGGTTGGCACACATTGTTCTCTTTGAAGATTTAAAAATCTCTTTGAAGAATTCCGTGGCTTTATGCTTCTTGACCCTCCCTCTCTCGTGACTAGAAGATGCTAGCAGACCCCTGGCTTGAAGCCTGGCCCTGAGACTCTGGGGCAAGTTACATAACCTCTTTGTGCTTTATCTTCCTTATCTGTAAACTGGGAGTAATATTCTGGCTCAACTCACAGCATTGTCACCAGGATCAAATGACATCATTGGTCTAAAGCACAGTATCTAAAACCTAGTAAGAGATCAAAGAAAAAGTGCAGCCCCATCTCTTCTCACTTCCTGGTTTGTTCCCTTGATTCCAACCGTACGGGACACTTTCCAGCCCATTGTCCAATTCTTCCTGCTATGCTTTTGAACATGCCTGGAATTCCTTTCCTTCATGAGTCTCCTCTGCCTTCTCGACTTCACTATGGCTCACTGTGTGTCTATAAGTTTCTACTCATTCTACCCATTCCTGACTCGGGAGTGCTGACATGTAACTACTCCGGTGCTCCTCTGTCACTCACTCCAGTTCCTTCCTAGCAACCATCAACTTACCAACATCGACTCATGAGCACGAGGGTCTCCTCACTAGGCTGTGCCTGACCTGTGGGCAGGGACCCTCCTCATTCTCTTATCCCCAGTACCTTGAACATTGCCTCATGCTCAGAGTTTCAAAATATCTGTTGAGATGTATATACTTAAGTAACAGGACTGTCTTTTCTCTTCAGATCTATTTGTCTTTTACAAGGAGACAAAAACTTTAAGTAAAAATGACCTTTGGCCAGGCTAGGTGGCTCATGCTTATAATCCCAGCACTTTGGGAGACTGAGGCAGGAGGATTGCTTGAGTTCAGGAAATTTGAGATCAGCCTGGGTGAGACCCCCATCTCCTCAAAAAATTAAAAAATTAGCCAGGCTTAGTGTCACATACCTGTAGTCCCAGCTCCTCAGGAGGCTGAGGCAGGAGAATCAATTGAGCCCAGGAGGTCAAGGCTACAGTGAGTCGTGATCGTGCCATTGTACTTCAGCCTTGGCGACAGTGTAAGATCTTGTCTCGGAAAAAGAAAAGACACTCAATTGTCCAATTTCAGGCAACGGTCGGGCAGAGGAGAAAGTATTTATCTGGGGAAGAATAGGGTGATTTGCCGAGAAGGGAGAGTTATATTGGTGGGAGTCACCCTAGAATCACTGAAATTGCATTATTACTTATGAACGCTTCTGACTCCTCTCTTAATAAGGCCAATTCTGTATTTGGTAGCAACACAATTTGTTATTTTATGTGAATATGTTTTAAAAATAAAACAATCATATTTTATAAACTTATGCAGATTATTTTCTTTGTATCATAAATTATACTATTGAGCATGCTTATGTAAAATAATGGGATTCTTTCTTTTTAGTAATTAAAAATTGTAATTCTTCATTTACACAACACATACAAAAAGATGCTACAAGAACGTTGTACTTTTAAAAAGACATTCCCAGTGAGACTGGCTTCATTTAAACTGGGAGTTTGATTTTAGGGAGACATTCTGGGCAGTTGTGCTATCTACCCAGCTTGATTTGTACTTTCTTATAAACTTGGTCTTCCAGGAAACATTTGCATCTGGCAGGGGTCTGTAATTCTCAGTGGGCTAGATTTGGTCTTGGTTGATTTTTTTGAGGCCACCATTTTGTTGGTTGGTTATTTATACCTGCCCAACCATCTCACTGCCCAACCAGTGAGTTCAGGTGCACTCACTCAAAGTCCTTCTGACATTAGAATCACAATTCTTCCTGTAGATTTCCCCCATCATCTGATTCTCTAAAGCAGGCACAAATTCATACTTAGGAGAGATTTCACACCACCTGTAAGCCTCTCTCAAATGCAAGAGGAGGCCACAAAGTATTGCTGTTGAATCAGACACAGCTTTGTTGTGTTGAGCCTAAAGATACTTTTAACTTGAATTTTGCTTTTTTTTTTTGTTTGTTTGTTTGTTTTTGAGACAGAACTTCCCTCTGTTGCCCAGGCTGGAATACAGTGGTGCAATCTCGGCTCACTGCAGCCTCCACTTCCCGGGTTCAAGCGATTCTCCTGTCTCGGCTTCCTGAGTAGCTGGGACTAAAGGCACGTGGCACCACGCCTGGCTAATTTTTGTATTTTAATAGAGACAGGATTTCACCTGTTAGTCAGACTGGTCTCGAACTCCTGACCTCAGGTGATCCACTTGCACTGGCCTCCCAAAGTGCTGGGATTACAGGTGTGAGCCACCGCACCTGACCTCCTTTTTTGTCTTAGATAATGACTCCATGTTGTTCCTTGAGATGGTTTTGGGTTTACGGGAAGAGTTAAAAGAGAGTCTTGTGTGGTCTTTGAGGACTCAGGAAGATCAGCGTCCTGGGGCAATAGTTTCTTGACAGGATAGATGCCTGAAAACCAGCAGGGCCCAGAAAGGAGCATACCCTCAGGGAACCAGCAACTCAAACGCAAAAACTGGTAACCCATGTGAGCACCCTGTCAACAGGCAAGGTCAGAAATCAGAGATCTTTATGATTCGTGAGGCAGAACAGCCAACGACATGTGCATTTGATGTAAATACTCAGTACATTCAACTTTTCCCCAGTGTAGATCTGCCTTCAGGCTTCTCCCCAGTCCTCCAGGGCTTCTTTTGAACATGTGGGCTGCCCACTGCTGCCTGCACCATTCCTCATTCCAGCTGTGTTTGTCATAACAGGTTTGCCAAGTATAAAATAATTTTTGTCTGGGCACGTGGCTCACGCCTGTAATCCCAGTTCTTTGGGAGGCTGAGACGGACGGATCACCTGACATCACGAGTTCGAGACCAGACTGGTCAACCAGGCGAAATCCCGTCTCTATTAAAAATACAAAATTAGCTGTTTGTGGTGGCACGCACCTGTAATCCCAGCTACTCAGGAGGCTGAGGCAGGAGAATCGCTTGAACCCAGGAGGCGGAGGTTGTAGTGAGGCAAGATTGCACCACTGCACTCTAGCCTGGGCAACAGAGCAAGAGACTCTGTCTAAAAAAAAAAAAAAAAAAAAAATTTCATCTTTTTGAGATGTGAGGGCTGCTGGAGGGTAGAGATAGGGATTAGTGGCTTAGTATACTTACCTTCATTTAATAACTATATTTAAAGGGAACTAATGAGAACTATGATGGAGAGTTTTCTGCAATAGAAGTAAATGTAATTTTCAAAAGTTCTTCATCATTACTGAGTACACTGAAGAGGCAAATGGAGTGGCGTATAGCTTACAGTATTTACTTAATATGTATACAAATCACCTGCAGCTCTTGTTAAATTGCAGCTTTTGTAGGTTTGGATTAAGCTTTGCTTCTAGAAAAGCTCCCAAGGGACATTCATGCTGCTGGTCCTTGATCCACACATTGAGTAGCAAGGTTTTAGGGGACTTCAAATTATTATTATTATTCTATGTAACTGGAAGTTATTTGTTTCTTAAAATATATGTCATAGGTATGTATCTAATTTCTTCCAGCCTGGTAATTAAAAATTATTTCTAGGGCTGGGCGTGGTGGCTCACACTTGTAATCCCAGCACTTTGAGAGGCCGAGGCAGGTGGATCACTACAGCCAGGAGTTCAAGACCAGTCTGGCCAACACAGTGAAACATAGTTTCTACCAAAAAATACAAAAGTAAGCTGGGTGTGGTGATGCACGCCTGTAGCTCCAGCTAGTCAGGAGGCTGAGGCAGGAGAATCACTTGAACCTGGGAGCTGGAGGTTGCAGTGAGCCGAGATCATGCCACTGCACTTCAGCCTGGGCGAAAGAGTGAAAACCTTTCAAAAAAAAAAAAAAAAAAATATATATATATATATATATATATATATATATATATTTCTAGGCTTTATACTTTGCTGTGTATATTCAAATAATGGTAGGCTTAAGTGGCGAAATGTTGAATGGATATTACTTGGCCTCCAAAAATAAAGCTAAATGACAGCTTTTGTATCTTCAGGTGCTTTTAGAGTTGTTTTCTTTTTCCCAAAGAATGGCTGATAATTCCCTCTGTCTCCTTCTATTCACATAGGACTGAAATAGAAATAGGCTTAAATTAAGGCTGCACAACTTTGATTTGCTCATAAGGAAGAACTTACACAATGCTGGGGTATGTGCGAATCTTCATCACTTTGAAAAGAGTTATATTTTCAAAGAGAAGAAATTCTAATGTAATCCCTGCCCTTGAAGAATAACCTAGATTCAGAGCAGAACCCACTGATTTAGATATAGAACGTTGGATCACTGGACCTTACAAGGATATGGCTCCATGTAAGAATGGGAAGATGGCACTGTCACTGTCCATTGCATAGACAGCCCCTGCCCAGTTCTCATCCTGTGAATCCTGCTCTATCTGCCTCTGGGAACACTTTGTTTTCACATAAAGATTCATCTTTGCCCCCAGGATAGAAGACCATTCTTGATCTCAGAGAGTTTGAGGACCTAGGAAGCCCTAGCTCAACACTGAAGTTAATAATGGCATGGTGGGCTGGGTACGGTGGCTCATGCCTGTAATCCCAGCACTTTGGGAGATTGAGGTGGGCAGTTTGCTTGAGCTCAAAGTTTGAGACTGGCCTGGCCAACATGGCAAAACCCCATCTCTACAAAAAATACACTAGACATGGTGGTGTATGCCTGTAGTACCAGTTACTCAGGGGGCTGAGGCAGGATAATCTCTTGAACCTTGGAGGCCAACAAACTCGGGTAATTTTTGTATTTTTAGTAGAGATGGGGTTTTGCCATGTTGGTCAGGCTGGTCTTGAACTCCTGACCTGAAGTTATCCTCCTGCCTCAGCCTCCCAAAGTGTTGTGATTACAGGCATGAGCCACTGCGCCTGGCCTATGCTGCTGTTTTCTAATGTCCTTTCTATGGATTTATGGCTGTACATAAACATGTCTCAGTTTAAATCTGACTTAAAACCTTTCTTGGGCCGGGTATGGTGGCTCATGCCTGCAATTCCAGCACTTAGGGAGGCCCAGGCGAGTGGATCACCTGAGGTCAGGAGTTCGAGGCTAGCCTGGCCAACATGGCGAAACCCTGTCTCTACTAAAAATACAAAAATTAGCTGGGCATAGTGGCAGGTGCCTGTAATCCCAGCTACGCAGGAGGCTGAGGCAGGAGAATTGCTTGAACTGGGAGGTAGAGGTTGCAGTGAGCTGAGATTGCACCATTGCACGCCAGCCTGGGCGACAAGAGCAAAACTCCATCTCAAAAAACAAACAAACAAACAAAACACCAAAACAAAAACAAAAACAAAAACACTTTCTTGTTCTTGACTGGGTAGCCATTTTATTGAAAAGTAATTTTTCTCTTCCCTGATTTACTTCAAGGGGGAAAGCCATGAGTTCTGGGCATAAACGTGCCCAGTATGCACTCAGCAAGCAGCTGAGAATGTGAGTGTGATGGCAGGTATGCCTTCTGACTTAATAATCCTTTGATGTTTCCATACTAATGCCTAACTCACTTCTGCATTCATATCTGTGTTCAAGATGGCTTATGCTTCCAGAATAAGATGCTACCAAATCACTGTCTTGAGGAATGCTTTTGGTCTTCATACATTACATTCACTATTCTCAAAGGCAAAAGTCATAATTCAGAAAAAACGGCTACTGTTTGTGTTGGAAATATGGGCTGAAGTTCTGTGCCTTGTTTGTCTAGTTAATCAGACCTCTGAGAGGATAACATTCCTAGGGAAGTACTAATATGGTTTGGGAGGGGCTATTATCGGTAGATAATGGATTCAGATAAGGGCATGGCTGATACGTCCACATTTACTAGAGATAGAAAGTGGAAAGAGAAATTGGTTGGAGACATTGCTGATTCAGACACACACACTTTAGATTAAGTTTATATGAGGACAAACAAATGACAATGAGTGGAAAGCATATGTATGTTTGCATGTGCGTGGATGTGCATGTAAGTATTAATAGGTAGAAAGCAAATGAACATACTGCGGATGTAGACAATTAACATGAGACGGCAGCAATCCTGTCAAAGAACTGATAGTGCAGGACAGGAAGACATTCGCAGCTGCTGTCACTCTCTTCCCTCCCTTTCTGAGGGCCCAGTCTAAGAAGTCTAAGAAGTGCCACCTCTTAGAAGTCAGTCGTGACTCTGCCTTCATCCCTAGATTGCCTCCATCGCTAGCTCTGATTCACCCTCACACTCCCTCACTAGGGGTGGGGTGTGGAGATTTCAGGTGCCTGCCGGAGCCAGGTAGGGCAGTCTAAGAAGTATTGCCATGCTAAGGGGAGTTTGGACAAGAACCAGTTTACATTTTTTCCATAAAAAAAAGAGTAGAAGAAAGAATGGAAATAGGATTGAATCTTCTAAGTTGTTTTTATTACAAATTCGCCTAGCCCTTAAAGAAAATGTATTTGTTATCTTGAATTATTCATAAATTGGGGAAGCATCTTTCATAAGTAGATATTTGGAGTTAAAATTGTAAACACTTATGAACTGAAGCATTTTGGTAGCCATAGCCATGCACATTTCCAATAGTAAAAATTTGCTTTTTAGGCCGGGCGTGGTGGCTCATGCCTGTAATCCTAGTACTCTGGGAGGCCGAGGCTGGTCAATCACTTGAGATCAGGAGTTTGAGACTAGCCTGGCCAACATGATGAAACCCAATCTTTACCAAAAATACCAAAATTAGCCAAGCGTGGTGGCACATGGCAGTAGTTCCAGCTACTTGGGAGGCTGAGGCAGGAGAATCACTAGAGCCCGGGAGGTGGAGGTTGCAGTGAGCCGAGATCACACCACTGTGCTCCAGCCTGGGTGACAAAAGCGAAACTGTCTTAAAAAAAAAAAAAAAAAAAATTGCTTTTTGTTTTCAAAAATACAAAAAAAATATATATTTTTTCTGACCAGTGCTATAGGATAAGTATAGTTTTTGAAGACCAAAGAGCACCCTTCACGGATACACTGGGTACCATGTAGTTTCCTTCTTATCTGGGAATGGAGGTTGGGGACGGAGACTAGGTTGATGGAAACTCATGAGATGTGAACCCAGGAACAAGTCAAAGAAAACAAGGTGCAACAAGCAAAGAAAATCTCTGCCATGGAGCCTAGGTGCTGCTCTCCAGGAGTTCCCAGACCTTCCTTAGACAAATGCCTGTAAGTAAGGGAGTGGTTGAGAAAGACAGTGAGCTTATCGCACGGTAGTGGTTGTCATGGAGAGAGGAGACAGGACGGAGTCTGAGTCCATCAAGCACAGGCGAGAGGTGCCACAGGTCTCAGGAACTCTTGAAAACATCCTTGCGCGGAGGTGCACAGTAAAATATCTGACATGCATAAAAATGACCAAATCACAAAGAGAAGCTTAAATTATGCTCAAGGTCATTCACAGGTCAATGTCTTTTCATTTCACCCACCAGACACTGACTGTTCTCCTTGGTCATGCTGCTATGAGTGCCTTCTTCCTCTTCCTTTGATCATCCTTGAGTTCCCAGATACCGGGGCAAAGCCCCGAGCAGTCTTTGACATTAAGCAGAACCTTCTGGTGCTGCATCAAATGGTAACATCACGGTGCTATGCACAGTGTATACATGCACAGAACCCTCAGCCGTGACTCTGCCTTCATCCCCAGATCGCCTCCATCGCTAGCTCTGATTCGCTCTCACACTCCCTCACTAGGGGTGGGGTGTGGAGATTTCCGGTGCCTGCCAGAGCCAGGTAGGGCTGTGTGGGGACTGGGGTAAAGTGCTGTGGGCCAGCTGTGGCTCACTTCCCATTCTGCCTGTTGTAAGTGAATGCAGGACTGTAGTCTCCAGACCTTCTACCTAAAAGAAGTCCCCAATTTGAATTTTTATGTGAAATTTCTAATTTTTTTTTTTTATTTTGAGACGTCGCCCAGGCTGGAGTGCCATGATACGATCTTGGTTCACTGCAACCTCCGCCTCCCCGGTTCAAGCAATTCTCCTGTCTCAGGCTCCTGAGTAGCTGGAATAACAGGCACCTGCCACCATGCCTGGCTGATTTTTTGGATTTTTAGTAGAGGGGGAGTTTCATCATGTTGGCCAGGATGGTCTTGAACTCCTGACCTCAAGGGATCTACCTGGCTCCACCTTCCAAAGTGGTGGGATTACAGGCATGAGCCACCGCCCCAGGCCTGAAACTTATAAATTTTTATATGTATGTTAATGTAATACTTAAAAATATGTGGGTCAAATGTGACACTCTGTAGGACCAATCTAGCCCATAGGTTTCAGTCTGCCATATCAGCCTTATCTATCTTTAAAATTCATCCCATCTCTGAGTCTCTCCCATGCCTGAACTGTGTCCAATCAAGTATGTATTAAGGACAAAGACGTGTATTAAGACATAACTTCAAGCTCAATTACAATAATAATATTATATAATCACATACCATATATAATAGAACAGTAATATAATCTATAATGTGACAATATACCATAATAATAGAACCCTGGACAGCAATGTATTTCTCAAAAGGATTATATAGTCTTCAGTTATAAATGACATATTAGGGGAAAGAAAGTTTATACATAATTTATTTTTAAAAAGTTGAATTCATAATGAACAAATTAAAGCTCTAGTTAGTATTCTTCAGGGGTTGGAAATCTCTTTAAACTGTTCAGATGTAGCTGGGGGCACATTTAGGATGGAAGAAAGAGAACTCTGATCAAGTAAAATATAACTACCATTGTGTGCACAGCAAACATGCATTTTAATCAAATCATGGAAATAGGAAAGTCAGAACGGATTCTATTAATCATGAGGATTATATTAATCACGAGAAATATTTTATAGGCAATTTTGTTTGGTCTATCAAGTTTCTTTTTCAAAGAGTTATTTATTTATTTTTAAAAATTGTATATATTTATGATGTACAACATGATTTAATACATCAACAGTTTCTATTGGTAAAAATGAATGTATCAGTCTCATAGGAAGTCCTTTGTGAAGTTCCTGGCTCCGAAAAACCCTGGAAGAGTCCCATAGTCATCCTGGCTACTAATAACTTCCTTTTATTCCCTTTGATGTATACCTCAAGAACCCCAAATTTACCCTTGGGTAGCCTCAAATTCTCAGGCTGAGATTGTTTTGGGATCCTTTAATAGCTTTGAGTGGGCATTGTGGTATGAGCTTTATGCCAATCTAGTCTAACTGTAGAGACTGGGGGAGGGTGGAGGAACTCAAAATACCTTATTCCTAGATGTCAACCCCAGGCTACCCTGATGACTGTCCCCACCTTGAGTCACTGCGTGGCATCTGGGTGTGCCATCCCAGGAGGTCCTTGCTCACTGCTGTCACAGTCTCTTGACTTGTCCTTGGATCCCTCTGAGCTTTGGGTCATCACTTCTTCACCAGCCTTGCAACTCTGGGTATTTCAAATGATTCACCATAGGCCTGAGGCAAATTTGCCATGCTCTTAGTGGAGCAGCCAGTTGTCAGCTTGAGCCACAGGCTTGAGGTCGCCATTGGTACTGCCACTTAAAAACTGAGATCCACACTTCTGCTCTGGCCCCACGGTTTCTGTGTAGACTTGTGTACACTTGCTCTTCTTTTCTGCTGCATCTCAAAACCCTGAATTGTTTCTCTGTAGTGGGGCTGAGAAGTCCTCTTTTCTTATCATTATCCTACGGCACCTACCTGGAGTAAATTACTCCATGTAGAAGTTCTATGTGGAAGGCCTCTCATTCTGGAGACAGAGTCCAGACTTGCAGAGAGCTGCTCCAAATGCAATACTGAGTGATTTTCACTGCCTTGTAGCTTGGCTGGGCAGGAGGGTGGAGCAGAGGAGCTGCCGCCGATTCTAGTTCAGCTTACAGGAGGCAATCCTCCTGTTCTCCCCTGGGAACTCTGGGTGAATACTGTGCAGGCTGTTATGCATCATGCTTATTTTACACTTAACAGTATATCTTGGAGATTGTGCCATATGAGGGCATGTCAAACTGTCTCATATTTTTAGAGACTACGTATTATAATTTATTTAGCCATTTCCTTATTGAGAAATGTTCAAACTTTTGATCACAGACACTGCTACATCAAATGTCCCTGCACACAGGCTATTTCACCCATGTGCCAATAAATCTTTTTCAGAAACTTTCAACTGACACAATTAAGTAAAACGAAGAAAGAAAGATGCTGTAGTATTCGTAGCAGAAAGGCCATGGGACCAGGAATCAGAAGACCTGGGTTCAAGTCTCAGCTCTACTAATTTGTGAGATTTGGACAAAACAACTTGTCTGCAGCTCAATTTCCTCATAAGTAAAATGGAAATCAAATCTCTTGCTTTGCTTTCCTTATGAGGGTTTTATCACCGTTAGATCTCCAAACACCCCTGCCTCGCTCCCTCCTCTCCTCTTTCGCTTCCTTCCTCCCTCCTTTCTTTCTCACCCAGTGTTCTTTCTACTATTCCACAACTTTAGGAAAATTTAATTTTTTATCTTCCAGAAACTACTCAGTAGCATACCCCAAAGAAGCTCTCCTCCCTTTCTGGGGTCTCTGGTGTGGAATGGGCCCATGTGCTATCTCTGTAGCTCTTATCCATTTTCAGTAGGCCCAGAGGGACTAGACTACCTTAAGACAGGTCTAATATGCTCACCTGAGAATGGCTGAAGGGGTGAGTTGGTGTCTGAAAACATTTCAGCAGGCAGCATTCTTTGTTCCAGAAATTCTAGCAGATCTTCTCGCACTTGAAAGAAATGTGATTATCTCAAAGGCAATTGTTGGAATTCCAATGAGGAACTTTCATACCATTGAAAAACTAATATAGGACATAATGACTCTGAGTTTGCATGTCATGGGGATAGGACTCGGGAAAGACTTTCACTATTTCTAAATTGGGGTGGCCCAAATCTCCCTGGTCCTCTCCATTTCACTTACACTGGGTGGGAAAGAGTGACTTCAACTAAGGATTTGAAAGGAATGAAGCCTCCTTCGTGCAAAACTGTCCGTCGGGAGGTCATTACATGTCTTTTTTCTTTTTTTGAGACGGAATCTTGCTCGGTCACCCAGGCTGGAGTGGTGGTGCAATCTTGGCTCACTGCAACCTTCGCCTCCCAGGTTCAAGCAATTTTCCTGCCTCAGCCTCCAGAGTAGCTGGGACTACATGTGTGCACCACCACACCTGGCTAATTTTTATATTTTTAGTAGAGACGGGGTTTTACCATGTTGGCCAGGCTGGTTTCAAACTCCTGACCTCAAGTGATCTGCCTCTGTCGGCCTCCCAAAGTGCTGGGATTACAGGCGTGAGCCACCACACCCCGCCTGGTAATTACCTTTCATAGTAGAGCCCTCATCCCACTTCATTTATTTCATGATTAACTCCTTAAAGATTTGACTTAACAATGACAGAACAGTTTTATAAATTATTATGGAACTAGGTACTTTACTAGCCAGTACAGTTATATAAATGGATAAGATGTACAGTAGTTCCCCTTAATCAACAGGGGATATATTCCACGACCCCAGTGGGTACCTGAAACCACGGATAGTACCAAACCCTATGTATACTATGTTTTTTTCAATCTGATAACTGAGCTGGCTAAGTGAGGAACCAGTGGGTAGCACAGACAGCTTGAAAACATAGGACAAAGGGATGAGTCATGTCCCTGTTGGGACAGAGTGGAATGGCGTGAGATTTTACATTACTCAGAACGGTGTGTGTGAAAATTCCAGCATAAAGATAGAAACATAACTGGAATTTTCACGCATACCATTCTGAGTGTAATTTTGTTCCACTGCGTGGAAGTTTGTTTCACACACACCATTCTCAGTGGAATTATTATTTATGTCTGGAATTTTCCATGTAATATTTTTGGATTGTTGTTGACTGTGAGTAACAAGTAGCAGAAAGTAAAAATATGGATAAGGGGGTACTACCGTAGTTTCTTCCTGGAAACAACTTGTTGTTCAGTGGAGAAGAAAGACAGACAGACAGACAATTTGTTGTTGTTTTTTTTTCCCAGAACAAATCCACTCAATACTCACAATACATTAAAATACTCCTGGTAGTCTGGGCAATACTGGTAACTACTTGTTCCTAGAGTTTTCAAGTTCCAGAAAGGGGAATATATCAAACCTCGTTACTTAGCAGCTAACATGAATCGTGCAACTGATCATTTCCATATTCATTCAGCATCAGACTATGAATTACTAGGCACCAGAGATACAAATCCTTGCCCTTAAACACCTTCTAATGGCAAGCTGGAAATTGTAGCATCACAGACTCGTGTGAAAGACTGCATGCTTGTCTGTGTGATACAGTGTCCTGTGTCAAGTTCAACAAGGCTACAAGGTTAGGAAATATTTTCTTGTAAAGAAATGTTGCTTATAATGGTATTTGTTTTGTTTAAAGTTTGACCTAAGCTGTGACGATAACTCAGTTGGGTCACTCAGCTTTGAGATAACAAAGATCTCTTGTTGCTGTGTTTATCTTTTATCATTCAGGAAAATTTTCTAAAAGGTTTCATCTGTCTGGAAAATGATATATTGAGAAGGTAGAGCTATACAGTGAGTAAAAACAGAGCTTGAATTAGTTTTTGACAAGTGGAGGAGCCCTAATTATACATACATGAATAAGGATCTTGTTTATTATAAAGAGGAATGTTTTGTTTGTTTAAGGAAGACAACATGTCTTTCTTAAAACTGCCACTTCAGCGAGAGTATTAGATTGGCATTTGGTAGGAACAAGAAGTAGCAGAGTTAATTCAGTTGTCCCAATTCTCTCTCACCAACATAATTAATATTGTAATAAATGAAAGACCCCTTCGTAGAATTTTTTAAAAAGGTATGGTTAACGTTAGAAACCTAACATCAACATCAACTTTAGTTGTGACTAAGTAGTGACTCATAACCATTTTGACTCAATTGACAATAATAACATAAATAAATACAGGCTACATTTTGCAATCTTTGTTGAGGTACACAGTATCAGGAAAAAAAACCTCCATGTAATGAGGAAGTAGAATGAAGCCTGGGGTTTGTGCTCTTGGAAGTCACAAAAGAAGTCACAGCAAGATTAGGAATATCTCAAGATCTCCTAAACTCCATCTCAGTGCATCCCCCACATCCACATACTTCGTATGATTTGAGCAGCTATTTGGCTCTAGACAGAAATGGAATTTTTATTGTCACAATTCATTTAAATGGTGTTGACTTTGGGTGGCGAACAAGCTGGGATCAGACCAGCTTGATAGTGCTTCAGGCAATGATGTCAGCAGTTGCGTGTTAAACAAATAAATTAGGGATTCCTTTAATGCCAAGTTATGCAATCAGAAAGACAACAATCTCCTTCCATTTGCTTTTTACAACGTTTGTGTAATTTCAGGGCAAAACCCAGAGCAAGTCCACTGGCAAACCTGGGGAGCGGGGACCAGTGATTATTTTCTAACATGGCAGATAAATGAGACAAATGCTCCGACCTACCACCTACCGTAAGTCCCTGAGCCTGGCAGTGGAATGCTCCCCTGAGACCGGGGCCGCCACCCACAGACCACACTCCTGGTGCGCCTGACTTCTCAGCTGTTCAGGGCTGTTTCCTGGGCAGGCTGCAGTCGGCCCTGGCCTGTCTCTGGAGTGCCGAGCAGCCTCGCCTGCAGGCCCCATGAAAGCACAAAGCCAACTGGCTTAGGTAGGGCTGCCTCACTCACTGGCAAGGGAACCCAGCTGGAGCTCGAGGAGATGCTGGTCCCCAGGAAGATGTCCATCAGTCTCCGGGAGAGCTGGCTCACAGCCCGCTGCCTCCTGCCCAGACTGGATGCCCGGACCCCAGGGACTGCGGCTCCAGCCCAATTCTATGAGTGTCGCCCTAGCCAGATGGGGGAAGGGGCCAAGCAGGAGGATGAGAAGCCCTGGGATACACCTCAGATGCAACACAAAAACGTGTTGAAAACCCGCCAGCGGAAGACGAACCACCACACGCACCGGAAGCGGGGAGGCCGCTGTTCCTGCGGCGGAAGGTCCCGGCAGGACCCCTGAAACGGAAGCCGATCAAGCTCAAGAGAGACCCGAGGCGCATCTGCGAGAAGGCGGGTCTGAAGGAAACCCCTGGAGGCTGGCAGACCCCAAGATCTACCTGAGGGGCAGGTGAGTCTGGTGCCTCCCTTCCTGCCCCGTTGCTGCTGGTGATCCATGGTAATAAGTGCTCAGAGGACTCAGCTGTTAAAAAAAGAAAAAAAAAAAAAAAAAAGAGAGAGAGAGAGAGACAAACGCTGAGAAAAACTTCCAGCCTATTTCGTCAACCACCAGGAAGTGTGTGAGGTGAACAGTTGGTTGTAGGGCGAAGGCTGTACGAATCTTCATTCAAGGGACCAGTCCCCACCGACACCTGCCTCCAGATTGCAACAATTCTCTATGAAGTGTGCATTCACGTGTATGCTATTTAGCCCTGTGTTAACTGTTATTGTTGGTAATAACAACTATCGTCTATTGAGGAGCTCTTTTTTTTAACTTTTATTTTAGGTTTGGGGGTACAAGTGATATTCCATAGGTAAATAGGTGTCACAGGGTTTGTTGTACAGATTATTTCATCACCCAGGTATTAAGCCCAGTACCCAGTAGTTATCTTTTCTGCTGCTCTCGCTCCTCCCACCCTTCACACTCAAGTAGACCCCAGTGTCTGTCGTTTCCTTCTTTGTGTTCATAAGTTCTTATCATTTAGCTCCCACTTATAAGTGAGAACATGCAGTATTTGGTTTTCTGTTGCTGCATTAGTTTGCTAAGGATAATGGCCTCCAGCTCCATCCATGTTTCCACAAAAGACATGATCTCTTTTTTTTTTAATGGCTGCATAGTATTCCACGGTGTATATGTACCACATTTTCTTTATCCAGTCTATCATTGATGGGCATTTAGGTTGATTCCATGTCTTTGCTATTGTGAATAGTCCTGCAATGAACATTCGCATGCATGTGTCTTTATAGTAGAGTGATTTGTATTCCTCTGGGTATGTACCCAGTAATGGGATTCCTGGGTTGAATGACAGTTCTGCTTTTGGCTCTTTGAGGAATCGCCATACTGCTTATGTACCAGGCACTCATTTAGGGGCTTAAATATATTTGATTCTTCACCACTGTGGGCTCATCTAAAACATCTTTTAAAATTTCAAAGATGACTTATAAACAGATCCAGAAATGGATTAAGGAGGGGGAGCAAAAAGAATAAACTTGAAAACAGGTACTCAGATAAATAGCTGTACATGACTTTTCATAGGAGCATTGAAAACAGGTACTCAGATAAATACCTGTATGTGACTTTTCACAGGAGCATTATTCACAATAGCCAAAACGTGAAAACAGTCTAATGTTCATCAGTGGATGAATTGGTAAGCAAACTTTGGTATATCTGTGCAACTGAATATTATTTAGTAGTAAATAAAAGAAGTACTGATACATGCTACAACATGGGTGAACTTGGAAAACATCATTCTGAGTGAAAAAAATGCAACACAAAAGGTCTCATATTGCATGCTTTTCTTTATTGCCAGTGGGTACTTGGTTTTCTTTTGGGGAAATGAAAATATTTTAGAACTAGAGAGGGGGGTAGTTGAATGACATTGTGAATTTACCAAATGCCACTGAATTGCACACTTTAAAACTAATTGTATGTTATATGAATTTTACCTAAATAATAGTAACAGGCCGGGCGTGGTGGCTCATGCCTGTAATCCCAGCACTTTAGGAGGCCGAGGCGGGTGAGTCATGAGGTCAGGAGTTAGAGACCAGCCTAGCCAACATGGTGAAACTTTTAGTCTCTACTAAAAATACAAAAAATTAGCTAGGCGTAGTGGTCAGCACCTGTAATCCCAGCTACTCGAAAGGCTGAGGCAGGAGAATCGCTTGAACCCAGGAGGCGGAGGTTGCAGTGAGCTGAGATCGTGCCACTGCACTCCAGCCCGGATGACAGAGTGAGACTCCATCTCAAACAAACAAACAAACAAAAAACAAAACAAAAAGAAAGAACAAACCTAGAATAAAAGTCTCTCTCTCTCTCTCTCTTTCTGTCTCTGTCTCTCTTTCTCTCTTTCTCTCTGTCTTTCTTTTCTTGACAGGGTCTCACTGTGTCCTCCAGGCTAGAGTGTAGTGGTGCAATCTGGCCTCACTGTAGTCTCAGCCTTCTGGGCGCAAGTGATCCTCCCACAACAGCCTCTCTAGTAGCTGGCACTACAGGCTAATTTTTGGTTGGTTGTTTTGTAGAGACAGTGTTTTGCTATGTTGCCTAGGCTGGTCTGAAACTCCTGGGCTCAAGTGATCCTCCCACTTTGGCTTCCAAAACTGCTGGGATTACAGACATGAGCCACTGCACCTAACCCAGAAATTTTATTATTTTTATTCACTGCTGTGCCTTAAACAATGCCCTACACAGGGCAAGGGTGCGGTGCATATTTGGTGAATCAATGTATGGATGAACATCAGTATTGAGTCTTAGTTTTTTTTCAACATCAGGCATCATGGGTACTATATTAGCCAGGGTTCTCCAGGGAAACAGAACATATAAATATAAAGAGATTTGTTATAAGGTATTGGCTCATGGGACTATGCGGGCTGAGAAGACCTAAGGTCTGCTGTCTGCAAGCCGGAGGCCGAGGAAAGCCAGAGGTGTAGTTCAAAGGCCTGAGGACCAGAAGCACTGCAAGCAGATCAGTGACCCAGCTCAATCAGGAAGGGAGGGAGGGAGTCCAATCTTCCTCCACCCTTTGATTCTGTTCAGGTCATTAGTGGACTGGATGAGGCCCACCACATTGGGGAGGATTATCTGCTTTACTCAGCCGACCAATTTAAATGGTAATCTCTTCAGGAAACATCCTCACAGATGCGCCAGAAATAATATTCAGTCAGCTATCTGGGCATCCCATGGCCAAATCAAATTGACTCATAAAATTAACCATCAGAGATACCATAAAGGCATAGAATTTTCTAAAGAAAAGGAGTTTTTTTTTGTTTTTTTTTTTTTCCCCCCAATGGAGTCTCGCTTTGTTGCCCAAGCTGGAGTGCAATGGCATGATCTCGGCACACTGCACCCCTCCACCTCCTGGGTTCAAGTGATTCCCCTGACTAAGCTTCCCGAGTAGCTGGGATTACAGGCACCTGCCACCACTCCCAGCTAATTTTTGTATTTTTAGTAGAAATGGGGTTTCACCAGGTTGGCCAGCCTGGTCTCGAATTCCTGACCTCAGGTGATCCACCCACCTCAGCCTCCCAAAGTGTTGGGATTACAGGTGTGAGCCACTGTGCCCAGCCAGGAGGTACTTTTTAATCTTCTACTGCCAACTGGAAATGGATGATGCCGTTTAGATAGTTTTGGAAGGAAACTAAAGACAATCTGGTTGGCAAGATGAGATAGGTAAACAAAAAGATGAGAGTGCAGGAGAATAATATGATGTTATAGGGCAAGAAAAAAACCATCTGAGAATCATTAGATTTCCTTTCTGATTCTGACTGTTTTACTCAGGAGAGGATTTCCATCTCTGTGGGCCTCAATTTTCTCATTGGTAAATTTAGAAGGTGAGACCAGATGGTTTCTCTGACCCATTCTAAACTTTACTTATTATGCACATTTGTTTGGCAAAGGGCAAGAACTCTATGCATTTAAATAAATAGAAAATCCTCCTAGGTCGGGTTAGTTAACTCTTCCTCCACCCTGATCATGTGACAGGTCAAAAGAAGAAGAAAGCTGAGAAAATCTCTTCTAAGCATGAAATTCTGTTGCTTAGTATAATTTTGTGAAATGTGGACGAGAGTGAGTCCTAAGATATATCCCAAGCTTTTTGAGAAAACAATTCTTATTTAGGAAAGTGGTGAGTACGTGAAATTTGACTTATTGTTGTAAACTTTTTTTTTTTTTTTTTTGAGACCGAGTCTCACTCTGTCACCCAGGTTGGAGTGCAGTGGCGTGATCTCAGCTCACTGCAACCTCTGTCTCCTGGGTTCAAGTGGCTCTCCTGCCTTAGCCTCCCAAATAGCTGGGATTATAGGCATATGCTACCACACCCAGCTAAGTTTTGTGTTTTTAGTAGAGACAAGGTTTCACCATGTTGGCCAGGCTGGTCTCGAACTCCTGACCTCAAATTATCCGCGCATCTCGGTCTTCCAAAGTTCTAGGATTATAGGCATGAGCCACTGCGCCCAGCCTGCTGTAAACTTTTGAAGAAACTTAATACTGTATTTAAAAAAAATTCTAAAGGCGAATAAGATCGTAAGTGCATCGTTAAGCCTACACATCAGTGAAAGATCTAATTGCAATGATTTCTCCAACTGGAGTTCTAAAGAATGATTTGTTTCTAAAGGTGAGTAAGGCATTTGCAAACTCCACATAAACACAAACACAGAATTGAAGTCTAAGCAAGAACTCTGCTCCTCTTTGCCTGGGGTGTTTGAAATGAAACAACAGCAACATCATACTAACAAAGATCAAGGTTCAGCTGGCTTCTTAAAGAAGCTAGTGGAATTCAAGACACTTGACATGTTTGCTGTAGTCTTTGGAATGTGATGGTAGGATTTAGCAGGTCTGTTTGTTTGCAGTGTTAGTATAGGAGCCGAAAAGGGAGCTGTAATAGAGAAAAGCAAAACATAATAATCTTGCAAAGAAAAAAATCAACTGGGGCAGCACTATGAAGACACTTATGAAAGGCAGAATAAAAATCTGTTTAATGATTTTCCCTCTGAGCACTATGAAAAAGAAATAACCTTGCCAAAGTAAAATAGTTTAAATTCAATTCAACAAACATTTATTGAGTGTATACTGCAGGACACATACTATTTTTCAGTGAAAACAAAAATGGGGTTGGCTTTTTAAAAAAGTGTAAAAGTTACTGTATAAATGTGACCAATATATGAGTAATTTCTCCCTCTTAGTTTTTTCTCCTTTTGGGGAATATTTCTGCCTTATTCTCATAGAGAATGTAATTTTCCCTCCACTTCCTGTATTCTTTTGAAATGTGCACGATTATTTTTCTCCATACTTCCTTTTTCTTGTGTTGTTTAATAATATTTAAAATTATGTATATTCTTTATTTATAAAAATACGATTTACAATTATATATATATCTGTATTATTCTTTTCCCTCTCTCCTTGGTACTAATATTTACTTCCTACTTCCTCCCACCCCAACCTAGAGGAACTGTGGGTGAATATTGGATAGTGTTCTTCGCTTGGATCAAATAAGCAGAATGAGAGTGAGAACTGGGTTATAATCTTTGCAACTATTGTTCTGTTGTGCCAATTAAATTCTCTAGGCCTCATTTTTTTTTTTTTTCTATAGAATATACAGGGGTAAAATGTGAAAAGGGAATCTTCTAGATTCATTACTGGAATCCTTGGTTGAGTTTGTAATTCAGAGATGTCAGGAAGAATGATGGCATATGACACAGATGGCTGAGTGGTGGTAGTCTATTAAGCGGGCCCTATATTAGCATATATGGAATGTTTATTCAGTTGCTGGGTGGGCATGCAAGATATAGCTGCTGAGGCTGGGTTTGCGCCTGTAATCCCAGCACTCTGGAAGGCCGAGGTGGGCAGATCACCTGAGGTCAGGAATTTGACAAGCCTGGTCAACATGGCAAAACCTGGTCTCTACTAAAAATACAAAAATTAGCCGAGAGTGGTGGCATGTGCCTATATTCCCGCTACTCAGGAGGCTGAGGCATGAGAATCACTTGAACCCTGGAGGGGGAGGTTGCAGTGAGCTGAGATCGCCTGGGCAACAGAGCAACAGAGACTGATAGGGTTTGGCTCTGTGTCCCCACCCAAATCTCATTTTGTAGCTCCCCTGTGTTGTGGGAGGCACCCAGTGGGAGACGATTGAATCATGGGGGCTGGTCTTTCCATGCTGTTCTTGTGATAGTCAATGGGTCTCACGAGATCTGATAGTTTTAAAAATCAGAGTTTCAGCCGGTCGCGGTGACTCATGCCTGTAATCCCAGCACTTTGGGAGTCCGAGGCAGGTGGATTACCTGAGGTCAGAAGTTTGAGACCAGCCTCTAACATGGTGAAACCCTGTTTCTACTAAAAATACAAAAAAGTAGCCGGGCGTGGTGGCACACACCTGTAATCCCAGTTACTTGGGAGGCTGAGACAGGAGAATTGCTTGAACCTGGGAGGTGGTTTCAGTGAGCCGAGATCACGCCATTGCACTCCAACTTGGGCAAAAAGAGCAAATCTTTGTCTGAAAAACAAAGAAAACAAAACAACAGACCTCCTTCTTTTGTAAATTGCCCAGTCTTGGGGATGTCTTTTTTTTGTTTGTTTGTTTTTGTTTTTGTTTTTTTTGAGACAGAGTCTGTTGCCAGGCTGGAGTGCAGTGGTGCGATCTTGGCTCACTGCAACCTCCACCTCCTGGGTTCAAGCGATTCTCCTGCCTCAGCCTCCCAAGTAGCTGAGACTACAGGTGCCCACCACACCCAGCTAATTTTTGTATTTTTAGTAGAAAGGGGGTTTCATCACGTTGGCCAGGATGGTCTCCATCTCTTGACCTTGTGATCTGCCTGCCTTGGCCTCCCAAAGTGTTGGGATTACAGGCATGAGCCGCCACCATGCCTGACTCTCAGGCATGTCTTTATCAGCATGGTGAAAAGGGACTAATACAGATATCCTGCCTCCAAAAAAAAAAAAAAAAAAAAAGAGATATAACTGCTAAATTGTAAAAGGGATCTTGAATTAATAATAAGTCTGAGATAGCTTAAGATAAAATATTTAACTGGGAAGTATTTTTATATCTTATCAAGTAATAAGGCATTAAGGATGCCTGCCTGCTAGCCTGGATAGTCCCTAAAAATCAACTGATGATTTGGATTAATCCAGAAGACTCCGGCGCATCTATTGGGAGATTGTCAGAGAGGATGCCTGCTACTAGCGACTGAATTGGAGATCAAATTACACTTGTAAGGACAGGATTAGTATTCTGTATTTTATCATCGATGTGACTTCTGAAATGGAACTGTTGCAAACACATTGAAAGATCCTAGAATAGTAGAGAGTGTCACCTGGATGACACCAAACACAAATCAAGACCACTTAGAATATAAGAAACTGGAAGAAAAAAAAAACCCGAAACAAAAACCCCCGCACATAACATCCTTCATTGAGGTCATGTTTGTTCTAATCATGCTCACTTGAGAAGCTTGTAAATGAAAAGACAAGAGACTTCCTACTAAACAGCTGTTGTGGTTGAATTGAGGAGCTAAGTGTGACAAGCAACACTCAATTGCCATGAGAGCAATACACAGATAGGGGTAAAACAGCCAGAATTAGGGTGTTTCCTTAGGAAGGGTGTCAGATTACCTCTGAGTAAAACCAATTCCCAGGAGAACTTTAAATCTGTTTATGTGGAAAACCTGGTGACTTAAGTAGTCTCTACCTACCAGCGCCAGCTTTTCTAGTAGATGAAGTGTCTTTGACTAAAAGTTTTACTCATTATTTACCTAAAGAAGTCTTACCCAGATGGAGGAAAAATTAATTTACTTCACCTAGATTTTTACTACTCTGACATTGATGATGGGTGCCCCATCTGAAGATGCATTTGGCTAAATGCTCATGTGTGTCTGTGCAAAAGGCACTATAAATAGGGTTTTTCATATTTCTATGCCAACGAGAATCAACTATGAAGGAAGAGCTATTTATTTATGTTTATACAAGGCAAGCTGTTTTTAATGAAATCTCTCTTGGGGGTCATGAAACAGCTATACGTGGCCCAAACAAATGATTATTGCTGACTTATCCTGGCCAGTGTGGGCCCTTCTTTTTTTTTTTTTTTCCTCTGTCATCCAGGTTGGAGTGCAATGGCACAATCTTGGCTCCCTGCAACCTCCATCTCCTGAGTTTAAGTGATTCTCCTGCCTCAGCCTTCTGAGTAGCTGGACTACAGGCATGCACCACCACACCCGACTAATTTTTGTATTTTCAGTAGAGCCGGCATTTCACTGTGTTGGCCAGGCTTGTCTCGAACTCCTGGCGTCAAGCGATCCGCCCACCTCGGCCTCCCAAAGTGCTGAAATTACAGGCATGAGTCACCACACCCGGCCATGGGCACTTCTTTCCTCCCTTCTCCATCTTGTTGCTTTGTCTCTAAACCATAGTTCTCCATTTGTGTTCTTTGAGATGAGATGAGTATCACCTGGGAACTTGTAAGAAATGCATATGGATAGGCTCATCCGAGACCTGTGGGATCAGGAACTCTGCGGTGGGGCCCAAGGATTTGTGTTTGCTCTCATCCTGTCCATGACGGATGCATGCTCAAGTCTGAGAATTGATGCTCTAAATCAGGGGTCTGCAAACTGTGGCTATGGGCCAAGTCAGCTTCTTGACTGATATGGTACAGTTGGTGAGCAAGAAATTATTTTTATATTTTTAAACGTTAGAAAAAGGGGAATAGTATTTCATGACGTATGAAAATTATATAAAATTTATGTTTTAGTGTTTGTCCATCAATACCGTTTCGTTGGAACATGATTACACCCATTCTCTTATAGCTTTGCACTACAACAGCAAAATGGGGTTGTTGCAACAAGACACCATATGGCCCAAAGGCCTAAAATGCTTATTATCTGCCCCTTTACAGAAAGAGTTTGCTGACCCAGCTCAAAATCCTTTGTACCTTCGTCCTCCTCCTCTATCTCCACGCCCATCACTCCCCACACCCATTCCCATCTGAGGCCAGGACTCAGTCTGTATCATTCATTGTCACTGATAGTCTCCTATCTTCTTGGAACTCAGGGTCAAAGAGATTGTTGACCTTCACTTTAGCATCTTGTGCAGGGAAGCAAAGCAGCCTCGATTTTCATATGCAAACTGGATTTACTGGTGTCTGTCCAGAGGGAACGTTACCCCGTGTAGTTTGCATTCACATTTTTTTGTTTCAGGGTTTAGGACATATATTTTCTTAGCATTTGATTATGGATCTGTTTTTAGAGGAACGTGCTGTGGGGCAAAGACCGGCCTGCTACTGTTTGTTCTGTCTAGAATGCTTTGGCATGCACACGGTAGATTGTTGCAAATTGTTGAAATGAATATTTGTGGTTTAGGAACTCGTTAGTTGTCATTCTAGATGAGGTTATGTGTCTGTCAACTTCGGGTTCTCACTTCCTGAAAAAGATCCTCTCCTAATGTTTCATGAATTAAAGGCTCAGAGGCACACTGCAAACTGAAGCAAGAAGTATGAATGCAATTGTACTGCCTGTGGCAAGACAAGATGCTTCTGCCCTGCAACCATCAGCTTCTTTCCGGGACGGTATGCTTATTTGCTTAATGCTAGCATAATAACCACGGAAACTGTGATCTGTGTTAAAATTAATCTTTTAAATCACTTAATAATGAGCTGCAGGAGCAGCCAATTGTACATGGACTACTTAAGTGAACTACTTCTAACATGAAGAGGAATATTTCATTTTGATTTTAATTTCACATTAATTTAATTATGTGAGCGTCTGAGAATGACACAATTTCACTTATTTTTCCCTGGAGAGATGTCAGTGAATTCTCAATTTCCTTCCAAGGAGCCAGTCTTAGAATATTTGTGTGGTCTGTTGCATTGCTTTTCTGTTCCGTTCTAATAGGGCCAGCTGGGCTTTGACTCCGTGTAGCCGAGTGGGGGTGGAGGAGGGGGAACTGAGTGTGTGTGTTTCTGTGTGTGCACGAACGTGTGTCTTATAAGGAGGGAAGGACTGGCTTGAGTTCTGGATTCAGCAATAAAGGGTGTAGAAGAAACAGCACTATGGAAATTTCAAATGGCAACGAATACAAGCAGAGGTCTACATTTCAACAAAAATCACGGTTGATTATTAGTAAAAATTTTGTTGTAGACAACCCAGTTCTCTCTACAGAGAACAACTTCCTGAATGTGCACAGTGAGAGGCAGGAAACTGTTTTACTTCCTTGTTGCCTTGTTGCCTGGGCAGAGAAGAAGAAGTAGTATCAGGTGAAGAGACGGCGGGAAGGCGTGAGTAGTTTGGAAGGAGAAAAGACAACAATACTGTGAAAAAGGTCTTTGTTATGTTTATACTGATGACCTTTTTTTCTTGCAACTTTTTAACGAAAATTTTAAAGATACACAGAGTTGAAAGAATAGTCCAATGAATACCTGTATATGCACCCAACTGGATTTAACAAATTCTTAACATTTTCTTACTTTTGCTTTATCCGCCCATCAACGTATCCATCCGTCCATCCATCCCTTGTCCATCTGGTATGTCTCTCTATCTCTTCATCCATCCCATTCCATCCATCCAAATTAGGGAGACTGAATAGTGCCCTGATTGAGAAACAGAAGAATGGCTTCTGCTCTTGATCTTCGGAGCAGAAGGATTTTTTTTTAGACCCACTAAAAGGGGGTTCCATAAAGGAAGTGAAAGATGAAGGTTACTTTGGTGTTGTGATCTTTGTAATAGATTCAATGGGAAGCTACATGTCTGGCAGTGATGATTACTGAGATGAAGGAAGGCAAGGGCTTTCATTTGACTGAATGACCATTACCATGAACCAACCTGAAAATTCGTTGGTGTTAGAAAGCAGGTAGATAATTTTATCTTAAATTGTTGAATTTTATTACCAGGTAATATAGAAAATATTAGCCATCTTCTTTTTTTTTTTTTTTTTTTGGTGGGGGGGATGTGGACAAGGTCTCGCTCTGTTATCCAGGCTGGAATATAGTGCAGTGATCTCAGCTCCCTGCAGCCTCTGCCTCCTGGGTTCAAGCAATTATGCCTTAGCCTCCAGAGTCGCTGGGATCACAGGTATGCACCACCACGTCGGGCTAATTTAGTAGAGACCGGGTTTCACCATGTTGGCCAGGCTGGTCTTGAACTCCTGACCTCAAGTAATCTGCCTACCTTGGCCTCCCAAAGTGCTGGGATTATAGGCGTGAGTCACTGCGCCCAGCCAGAAAATAATATCTTTCTTTTTTATGTTTGTTTCCTCAGTTTGGTTTACTAGTACAATCCAAACCTCAGGGTTTTTATGTATTCAAGTAAGAAAATGGAATATTAAGACAGATTTCCAAGTACACTTCCCCCAGAGTGATTCCATAGTGACAACAGGAATACATGAATGGAAAATTTGCTTAAAAAAGAAGATGTTGGAATTATCCCGTTTATTTCAATCTCTTATATATCACTTCCATGTGCATGCTGAAAACGCAGGTCTCAGGATCCTGGAAAGAACATGGCCCTGATTCTTCCCGAGTGGCTGAAGACAATTGTAAGCCACAACACTCTCAAGTTCAAATCACGGGATTATATGGATCTTTTAATTCTTACTTGAATCTTCCTTACAAAATTTCTTAAATATGAATGGAGAGAAAGTCCCTGTTTCAAACGAATGTGATTTTGTTTACCACTTAAAAACAATTAGAGACATGTCCTTCGATTCTTTCCTCTGCCTCTTTAAAAGTGCTGTTGAGAAGCAAGGAAGCAGGACAGGACAGGCAAGCCTGCACAGTTAAAGAGGATGGAGGATGGCCAGGCACGGTGGCTCATGGCTGTAATCCTAGTACTTTGGGAGGCCAAGGTGGGCAGATCGCTTGAGCCCAGGAATTCGAGACCAACCTGAGCAACATGGCAAAACTCCGTCTCTATTTAAAAAAAAAAAAAAAATTTTAACCGGGCGTGGCGGCAGGTGCCTGTCATCCTAGCTTCTCAGGAAGCTGAGGTGAGAGGATCACCTGAGCCCAGGAGGTTGAGGCTGTAGTGAGCCCTGATTGTGCCACTGCACTCCAGCCTGGGAGACAAAGTGAGACCCTGTCCCCAAAATAAATAAATAAATAAGTAAATAAAGAAAGAGGATGGAGCAGCTCCTAGCCTTGGGCTGCTCTGAAGCCCTCCACCACACATCTAGCTTAGCTCAGTCCAGTGGAGCATTAGCTTATCTTTGTGTACTTCAGTGGAATATGCCCTGTGTCTGGCCTGGTGTTGGAGAGTCTTTGGCATCAGAATTTACAGACTCCTCCATCCCCATCGACCATCTGTAAGTTCTTTGCTTTCGACTGTGCTCTTGCTTCTATTCTCCCTGCTGCCATCTTCGTCAGGGCCCTCAATTTCAGCCTGCTCTGGTTTAGTATTCTGTTAAAATTCCAACAAGTTAGAATACTGCCTCTCAGCTCTCCCTACACTTGTCTATGCTGTGTGTGGCACTCCATCAATCCCCCTGAAAACCACATAGCTCAGATGGCCTTGTACTCAAAAGCATAGAATGGCCTCTATGGTGGGTACAGAGAAAAAGTCCTAACTCTCTATTTTTTTAATCTATGGCCTTCAATTCCCCATCCAACTTTATCTGTCTCTTATAACTCACTAATAATAACCCCTCTGCCTTAGTTATATTCATTTATTGTTTGTAACTTGCTGCATGTATCACATTGTAAACATCAAAGCCAACAGAAATCATTATTTTTGTAATGAAATCTCAGGGAAAGGGTTAAAGACAAACACCACTGGATGTAGCAAACTTACTTAAAGTTTTAATAGCTGTTATAACTCCAGATGAACCTGGCACAGTCCTTATTATAATGAACTTCTTGTTCACAATAGGTGGTAAGACAGAGTATGTGACTAAATCCCTCTCACCTGGAAGCAGATCATATTATATAGGAAGCTTCATCTTCATGTGATGCCTTCCTTCAATTTTTCTGTCTCTGTCTTCTTCTTTTGAACTCTCCTTGTTGACATTTATTTTTAAGAGGGTCTGCAGTCCCATGTTCCTGAATATTTGCCATCCTCAGAACAGCTGGGTTTATTTCAATTGATGTCCATTGCTCATCATGCAAACACAGCATCTCTTTGAACATGATTTTCAATTTGATGAATATTCTGGGGGTTAATTATGCATGGGTGGTCTTGTCCGTATCGTTTCTGGTGGCTTCCCACATTCACATGCTTATTACTCTGGAGTTCACTTTGCTCACTAATTCTAATCCCTACATTCTTTTATTCTTAAAATCCTCGTGATCAAATCAATACTTTTGAATTCAAATATTATCTATTTATATGTTTGAAATTAATTTTACTGGCCGGGCATGGTGGCTCATGCCTGTAATCCCAGCACTTTGGGAGGCCGAGGCGGGCGGATCACGAGGTCAGGAGATCGAGACCATCCTGGCTAACACGGTGAAACCCCGTCTCTACTAAAAATACAAAAAATTAGCAGGGCGTGGTGGCGGGCACCTGTAGTCCCAGCTACTTGGGAGGCTGAGGCAGGAGAATGGCGTGAATCTGGGAGGCGGAGCTTGCAGTGAGCTGAGATTGCACCACTGTACTCCAGCCTGGGTGACAGAGTGAGACTCTGTCTCAAAAAAAAAAAAAAATTTTTTTTACTTTTGGAATCTACTTTAGCTGTATATGAGGTACTAATACATTAGTTCATGTTATTATTTGTGAAGAAATAAATGCACACATATATTAAAGATGAACTCTTATCTTTTTTTTTGGCAGTCTAATTTAGTCTGTTGCCCAGGCTGGAGTGCAGTGGTGTGCAGTCTCAGCTCACTGCAACCTCTGCCTCCTGGGTTCAAGTGATTCTCCTGCCTCAGCCTCCCGAGTAGCTGGGATTATAGGCATGCACTCCCACACCTGGTTAACTTTTGTATTTTTAGAAGAGATGGAATTTCACCATGTTGGCCAGACTGGTCTTAAACTCCTGATCTTAAGTGATCCACCCTCCTTGGACTCCCAAAGTGCTGAGATTATAGGTGTTAGCCACTGCGCTTGGCCAACCCTCACATTTTTAATGAGGGGTACATAATATGATATTAAAAACTTGGATACCATTTAATTTATTTATTGATTGATTTTTTTGAGACAGCATGTCACTCCTGTTGCCCAGGCTGGAGTGCAGTGGCATGATCATGGCTCACTGCAGTCTCGACTTCCTGGGCTCAGGTGATCCTCCTACCTCAGCCTCCCAAGTCGCTGAGACTACAAGCATATGCCACCACACCCAGTTAAATTTTTTTGTATTCTTTTATAGAGATAAGGTTTCGCCATGTTGCTTAGGCTGGTCTTGAACTCCTGGGTTCAAGCAATCCACCCATCTCAGCCTCCCAAAGTGCTGGGATTACAGGCATGAACCACTGTGCCCAACCATTTTATAATTTTTTACCATTGGTTTGACATTTATCATGTTTCACAGTATGTAATTATCTTTTTTAAAGAAAACAGCTTTATTGAGATATAATTTGTATTTCATAAAATTCTTTCACTTTATGTATACAATTAAATTATTTTTAGTCAATATGCAGAGTTATGCAGCCTTCAGCACAATCGAATTTGAAAACATTGTTATTATCTCCCAAACATCCTCTGTGTCCATCTGCAGTCACTCTTTGTTCCCATGCCCAGCCTCAGGCAACTGATGGTCTACTTTCTGTCTCTATAGATTGATTTGCCTCTTCTGAACTTTGCATAGAAATGGAATTATACAATATGTGGTTTTGTGACTGCCTTCTTTCACTTGGTATGTGTTTTTGAGGTTCTTCCATGTTGTAATGTGTCTAAATAGTTCATTTGTGTATGCTTCTGAACAGTGTTCCATTGTATGGATATACCACATTCTGTTCATCTGTTCACCAGTTGCTGGCCTTTGAATTATTTCCAAATGGCTATTATGAATTATGAATAACGTTGCTATGCATATTCATGTGGACATATGTTTTTATTTCTCTTGGATAAATTCCTATGAGTGGAATAGGTGGGTGTTATGGTAACTTCATCTTTAACTTTTTTTTTGAGATGGAACCTTCCTCTTGTTACCTGGGCTGGAGTGCAGTGGCATGATTTCGACTCACTGCAACCTCCTCCTGGGTTCAAGTGATTCTCCTGCCTCAACCTCCTGAGTATCTGGTATTACAGGCACCCACGACCATGTCCGGTTAATTTTTTGTATTTTTAGTAGAGACAGGTTTTCACCGTGTTGGCCAAACTCATCTTGAACTCCTGACCTCAAGTGATCCACCCGCCGTGGCCTCCCAAAGTGCTGGGATTACAGGCATGAGCCACCATGCCTGGCTTTTACTTTTAAGAAGTGGCAAAGCTGTTTTCTTTCAATTGCTGATAAGGGTAGAAATATTTACTACCAAGCAGGCACCGAACAGTCATGAGACCTATTCTCGTAGCTCAGAAAAGTCTCCTCTCTGGCATTCTGACCGGCGCCATGCCTAAAAGTTACACTCTTAGGCAGACTAAAGGATATTTTGCAGACAGGACCTGGTCCTGGTGAGTTGTCAGCATCCTCCATGAAACAGAGCAAGGCGGGACTAATATGACTCTAGACTTTAAACACTACACTGACTGTGTCAGCCTCCTGGGCTTCCTGGGCCCTATACTGAAGACACTGGGACCCATCCAATGTTTCTAACCTGTCACTGACTTTGAAAAACACTCATTTCACCACTGAAAAAGTATTCCCTACATCCCAGTTGCTACTTAATAAATCTCTTAATTGCAGGAGACATGAAGTAATAAGTAAATGAAGAGTTGGTTCGTCACTGTGATACTTTAAAGGCTAACTATTCACCCTAGAATATCCATTCTGACCATGGTGCTTCAACTGCCTTTAAGGTGTACAGTTAATTTTAACCAGACGCATTACATTATGTGTACACAAGGAAACATTATCATAATAGCTGACCATAGTTTCCGTGGGATATAGTGAGAGGAAAACCGAAGAGTAAGAGTCCATGTATCAGTATCAATGTATCAGTTGCTATAACAAATCATCAATACATTGTATCATTGATAAAAGAACTCAAGAACTACTCAGAAAAACAGTTCTTTTTTTTTTTGAGACGGAGTCTCGCTCTGCCGCCCAAACTGGAGTGCAGTGGCGCGATCTCAGCTCACTGCAAGCTCCGCCTCCCGGGTTCACGCCATTCTCCTGCCTCAGCCTCCCGAGTAGCTGGGACTACAGGCGCCCGCCACCTCGCCCAGCTAGTTTTTTGTATTTTTTTAGTAGAGACGGGGTTTCACCGGGTTAGCCAGGATGGTCTCGATCTCCTGACCTCGTGATCTGCCCGTCTCGGCCTCCCAAAGTGCTGAGATTACAGGCTTGAGCCACCGCGCCCGGCCCAGAAAAACAGTTCTAATAGCCACTACTGCCTACCTGCGTAGAAATATTTGTAGAGTACAAAAGATAATTTGCCAAGCTATAATAGTACAGTTTCTTGTCCGTATCTATTGGTATAATTCTGTGCTCACCAAGCAAGTTCTTATTCGGTATCCTCACTTTCCGCAGCAGGAGAGTGTCCTAAGGAAAAAAGGCAGTTCCAGTTATTCTACCAGATATCTTAAAATTATTACTTAAAAATTGCCATTCTGGTTTTTAAATTAGCACATTGTTAGTGTGAGAGGCTGAATAATGCCCCCCTCCCCTGACCCCTTGACAAAGAGGCCCATATCCTACTCCTAGAATCTGTGAATATGTTACCTTATAGGGCAAAAGGGATTTTTCAGGTGCGATTAAATTAAGGATCTTGAGATGGGTGGATTATCCTGGATTATTGGCTTGGGCTCAAAGTAATTACTGCCTCCTTTACAAGAGGGAGCCAGGAGTCTCAAAGTCAGGGAAGAAGACGTGATGATGGAAGCAGGGGTCAGATAGTTGGAGAGGATCTGAAGATGCTGCAATGCTGGCTTTGAAGATGGAGGAAGGGGTCCTGAGCCTCCAGAAGGAGCCAGCCCTGCAGATACCTTCATTTTAGCCCAGTGAGTCCGATTTTGGACTTTTAACCTCTAGAACTATAAGACAATAAATTGTGGGTATTTTTTTAAAGTCATTATGTTTGTGATAATTTGTCACAGCAGCAGTGGGAAACTAATACAGTTAGTGTGATTTAATTTTCCAAAATTTAATAACCTTTGGATAAACTAAAAGATTAAATTTCTGAAAGATGAAACTGAGCCCTGGGATTATGATGAAGCCCTATGGCATTTTCTCTCTCTCTCTCTCTCTCATCATGATCATCCTCACAGCCTGAAAAAGTAGAAAGTAGGGATTCATTCTAGAATTGTATTCCTTGAGCATTCAGAGATGACAAAAGAACACATTACTTCAGTAGAGTTTACGTAATATTTTCAATTGCCTGTAACAGAAAACAAAAAGTCCAGAATTGTAACAACTGGCCAAATTAGATATAACATGTTCCATTCACTGAACTGCTTCTACTTGACCCCTAGGAGAGTACCTCTGTGCCTACTCACTAAGTTCTAACAAGCTTGGTGATCTATTTGTCCAGCCCATTGTAAGATGGGCTTCCAGATCTGAAGCCACAGATCAGAAAGTGGGGATGGGGAGTGAATTACTAAAAGAGGTCTCATTTCAGCAAAAAGAAGAGAGAGATCCAAACCTGACAGCAGGAATGAGGGAGAAGAATCCTTAAAATATAGACCTCAGAATTTAGAAAGAAAAATAAATAAGGCAGCAGTCTGGTGCAGCCATTTAGTGAAGGACCAACTAGCCCTACCCACCTCAGTAGGAGGCCCTGGGCACATCAGTGTGTTTAATAACAATGCAAAATTTGGGGTTCTTCATGATAAACCTGTCATCAATATAGCATTAGATTGTGGTTTTTACAAAATCCTAATAAGGCAGAGAAGTAAAGATAAATATGTATTTTATTGCTTATTGGCACAAGATGACCTAATGATTTACAAAATAAGAAGCCTCTCACTCCTTAACTATGCCAAATAAACAAAGCAATAAAATATTATTAAAGGCCAGGCATGATGGCTCACGCCCGTAATCCCACCACTTTGGGAGGCCGAGGCAGGCAGATTACTTGAGGTCAGGAGTTTGAGACCAGCCTGGCCAACATGGTGAAACTCCATCTCTACAAAAATAGAAAAATTAGCGAGGTGTGGTGGTACATACCTGTATTCCCAGCTGCTCGGGAGGTTGAGGCAGGAGAGAATCATTTGAACCCAGGAGGCAGAGGTTGCAGTGAGCCAAGATTGAGCCACTGTACTCCAGCCTGGGCAACATAGCGAGACTCAATCTCGAAAACAAACAAACATACAAAAAATATATTAAAAACTTTAGCCCTAAGCATAGACTTTTTTTCCAAATAAAAGTAAGGTGAATTTATATGACCCTACCAGTTTACAGATGACCCTAAGCCCTTTAAAACAAGAAGATGAAGTCAAGTTTTTGGCATATACGGATCTTCACCACTACTAGCCCTGAGTTTCCTTTGGCAAAGATTAAGTTCCATAAACTGATTTGGTAATCGTCACTTTGCATGTCATAAAAAATAGTATGTCAGGTAAGTATTTAATACTCCCTGGGGACTCTGTTGGAGGAAGTAAATGGATAACCAGGCACAGCCATAAAACAGAGCGAAAAGACCTGTCAGACAACGTGCTGGATGGCTCCACAGCTTGGAGCTTTATCCCCAGATTCCAGATAATATCTCACCGAGCTACTCTAGTAACCCTAATTCCAGAAAAAATGTTAAACTTTTCCCAAGCTTCAAACTCAGAGGAGAATATGAGTGAAAATTGTGTATCAACCCGGTGGGCCAGTAGATGGGGATTTTATTACATCCTTGCTCGTCAGGCTTAGTGGCTCTTCACCATAATGCCATTCCTCAAGATGATACTATAGAGTCCCTTATAGATCTTTATCTTTCTCTCCGTGGCCAGAGGCTCTGTTCACTGAGAATATACCAGTATATATTGGTATACCAGAATATACCAATAGATAATATCCCCGTAGTCCTCATGCTCAAATAGCAGAGAAACAACGAGAAAAGATGAAATTACAATAAAATGTGAAATATACTCTGGCAAGAGTAATACGAGATCGTATGGGGGTTTTTAGGAGGTTGCATCATATGAGAGCACAGAAGGCTAAGTGGGAGTTACCAACTGAAGGTGTCAGCGAGGGGGTGAGGAATCTTACAGAAGCTGAAATTGCAGGAGCGAAGAGCTAGTGTTGACCATGTGAGCTGGGCATTAACACAACCCAAAAAGGCTCAGGTCAATTCCCTTTAGAGGCCATGTTAGATCATTCAGAGTTGATCCAAAGAGCAATAGGAGTCTTTGAAGGATTTTAAGTGTAGCAGATATCAAGAAGGTTGCACTCAGAAAGATGTCCCTGGCTTTGGAACTATGAAAGCTTGAGAAGAGAAGACCTATGAGAAGACTGAAGAATCTCTCCTAGAAGATCCTCATGGCACCAGAGTGAGAAAGAAACACACCCTTGCTAGTGTCTTGACTTCTCCTGAATTAGGTTCAAGGGTTGGGTCTGGCGACATCTAACCAAGGGATATCAATCTGACATCTCTACAGGTCAAATCCAATGGCAAATGCATTTTCTTGGCCTGCACAGTGATGATTTTTAAAATAACTTAGATGCCTTTTTAAAGTAGGGCATGCACTCTCCACCACTCTCTATTTTTTTAAAGTTGAGCCAAGTTGCATATTTATCTTACCAGCATGGCCTCTGTGGGCATTTGAGTGTGTGAGCCTATGAGATAAGATATTAAATTCTTTTTTTACATGTAATCTATTAAATCATCATCATCCTTTTAGGCATTTGGACCACTATTACAGGAACAACCCTATCACCTACCAGGAAGCCACATGGAGTTCAAAGAAGTATAAAAACATCATTCCTTTCCTCATGGAGCGTTCACATTTTTGTTTTTGGAAAGGGTATAAAAAAGATAATTAGCAAAAGATCTGAATGAACATTTCACTATTTAAGGTATACATTGAAAAGAGGTTCAATAACATGTGTCGTCAGAGAAAAGCAAATAAAAACAACAATGAAATATGACTCCACACCCACCAGAATGGCTACAATAAAAAAACACAGGGATAAATGTTGATGAGCATGATGGGGAGAAACTGGAACCCTCACACATTGTTGATGGGATGTAAAATGGTGAAGCCACTTTCTTTGTAATCTACCACCTGGTATTGGCAGCAGGAACATGTAGCTCCAGAAGGATGAATGACTAGGTCCTTGGCTCTCCAGCTTTAGCCACCAGCATCAGTATCACCTGGGGTTGCTGGTTAGAACACAGGTGGCTCAGCCCCAACCCCCGAGTTTCTGAGTCAATCTGTCTTGGGTGAGAGGTTGAGACTTTGCATTGTTCAGGCCCAGGTGATGCTGCTGCTGCTGGTTGAGGATCACTCTTTGAGAATTGCTGAGGTAGGTTTTGCTGTGGGTTAAACCAACAAAGTGTTATTTTTTGGCTCGCACATGTCCACCATGGGTTGGCTGGAGGCTCTGCTCTGTATCATGGCTGATCTTGCTTTGTGACCCAGGCCGATGGAACAACCACAGTTTGGAGCATTACTATTTGCAGTGCACATGTGGAAGAGTGCTGGCAGGTATGGCCTCGGTCATGTAAAAAGATTCCTCACAACTCCACGTGAGCTGGCCACGTAACTCAACCCAGCAAGTGAGCGCCAGGATGTACAGTGTGAACATGTGTCTCAGAGGATGATAATCTGAATATTTGTAAACAGCACTAATGATTATCATAGGTATCACCCAACTTTAACCAAAAGAACCTGATAACAGCTTAGCAGCCAAATTGATTTGAGAAAGCTCACAATACTTGGGTATGATACAGTGGATGTTACTGTGGCTCAATCATGGTTATTGTTTGGCCTTCCCAAGCAGAGTCAGAAACTATGCTAACCTCATTGGTCCCATACTTACAAAACATTTCTAACTTGGTTCGTCTTAGATAAATAGTTAATCTTTCTCTCCTTCCACCCATATCACCTTCACTACCACCTTTTTTGATTTTTAGATTTTGTTGCAGATGTGACCTTTCCTGACTTTCTTGTTAAATTCTGGAGATAGACTTGGCTTTGGAGGCTCACTGCCTCAATGTGCTGATTACAACCATGATGGGAATAAAGTCTGAGAATTCTGGTCATCAGCAACCCTCATTTTGTGAGGCCCTTCCTCCGTCCTTTCCTCCCTCTCTACTCCCTCCTCCCTCCCTTTTCTCTTCTTTCTCAATGCAACTTTGCCATCAGTTTAACCATCCAGAAAATTGACAACTTAATGTACAATTTAACCATAAACTTAAATATTTGCTCTAAAAGTGTATCTCAAGACCTCTCCCTGGGTCATCACTTCAACCAGTATTCCTGTTAGACAGTCCTATTACAGGTTCTTACTTTTAAGCCGGGCAGAGAGAATAGTTATATCTTCACCCAAGGACGGACTGCGAGGGGAAACATCAGGGTGAATGAAGTCTGCTTGTTTTGCATTCTTTGGTTCAATCACTTCAGTTCATCAGGGAAATAAAACTGTCAGCACAACATCTCTGAGTGCAGAGGATGATGGCACAGTGTACGATTCAAAGGATTGCCCAAGGCTAACGCCACTGTGTAAGCTTTAATTAACTAAGACAGTCAGGGGCAGGTGCCGTGGGAGGGAACACTATCACTATTAATGTTAATTTTTTATGTGAATGTAGAGGAACTCCTAGATGGATTATTTCATAATTAATTATCTTATAAGTTATGAATGTCCTAGACATCCCCTCAAGAAGGGTTAGAGAGATCAATTCATTTAATGCAGCTAATTTTTTAGAGGCTTTTCTGGCAACCATATATTATGGCTACCATTTTGCTTCACTTTCTCTGTGTGTTTTTTCTGGAGCCTAAAATAGTTCCATCTTTAAGATGGAAATGGTTAATGATTACTACTATGCTTTTTGGAATATTCTAAGTTCCTTATGTGCATTTTAGGGAATAGGTCAAAGTGAGATGAGCAAAAATGATGGCTTTGGAGTTCCTGATATAATCTGGTATTGCAGGAAATAGACAGGTATTTTTCAACCAAATAAATGTTTGCTTTTTTTTTAAGTTGAGGTTATCCTGGCAGTTGGTTTTATTGAATCAAAATAGTTTGCCTTATGCAAAATGTTTTGTATATTTTAGTGTTTTATTATCTTAAACGTTGAGGTTTTCTACCTACCTTTTGTTAATATTGATATTTTTGTGTTCTTTACCACAAACTTAAATGGGAACAGGCAGGACTCAGCTATTTGCATTTGCCCCAAGGTTTAGAAACAAGACTGATAAGACAGTGGTTGAGGTGGTTCAAATCAGTTAAACTAGATTTTCAGGTAGGGCAGAACTGCCAGGATTCATCAGAAGCCTGAACTCAACCCTGGGGATGGGTGGGGTAATGGGGAGGAATCAGTGGGGTAGAGAAGAAAATTTTTCTTGGAGAACATGCTTCCTTTTGAACACTGGTAGGTTTCTCAAACCACAGCATGCCTGAGATATTTGTTGTGTGGGGGTCGAAAACTCATCAAAACAATTATCTGTACCAACCTGTAGCTGTTAGGCATATGGTGCTAGGGTCAATTGTTTGGCTGAGTTCAAATGCTCCCCCACTGACTAGCTGCAGGACCAGACCACGGTGGGCATGTTCTACCCCTCAGTGCCTTATATCCCTCATTTGCAAGATAAAGATAGTAAGAATATCTGCTCTCATTGAATATGGAGATTGAGTGGTACAATATATGTAATCCCAGCACTTTGGGAGGCTGAGGTGGGCAGATCAGGAGGTCAGGAGTTCAAGACCAGCCTGGCAAACATGGTGAAACCCCATCTCTACTAAAAATGTGCCTGTTATCCTAGCTACTTGAGAGGCTGAGGCAGGATAATTGCTTGAACCGGGACCTAGGAGGTTGCGGTAAGCCGAGATCCAGCCACTGCACTCCAGCCTGGGCTCTAGAGGAAGACTCCATCTTAAAAAAACAAAACAAAACAAAACTAATACTATGCAAATAGTAGCTTGAACAGTAAGTATCTGACAGATAGGTAAACACATAGTGATATGGCTTGACTCTGTGTCCCCACCCAAATCTCATCTTGAATTATACTCTCATAATTCCCACGTGTTGTCGGAGGGAGGTAGTGAGAGAGAATTTGAATTATGTGGGTGGTTCCCCCATACTGTTCTCGTGGTAGTGAATAAGTTTTATGAGATCTGATGGTTTTATCTGGGGTTTCCGCTTTTGCATCTTTCTCATTTTCTCTTGCCACCACTATGTAAGAAGTACCTTTTACCTCCCGCCATGATTCTGAGGCTTCCCCAGTCATGTGGAACTCTGAGTCCAATTAAACCTCTTTTTCTTCCCAGTCTCGGTATTTCTCTATCAGCAGCGTGAAAACAGACTAACACATTCAGTAAATGTTAACTATTATTGTTATTCCTTTTTTTTCCCATCACTTCTTTCATAAATTAATAATAAGCAACAAGTGTACGTTGTCCTCCTCCCAATTATAAGACATTGCTGGGCTCACAAATAAATATAGGATAAAGTCTTTCTATTATAGAAAGGTTCAAAACAATTGGTAAGATCAATCATAAAATAAATTATCAGTTTCCAAATATTGCAGAGCGTGTACTTCAAAGAAATTCAGAAGAGGGAGAAGTGACTCTGGAATGATGTGGTCTGGAAGTCTTTACAGAGGAGGAGCAATGTGGATAAGCACAAAAAGTGTAGGTGGGCCAGGCACAGTGGCTCATGCCTGTAATCCCAGCACTGTGTGAGCCTGGGGCGGGTGGAACACCTGAGGTTGGGAGTTTGAGACCAGCCTGACTTACATGATGAAATACTGTCTCTACTAAAAATACAACATTAGCCAGGCGTGTATTTTTCTCTACTAAAAATACAAAATTAGCCATGCCTGTAATCCCAGCTACTCGGGAGGCTGAAGCAGGAGAGTCACTTGAACTCAGGAGGCAGAGATTGTGGTGAGCTGAGATTGCACCACTGTACTCCAGCCTGGGCAACAAGAGTGAAGCTCCGTCTCCAAAAAAAAAAAAAAAAAAAAAAAGTGGAGGTGGAGGTAAAAACGGTGGGGGAGGGAGAGCAAGGATTAGAATGTCAGGCAGGGAATGTGATGAGACTGAAAGCGTGGAGGCAAGGAAGTGCAGGGTGTGTTTGAGGAACAGGAAATCACTGTTGGTGGGAAAGTACTTCACTGGCGAGTGTTTAGTGAGGAAAAGGGGTGGTGAGAGTTATTTTAGGGGGAAACTTGTTGGCATGTGGACATTTTTGTTAGAGTTATCTTACAAGTGAAGTTGAAAAAACATGACTGCTAACATTTTAGTTGTGGGTGAGAAAGAAAAATAGCTTAGAGCATTCTGAGTAATGTGAGATATGCAAAATTTATCAGGCTGAGAGAGATGGGAGCATGAGACTTTAATCATTTGCTCCCCATCCCTGCACCCACTGCGGGCAATTGTTTAAAGGCACTTTGTTCTTTCTTTCCTCCTGGTAGTTTCCAAACTAGCTGATAAATTACCTAACATGCCACTGAAAGTTGCACCATGTGACTGTCACTACTGTCTTCATGTTTCTGGAATTTGTGATACAAAGAAAAATGTACAGGCAATCACTAATCAATGTTATTTTTGTAAAGCAATGAGAATCCCTGTCAAGCAAGTTTGTAACAGCCACTTCCTGTCCCCTTTTTTGCCTTTAAAATCCTGCTTGTAACAAAGGCTCATATTTAAGTTTACTTGGGTCTGAGTATTCCAGGCAGCTGTTCTCATCTTGGCTCAAATAAACTTTTTTTTTTTTTTTTTTTTTTTTTTTTGAGATGGAGTCTCGCTCTGTGGCTCAGGCTGGAGTGCAATGGCATCATCTCGGCTCACTGCAACCTCTGCTTCCTAGGCTCAAGTGATTCTCCTGCCTCAGCCTCTGGAGTAGCTAGGATTATAGGTGTGAGCTGCCAGCCCGGCTAACTTTTGCATTTTTAGTAGAGATAGGATTTCACTATGTTGGCCAGGCTGGTCTCGAACTCCTGGCCTCAAGTGATCCACCCGCCTCAGCCTCCCAGAATGTTGGGATTACAGGCATGAGCCATTCCACCTGGCTGAGCAAACTCCTTAAAATTATATTTTTTGCCCCAGCTTCTTCCCTTAGGTTGACAGGGGTACGCATTTGATTCTTCTCTATGCATTACATGGCCATTGTAATGGTTCATTTTATGTGTCAACTCGACTAGGTTAAAGGATGCCCAAGTAGCTGCTAAAATATTATTTCTGGATATGTCTGTGAGGGTGTTTTTGGAAGAGATTAGCCTTTGAGTTAGTTGACTGAGTAAGGAAGACTGTGTTCACCAGTGTGGGTGGGTATGGTCTGATCCCATGAGGGCCCAGATAGAAACACAAAGGTGGAGAAAAGGTTGTTTGAAAAAAAGAAAACCCAAACTTTAGACAATATTAATTTAACAGAGTTTGAGAAAAGGACAATTTGTGAATCAGACATCATTTAAAACCAGAAGTACAGAATGCTCTGTTACAGCGGGGTGGACAGACAGCTTTTATAGGTGGACTCAGGAGTAAGACAAAGAAAATATATTTGATTGGTTAGAATGGAAAGACCTTAGTTAGAGGGCAGCTGCAGTTTCGATTGGTAAAGTCTCTATTTTCATTTTACTGTTTATATTGGGCTTAGGTAGACACTAGAACTGCCCCAGTCTAAACACCTCCCTGTTAAGAATATTTTAGCAGGGTGAATTCACTCTTCTTGAGCTGGGACATCCATCTTCTCCTGCCCTTGGACATTAGTGCTCTTGATTCCTGCACTTTCAGACTTGGACCAGGATTTCCACCATTGGCCCACCCCCTCCATTCTCAGGTCTTCAGACTTTGACTGGGATTTAAACCATTGGCATCTCTGGTTCTCAGGCTTTTGAGTTAGCCTGGAATGACACCTCCAGTTTTCCTGAGCCTCCTGCTTGCAGAGGGCAGATCATAGGCCTTCTCAGCCTCCATAATCATGTGAGCCAATCCCTTATGCTCAACCTCTTTCTATGTATCTATACATACCCTATTAACTCTGTTTCTCTGAAGAACTCTGCCTGATATAGTCATAATATGTTCTTTAACATTGTATTAGTCCATTTCCATGGTGCTGATAAAGACATACCTGAAACTGGGTAATTTATAAAGGAAAAGAGGTTTAATGGACTCACAGTTCGATGTAGCTGGGGAGACCTCACACTCATGATGGTAGGTGAAAGGCACATTTTACATGGTGGCAGGCAAGAGAGACTGAGAGACAAGTGAAAGGGGAAACCCCTTATAAAACCATCTGATATGGTGAGACTTATTCACTATCACAAGAACAGTATGGGGGAAACAGCACCCATGATTCAGTTGTCTCCTACCAGGTCCCTCCCACAATGTGTGGGAATTATGGGAGCTACAATTCAATATGAGATTTGGGTGGGGACACAGCCAAACCATATCAAACATGAATATAATCAAAATAGCAGAAGGCCATGGGCATATGCCAAAGTCTTCACAGGGAACCCCTTTATACCTTCTCTCCCAGCTTTTTAAACAGCATTTCAAGCCAAACAGCTATCATGTGGCATTTACCTGCTATCATGCAGTATAAAACCTGCTTTTATAGATTGCTCATTCTTTGCACTGTCCATTTTAAGCTCATGAGACATACTCATTGAACTGACAGAAGAAAATATTCAGGCTTGGACTGATATACAAGTACTTGTCTTATATTAAATGTAATTATCTATTAAATCATATCTACTATTGTCACATTTTTTGGGGGGTGACGATGCTGAAATATTATGGAACAACTAGAGTAATTTACATATTCTTTACTTTGGTCACTTTTTTCATTGAAGCCATCAAAATACTTAAAAATAATTTTTACCTTTTAGTATAAAATTATCTTATGTAGATTGACTGTTTTAATAAAAGCATCTAAAGCAGCATTTGTAGCCCAAGTGTCAGAGTTGATGTTTTGCAAGATTAAAATATTTTACTTGTAAAATACCCAGCTAAGCTCAGGTTCAAGAAACATGTTTTTGATGACAAGTGCTTCTTCTTTTAAGATTATTTTTTAATGACCACAATCCAGAGTGATAATGAAAAAGGAAAGAAGAGAAGAAGGAAAGGAAGGAAGAGAATAATCCAGGGAGAACAAATTTAGGTGGGTTGAATGTTCTGGATGCATATGGGTTTTGTTTTCATTTTGTTTCAACATTATATTATAAAAAATGTAAAACACATTATGAATTTGAAAGAATTTTGAGTCAATACCCATATACCACCTAGATTGTGCCACTAAGTTTTACTGTCTTGTTTTATCACATATCTATTAATTTCTCTACCTTGGATGTGTAAATGTTTTAATTCTGACTATGTGATGAAAGACTGAATCAATTTCATACAATCAGAGTTCCAGTTGGTTAGGTCTATGCTGTCTGTTTTCCTGTTTCTGTAGTATCTACCATCACTTCCAAGCGAGACAAGCGAGACAGATTAGAAGAATCAATTTAGTTTATCAAAAAGTGCTTCCTGAGCATTTAATGACATGCCCAACATGCTTCTGTGGAGCTGGGCAGGCTTAGAGGCTTAGTAATCATCTGGGGAGCTTCCTAACTTGACATTCTCATGGGATCTACTCCCCCAAATTCTGAGTCAATAAGTCTGACATGGGGACTTGAAACCTGTATTTTTTAAAGGATATTTTAAAAAGACATCAAACATGATTTTGAGGCAAAAAAAAAAAACCCCAAAAAAACTGATAAGAACAACTGTCAGAGTGAAAGGATAATGGCAGGATCTTTGGTGATACTAGCGACTACCCTAAGACAGGGCAGCTGCAGAACTTGAAAACTAATCTCTAATGACAGCAAGCAAATCCGTGGTTGTCAAGTGGTGTGCTTAGAAGCCTTTCCTCTCAGCCAGGCCCACTTCTGGGAGCTAGAGATACAGAAATAGATAAAACTTGCCTTGCAAGTTAACAATAGGATTTAACAGGTGGTTGGATTTGAAAACCATTGACCTTGACACTGTCAAAGAACTGCATGTTACAGTCCCTTTTTTTTTCTTTTTTTCTTTTTCTTTTTGGTGGGGGAGGACAAGGTATTGCTCTCTGTTGTCTAGGCTGGAATGCAATGGCATGATCTCTGCTCACTGTAGCCAAAAACTCCCGGGGTCAAGTGATCCTCTTGCTTCAGCCTCCTGAGTAGCTAAGACTACAGGTGTAGGACTACACCTGCAATTTTTATTTATTTTTAGTAGAGACAGGGTCTTGCTATGTTTCCCAGGCTGGTCTCAAACTCCTGGGCTCCAGTGATCTGCCTGCTTCAGCCTCCAAAAGTGTTGGGATTACAGGCATAAGCCACTGCATCCCTACAGTCTTGAGAGAAGGCAAGACATTTTGGAGGAAAAGTCAATAATCCAGTGTCTAACCAAGTACCCAATTCTGTGGTTTACACAGTAAGTGCTTGTATTAGTCTGTTTTCATGCTGCTGATAAAGACTTACCCGAGATTGGGCAATTTACAAAAGAAAGAGGTTTAATGGACTTACAGTTCCACGTGGCTGGGGAAGCCTCATGATCATGGCAGAAGGCAAAGTAGCAAGTCACTTCTTACATGGATGGCAGCAGGGAAAGAGAGCTTGTGCAGGGAGACTCCTGTATGTAAAACCATCAGATCTCATGAGACTCATTCACTATCATGAGAACAGCACAAGAGAGACCTGCCTCCATAATTCAATCACCTCCCAACAGGTTCCTTCCATGACATGTGGGAATTGTGGGAGTCACAGTTCAAGATGAGATTTGGGTGGGGACACAGCCAAACCATATCAGTACTTGAAATTTCCAGTGGATAGAATGTCTAATGTAGGCTAAAAAGCTGGTCAAAATTTCATGGATAGCAAGTTGGGTAAACTGAGTCAGAGAGAATCAGTAGTACTCGAAGAGGTCATGAAAGAAATAATGGACAATCCAAGTCTGGAAAACACAAAAAGGAGAGTGTCGATGAACTAATGGTGGGAAAATGTCTATGCTCAGGACATGGGGGGTTGTAGGCTTTGGAGGGTATACAATGCTAGACAGTAGCAAATGTAAATTTCTGAACAAATTTTAAAGAATAGCCTCAAGTCTCCAGCCCCTGCCACAACAGTGAATGACACACTGATTATATTTTGTAACTCTCTCCTGTGGTTTCTGGTAGACACAGAGTTACACGTACTCAATAGGAAGGTCACTGGAGTCCAGGGCAAGTCATTTTCATCCCAGGAAGAGGCATTCTCCTAAGACTCCAGTTGCTCACTCCCTTTTGTGTATTAGGTACTTGCAGTTTGAACTAGTGAGATCACAGAGGGCTTCTTCTCACTTCGGGATTGAGTTCCACGTGCCAAAAACCTTGCTTAGCTCATGGAAAAAATGACGTTTAGATTTCTTTCCATCTGCATTCATCTCCAAGATCTCCGGCTCCCATCAAACTCATATTCATTTGTTGTTATTTTGTTTTTCACTTTCTGGCCCTCAGTATTAAGCCTGACTACTGAGGCCATGAAATACCTAGATGCTGCACTGCCATCTTGGACCCCTATATACCTTTGACTTATTTGTAGGACCATAGGAACTTTATTAGTTATTAATTACTGTTCTGATCTCACAGTTTCCAAGGGTCGGGAATCTGAATGTGGCTTGGCTGGGTGGTTCTGGCTCACTGTGTCTCCCGAGGTTGCACTTGAGATGTCGGCTGGGGCTGCAGCCGTCTCAAGACTTGACTGGGGCTGAAGGATTCACATCCAAGGTCACGCCTGTGTTTGTCAGCAGGCCCCAGTTCCTCCCTGGCTGCTGTCAGAAAAAAGTCCTGTTTTCCAAAGTGACACATTAGAGTAAATAATCTGCCTACCTTGGCCTCCCAAAGTGCTGGGATTACAGACGTGAGCCACCGCGCCCGGCCTCCATTCCCATTTCGAACTTCAGTTCTTTTCCACTTGTCTTGATTTAGTTGGGTCTACTGGCTCGCTCTATGCTGCTTCATTAGGATGCCAGTTCTTTGCATAAGAAACCCTTCCTAGGCTGTGTTCTGAGTAGCATGGAGCTTGCTGAAATGCACAGGATTTCTAACAAGTCATAATAGTTTCTGACAAGAGCTTTCTTTCAGAGGAAAATGTGAGAAACCAAGTGAGGTAGAAATGTCTTTGTTTTCACTGAAGTACAGTCAGGATGAATAATTAGGAAATTGATACTAAACTCAGCTGCATTACCTGAGCTGTTAGTCAAAACAAGGTAGATGAGGGTGTGGGTGTGTTGGTGCTTCCAGAAGGCAGGTGGAAGTTCTCAAGTCTTCGAGTCCATGTGTCTGTTAATGGTTCCATCCAACTGGATGATGAGGGCAGAATTCCTGTTTTCCAAAGTGACACATGAGAGTAAGTGTGTATCTAGCTAGTCAAATGGTGTAATTTTAGGAAAGAGATAGGTTTCTAACTCTAAAATAATGCCCTTCGGTAGTAAGTCATGTTCGTGCCACTGCACTACAGCCTGGGCAACAGAATAAGACCCTGCCCAGCTGACCCCCACCAAAAAATTAGAGTTCCTTGCATGACAGCCTTCTCCACAGGGCAGCTCACAAGGTGGCAGCTGCTTTCCCCGGAGCCAGTGGTGTCCTAGAGAGAAGGCTGAAGAGCTGGAGAGAGCCAAGCTGGGAGTCTCAGTGTTCTATAACTGAATGTCAGAAGTGGCAGTACATTACTGCTGCCATTTACTATTTGTCACAGAGACCAAAGGATCAAAGTCCATTCCTGGTACAGAGTAGAAGGGGACTATAAAAAGGACGCTGAAAGTATCAGGAGGCCGAGTTCCTTGGGGGCTGCCTTGAGGGCTGGCCAGCACAGGCACCATCACCCCAGTTAGGGTGTCTAAACCAGCTCCATATCCATCCAAATACTTTTTTCATCTGTCTTGTTTGAACATGAAATGGGAGAGACACTAAGTACATTATCAAGAAAGCATCAATGCATTGCCTGAGTGCCTTTTGTGTACTAAATGCAACAGTGGGTTCCATAGAGTTCACTGAAACAATAGGATAACATTTTCCCCTCAGGACCTTTAGGATGTGGTTGAGAAAACAGTACAGACACTAGGGTATGGAGAATACCATTTCTCATGAAACTATACAAATTCAACTCAACCGTAGCTTAGGCAAAGAGGGACATTTCCTGGAAACCTTGTGTGGCTCAGGGAAGGGCAGAGGTGTGGGAACAGCTGGACACAAGGCACAAATCCCACTGGGACTCTTTCGGTCCATCTTCATTCCTGTTGCTCTCTCTGTATTGATTGGCCTCATGCACTCCAACTGGTTTCTTTCACATGGTAGCCAATGAGGCTTCTGGCAGCTCTTGGTCTACATCTTACAGCTGTGCAATGTGGAAGGTAATGATTGTGTGTAGTTCTAAATTTTAAAGTTTAAGAGGAGGGCTCTGATTGGTCCAGCCTGATTCCTGGACCTATCAGTGTGTCTCCATGGCGTTGTCCAAGCTCATTAGGTGTCAACCCTGTGACAGACACTGTGGAGGTGCTGGAATTACAAAACACAAAATAAAACGCAGTTTCTTGCTAAAGAGATGACAGTATTCTGGAGACGGGGCAGGAAGCTTAAGAAACTCATCTGTAGGTCTGAAACAATCCTAAATGGAAGATCCTGCTTGCACAACTACCCTGTGTAACAGGGGAGGCAGTCAGAGTGTGGGTGAGCCTGAAGGTTGTGTGAGGCTATGTATCATTTCCATTCCATTTCCTTCCTTCCTTCCTTCCTTCCTTCCTTCCTTCCTTCCTTCCTTCCTTCCTTCCTTCCTTCCTTCCTTCCTCCCTTCCTCCCTCCCTCCCTCCCTCCCTCCCTGCCTCTCTCTCTCTCTCTTTCTCTCTTTCTCTCTCTCTTTCTTTCTTTCTTTTCTTTCTTTCCTTCCTTGTCTCACTCTGTCACCCAGGCTGGAGTACAGTGACGTGATCTCAGCTCACTGCAACCTCCGCCTCCCAGGTTCAAGTGATTCTCCTGCCTCAGCCTCCTGAGTAGCTGGGATTACAGGTGCATGCCACCACACCTGGCTAATTTTTTATATTTTGGGCAGACGGGGTTACACCATGTTGGCCAGGCTGCTCTTTAGCTCCTGAACTCAGGTGATCTGCCCATCCATGGCCTCCCAAAGTGCTGGGATTACAGACGTGAGCCACCGCGCCCGGCCTCCATTCCCATTTCGAACTTCAGTTCTTTTCCACTTGTCTTGATTTAGTTGGATCTACTGGCTCTCTCTATGCTGCTTCATTAGGATGCCAGTTCTTTGCATAAGAAACCCTTCCTAGGCTGTGTTCTGAGTAGCATGGAGCTTGCTGAAATGCACAGGATTTCTAACAAGTCATAATAGTTTCTGACAAGAGCTTTCTTTCAGAGGAAAATGTGAGAAACCAAGTGAGGTAGAAATGTCTTTGTTTTCACTGAAGTACAGTCAGGATGAATAATTAGGAAATTGATACTGAACTCAGCTGCATTACCTGAGCTGTTAGTCAAAACAAGGTAGATGAGGGTGTGGGTGTGTTGGTGCTTCCAGAAGGCAGGTGGAAGTTCTCAAGTCTTCGAGTCCATGTGTCTGTTAATGGTTCCATCCAACTGGATGATGAGGGCAGAATTCCTGTTTTCCAAAGTGACACATGAGAGTAAGTGTGTATCTAGCTAGTCAAATGGTGTAATTTTAGGAAAGAGATAGGTTTCTAACTCTAAAATAATGCCCTTCGGTAGAGAGTCGTGTTCGTGCCACTGCACTACAGCCTGGGCAACAGAATGAGACCCTGCCCAGCTGACCCCCGCCAAAAAATAATGCTCTCAGCTCCATACTCAGTATCAAAATGCCTCGGTCCGAGACAAAATATTTTATTTTAAGGTTAAAAAGAGACAAAAATATTTCTGAAAGATTTAAGATGCTGATGTACATTTATATTAAAATGTTAATAAATCACATCAAGTGCTTTCTGGGATTTTTTTTTAATTGGATGAGTCATGTGCATGGTCGTGTGTGTGTGTGTGTGTGTGTCTGTGTGTGTGTGTGTGTTTGCGTGTGTGTGCGTGTGAATAAGATTAGGGACATGGACATCAAATTCCTAATACCCAATTTTAGCTAGAGCTGATTCTAATATTAAATTCTTATTCTGCTTCATACTACATATAATTAATATGTTTGAATGGGAATTCTGTCTGCAAAATAACAATAGAGAGCCAGCCATTGGACTCTTGTAGAATATTTATTCCTTTGACTATTTATTTTAATAATGTGTCTGGATATTTGCATTCTATAAGGTTAGTTCTCTCAAAGCTTAATTCTTAATAGAATTAAGGAACATAGAAGTTAACTTTTTTCCCTCTCAAGTATTTAGTTCAGGAATAGAGAAAAGTTCAACATTCCTTTCCCAATGTGATATCTTTCACTAGAGCCTTATCGCGTTCAAATGACAAGGTTTGGCTATAATTCAAATCAGATAAGGCATGTTATTTATTTTAAGTCCCTTTAAGAACACAGCCAATTAGAGCCTGTCGAATGAGATGCACATCACTGAGGTTTCCTAGAAAGGGCTTGGCCATGGGGTTTTGAAGCCCTGTTACAAAGCATGGCAGGTTGCCTGTTTTAAAAAGGACATTTATTTTTGGAAACCTGTGATCCTCTTGTTAGCCTCAAACTCCCTTGCTTGTAGGTGTTTCAAAGAAATCTGAGCCCTTGCCAGGCTATTTCTATAAAGTCACCTATTATTTTTTTTTTTTCCCCAGAGACTGCCTGGGAGAAGGAATTAAGTAAAAATAGGCTTAATAAAACTGTTCCATGCTTAATTCAACTGACTTCAAATCAATAGTTTATCAAATTTCTATTAATGAATTACTTTATTAATTCATTTATTTGGCAAATATTTATTGAGGGCTGACTATGAGCTAAGTATCACAGTTAATGCAGTTGATTTTGTCTCTTCTTTTATGGCGACATCCAAATATAAAAACACGTATGAACATGAATACACAAATGAACAGCAGATACAGGTAAGAGCGTGGCTGGGTTAGTGCCTGAATTGAGAGGGCTGGAGATACTCTCTTTTAGGGGAAGCCATTGATATGAGGTCTTCATGGCCAGAAGGAATTAGACTTGTGAAGACCCAGGGTAGAGCATTCAGAGCAGAGAGAAGACTTGGTCCAAAGGCCCCAAGGTGGGAATAAACTCAGTATGTTGGAAGAATACAAAGAAGGTTCTGTGTGACAGAGCTTGGAGGGAGGGGCTCAGACAGTGTGGCTCAGAAAAGTGGGCAGGGCCTAGACCATGGATGAGGTTGTAGGTTGGGGGAAGGAGTTTAGATTTGAGTGCGATGAAAAACCACTGGAGAGTTTTAAGCAGAGAAATTGCAGGGTCTAATTTAAACTTTCTTTGTGGAAAATTGATTATAGGAAATAAGAGTGTGCTGGGCATGGTTGCTCACGCCTATAATCCCACCACTTTGGGAGGCCAAGGCAGGCGGGTCACCTGAGGTCAGGAGTTTGAGACCACAATGGCCAACATGGTGAAACTCCATCTCCACTAAAATACAAAAATTAGCTGGGTGTGGTGGGGCGCACCCATAATCCTCCTGCTTGGAAGGCTGAGGCCGGAGAATTGTTTGAGCCCGGGAGGCAGAGGTTGCAGTGAGCCGAGATTGTGTCACTGCACTCCAGGTTGGGCAACAGAGCAAGACTCTGTCTCCGAAAAAAAAAAAAAAAAAAGGAAATAAGAGTGGAGATAGGGAGATCAATTAAGAGGAAATTATATTAAATAGTAGGCTAGGGCCAGGATATACATAGTATAGAGAGTTTGTGGAAAAATCTCACAGTCTGGAGGAAGAAAATGCACACCTGTGTGTGTATATACATTTATACACAGACACACAAAGACACACACAGACACGGTTTAGTCTATTTGGGCTGCGATAACCAAATGCCATCAACTGGGTAGCTTGTAAGCATCAGACATTTATTTCCCACAGTTCTGGAGGCTGGAGTCCAAGATCAAGGTGCTGGCAGGCTGTGTGTCTGCTGAGGATTTGTTTCCTGATTTCTAGATGGGTCTCCTTGCTGTGTCCTCACCCGATGGAAGAGGTGGGGCAGCTCCCTGGGGTTTCTTGTATCAAGGCACTAATCGCATTCATGACCGCTGCACCCTCATGACCTAATCAATTCCCCAAAGTCCCGCCTCCTAAGAAGTATCATTACATTGGGGGTTGGGCTTCAACAGAAATTTTAATTGTTGTGGGGACACAAACTTTCAGACCGTAGTGGTATATATTCAAACCTTTTCTTTAAAACACTCTATTTACATTTTACAACATACGTAATCTATGGATACTATAATATATATATTATTCATAAATAAATCCGTATATCTAATAGAGAATTGTATGTGCTCAAAAATAATTTATTGGTGGGGCAGCAGCTCACACCTGTAATCCCAGTGCTTTGGGAGGCCAAGGTGGGAGGATAACTTGAGCCCAGGAGTTCGAGATCAGCCTTGGCAACACAATGAGACCTCATTAGTATAAAATATAATAATAATAATTAGGAGGGTGTGGTGGCGCATGCCCGTGGTCTCAGCTACTCTGGAGGCTGAAGTGGGAGGATTGCTTGAACCTAGGGGGTTGGGGCTGCAGGGACTGTACCACTGTACTCTAGTCTGGGTGACAGAGTGAGGTCCTCTCTCTCACTCTCTCTCTCAAAAATAAATATGTATATAAATTTACACACACACACACGTTTATATATCTGTTTTATTGATGTATGTGTGATGAAATGGTTTCAGAAGTCATGGTCTAGGTGTAAGATGATGGTGATTTGGATGTGTTGGTAGTATTAGAAGAGGAGAGAAGCAGATGCATTGGGGATACGGTTTGAAGGTAAAATTCACAAGATTTGTTGATGGGATGTGCCATACACAGTGTGGGAGCCATGAGCACACGTATGGCTTAGATGTGGCCCAGCCCTCAGAAAGCCTTGCAGCCCTGTGGTATTTTCTTGACTGAAGACCCAGGATGTAGCAGTTCTCAAGTTTTGTTTACTTTCACATTCATGATGACTCACAGTTTCCCCAAGGAAAATAACTTTTTCTGCACTTCATAGCTACCTCTTTGCACATTTCTAGGGGCCACCATTTTGCCTTACATTGTCTGGAATTGTCCAGACAAACAGTTCAGAGTGATATCCTGAAAAGGTGCTATGTGTGTGACTGTGTGTGCATGCATCTATGTCTGTCTTCAAGAGTCTTTTCCAGTAAAGTGACTCTGCCTTAGGGTTGTATTTTTTTTCTTTGTTTTCTAGAGGCGGGGTCTTTATTTGAGACTGCAGAAACAAAGGAATAATTGGAGATAAACCATCTCATTGCATGACTAACAGCTCAGGTCTCAAGGACAAGGAGCAGGTTTCTCCTGGTGCTTGGGGCCACATACGGAAGCTCTCATTTGTTTTTACTAAATATGATTATAATAGAATGTAACCCAACTATGGTGATATAGTTTGGATGTGTGTTACAAATCTCACGTTGAAGTGTAATCCTCAATATTGGACGTGAGGCCTGTTGGGAGATGATTGAATTAAGGGAGTGGTTTCTCATCAATGGTTTAGCATCAACCTTGGTGCTGTCCTTGCAATAGTAAGTGACTTCTTGCGTGATCTGGCTGTTTGTAAGCGTGTGGTACCTCCCCCCTCTATCTCTTCCTCCTGCTCTGGCCATGTGAAGTGCTGGCTCTCCCTTCCCCTTCCACCGTGATTGTAAGTTTCCTGAGGCCTCCCCAGAAGCTAAGCAGATGCATCGTGCTTCTTGTACAGCCTGCAGAGCCATGAGCCAATTAAACCTCTTTTCTTCGTTTCTTTTCTTTTCTTTTATTTTTGAGACATAGTCTTGCTCTGTTGCCCCGGCTGGAGTGCAGTGGCACAACCTTGGCTCACTGTAACCTCTGCCACCTGGGTTCAAGTGATTCTCCTGCCTCAGCCTTCCACGTAGCTGGGATTACAGGAGCGCACCACCAGGCCCAGCTAATTTTTTGTATTTTTAGTGGAGATGGGGTTTCACCATGTTGACCAGGCTGGTCTCAAACTCCTGACCTTGTGATCTACCTGCCTTGGCCTCCCAAAGTGCTGGGATTACAGGCATGAGCCACCATGTTTGGCCAAACCTCTTTTCTTTATAAATCACCTAGTCTCAGGTGTCTCTTCATAGCAATGTGAGAATAAACTAATACATGTGGTGATTTCTACATATGATCTGTTTTTGTCTTTGCCAGGCTTTATGCCTACCCCCTTTGTTCTTATTCTCCTGATACACTACAAAAAACCCTACTCACACCAAAGGCATTAGTGAACACTATTAAACTTACTGAAAATGTTGACCTCAGAAGATGTCTGTTTTCCCTGAGTTCACTCTCACTGGCCATCCAGATGCTCTTTTCCTCACCCAGCCCTGAAACCAGCTTCACTTCTCTCAGCTTTCTTTTTCATTGGAAATTGCTGCCTCCTTTGGGGGACACCCTGCTATGTGCTCTGGAAGTTATCTTCTAGACAAACCTGATCCCTCACTGAGATGGAATTCATGCACCAACTTCTACAAAGACAACACTTCCTCTGTGTTGTCACAGTGCAATGACAGTGATCACCAAGTGTGAACAATCATAACACCACCATGATGACAAAGATTTTTGAGTTCCATATGACTGACCAACAAGTGCACTTTTGGAATATGATCTGTATTTATGTTAGCGACCGTCTTCTATCTATTAAAATTATCTACTCTAATTTTTCTAAGAAACAAAACCTGGATGTGAGGGTGATCTAGCTGTGACATCTGTCACCCCATTGATCGCTAGAGTTGAGTCTGCTGATTGGGCTGGCTAGGCAGGCGTCCCCTTCCTCTGTCACCGCTCCGCGTGCATCTCTTCCGAAGCTGTGCGCTCAGTCGAAGAGGATGACCATCCCTGATAGAGGAGAACTGCTCTTCGGTCAAGGGTATATGAATAGCTGCCCTCCCCTGCTAGAACCTCCAAACAATCTCTCAAGAAACAAAAAACCTATTTCTTATTATGTCAGAGTGTTTTAGCTTTTCAGGGAGAAACAAATACTCAATAAACAGATAAAGTAGGCTATGTTGTTATTATTTTTATTCTAGGAAGGAGACTCACATTCTATTAGGTTAGGTATTAGGTTAGAACCTTATTTTTTTTTTTTTTTTTTTTGAGAAGGAGTCTCACTCTTGTTTGCCCAGGATGGAGTGCAATGGCGCCATGTTGGCTCACCACAACCTCTGCCTCCCAGATTCAAGCGATTCTCTTGCCTCAGCCTCCTGAGTAGCTGGGACTACAGGCATGCGCCACCATGCCAGGCTAATTTTGTATTTTTAGTAGAGACGGGGTTTCTCCATGTTAGTCAGTCTGGTCTCGAACTCCTGACCTCAGGTGATCGGCCTGCCTCGGCCTCCCAAACTGCTGAGATTATAGGCATGAACCACTGCGCCCCGCGGTTAGAACCATTTTAAAGAAAAACATGGCCAGGCACAGTGGCTTATGCCTGTAATCCCAGCACTTTGGGAGGCTGAGGCGGGTGGATCATTTGAGGTCAGGAATTTGTAACCAGCCTGGCCAACATGGTGAAACCGCGTCTCTACTAAAAATACAAAAATTACTAGGCCATGATGGCAGGGGTCTGTCATCCCAGCTACTTGGGAGGCTGAGGCAAGAGAATCGCTTGAACCCGGGAAGCAGAGGTTGCACTCCAGCCTAGGCGACAGGGAGAGGCTCCATCTCGGAAAAAAAAAAGAAAAAAAAAAAAAAGAAGAAAAACATAAGTCACTGTTTTCTAATAAAGAGGCATGAGAGGAACTACTCTGCCATTTTGTAGCTGCTGCTGTTGTTGGGTGGAAACTAAGTCTTGGGGTCCGGGTTTTGGTCTTGAATGTTTGTTTGCAAAACATAGAAGACTCCTATACTCTAACAAGTGAAAATCAATGTAAGAATGTTGAACATATGCTCACAAAATGATGCACTTCATTCACACTTGGTGAATTAATGGGTAGAGACTAAGCAGAGAACGTGTCATTTCACTTGACAAATGCTGTTTTGTCTGTGGCTTGATTATAAGAACCACAAAAGCATGTCAGTAATGTAGTTTGAGTGAAAGGATGAAAATACAGGTAGGACATTTAAAATCATCAGTTGTGCAATTGTCATTCTTTCTGACTGCCTGATACATTTTGAACACTTTTAAGATACCTGGAGAATTCCACGACTATGTTTAGTCTTAGTGGCTTAAAAAGCACAAACTTATTATCTTAGAGTTTTGGCAATCAGAAATCCAAACAAGTCTCTCTGGGGTAAAGTCAAGGTGACAGCAGGCTCTGTTCCTTCTGGAGGCTCTAGAATTGGTCTATTTGCTTTTTTCAGCTTCTAGAAACTGTCTATATTCCTTAGGTCATGGCTGTGTTTATCTTCGAAGCTAGCAGCATAGAGTCTTCGGATCTGTCTGTCCTCTGCTTCTCTGTCGCCTCCTCCTCTCCTCCTCTCCCCCAACTGCCTTCCTCCCACAAGGAACCCCTGTGATTGGACAAGGCACACCTGGATAATCCAAGATAATTTTCCCACCTCAAGTTCCTCAGTCACATCTGCAAACTCCTTTTTGCCATGTAAGGTAGTTTATCACTAGTTTCCAGGGTCAGGACATGGATCTCTTGGGGGGCTGTTTTCTGTGTACCACACCCCCCACTCAATTTCCTACCCAGAAACTCACTTTCCCAGCCTCCTTTGCATGGGCTATGGTTAGCATGAGTGAGTGAGGCACTCACCTCACAGGGCAAATTTAAGGGGTCGCCAGAAAATGCAGTAATCAAGATAAATAACTTTTTTATTCTTTTCTGAGACAGAGTCTTGCTCTGTCACCCGGGGTGGAATGCAGTGGCACCATCTCGACTCACTGCAACCTCTGCCTCCCGGGTGCAAGTGATTCTCATACCTCAGCCTGCTGAGGAGCTGGGATTACAGGCACATGCCATCACACCCAGTTAATTTTTGTATTTTTGATAGAGACGGGGTTACGCCGTGTTGGCCAGGCTGGTCTCAAACTCCTGACCTCAGGTGATCTCCCTGCCTTGGCCTCCCAAAGTGCTGGGATTACAGGCCTGAGCCATCGTATCCGGCCTAAGATAAATAACATTTTAATGCAATATTTCAAAAAATTCAAGAAATCTATGTTGTTAACATTTTCAAACAAAGACAGCATTACAGATTTTCCCTTTTGACTTTGGCTTCAATGTGGCCAAGCATGGCGGTATCCTTTGCAACTCAACAAAGCATGTGACCCAGACTGCATAGATGAGGTGCATTTGTGGTAGGCTTTCACTTAGAGCAAGCAAAAGAAGCAGGGGCCTGGCACACAGCATTCATGCCAGCTTGTTTGGGATGCTCATGGCTGAGAGCAGAAGTGGAAAGCATGGGGCCTCAGAGATGTGAGCTGCTTGCCAGGGCCCTTGCTCTGAGACAAACTCCGTGGCCTGTGGGCAGTAGGTTGGTGAAACTTAAGTTTTGTTCCTCGTCACGCTGCCTATAAACCCATTCTCTGTCCATCAGGAGATTCTGAGAGCTACTTGTTACCCTTTATGAAACCTCTTTTCTGCTTAAATAACCAATCTACTGTTTTTTGTAACGAACAACCCTGAATAATGTAACTTATCAGTAAGGACCATCTGAGTTGGTTGGCACAGGCAAGACAAAGCCACAGGTGCAGGTCAGTGTTAAAGGGCATCCTAGTGGGTCCTTAATCAAGGAAATAAAGCACACATGCTTCATTTAAAAACTCATCCTTGTTGGGCATGGTGGCTCACGTCTGTAACCCCAACACTTTGGGAGGCCGAGGCGGGTGGATCATTTGAGGTCAGGAGTTCGAGACCAGCCTGGCCAACATGGTGAAACTCCGTCTCTACTAAAAATACAGAAAACTAGCAGGGCTGGTGGCACATGCCTGTAATCCCAGCTACTTGGGAGGCTGAGGCAGGAGAATCGCTTGAGCCTGGGAGGCGGAGGTTGCAGTGAGCCAAGATCGTGCCACTGCACTCCAGCCTGGGCGACAGAGCAAGACTTTGTCTCAAAAAAACTCAAAACAACAACAACAACAAAAACCTCACCCTAATATTCTCTGGAATCTAGAAAGAAAATCTTTACTTCTCAGTTCCTCACCTGGATACTTCACCAGTTCTAAATCAGTAGCTTATTCAGGGCTTTGTTAGTGATAAGAAGATAATGACTTTATCTTTGCACATTGAATAACAAATCAATTCGTGTTGGAATCATAGGTGCTGGAAGATGTTTCTGATGATAGGAGCCTTGGTGGTCTCTCTCTCTGAGTATTCTGAGAGGGGCAAAATTGTTCGTGGTTCCATATTTCAGAATATCCAGGCCTTATATTCTGGCTCTTAATTTAGCTGATTTTTCTGTGGAGGGTCAAAGATGGCATTGCGACAGTTTGCTCCAAAATTCTCATGAGATATCTGGCTTGTATAGCTCCTTTCTTTAAGATATTTCTTGTACAGATCCTTTCTTGGAGAGATTTCTTGTCTTTTTGTCCAAGCCTATTGAATTAAATTGACTATGTATTAGAATCAATTATGCATTTGAAAAATAATTTTCCCTCAATCTTAAGACTCTATTATTATTGAATCACAAATCTGTGTCTAGTAGAAAATAACAGACACAAATAAGCAAATGTTGAGATTAGTACTGAAGGGAGCTTAAGTGAAGTAGACTGTCAGCTTAGTTAGGACAGCATCCTGTGACATTTTGGCAAGCTTGAGATCAGTGAAAATTAGCTGAAACCGGCTGCTGGGCTCCAAGTGTGAGCAGACTCGTTTTTACTGAACTGAAATCGTAGATTTTACATGCAAAACCAAGGGTCCTATAGCAGTTCTTCTGTGCTAATTTTTTCCTACCCCTTATTTCTTTCTAACTCCTGCAACTGTTTTACTAAGGTTTAAAGTGGTTTGTGGAAGGTTGACAAGTAGGATGATATAATCAATGACTGTGGCCAAATCAACACCCTTCCACACTGATGTGAGAAGTACTCTTTTATTCCTTTCAAGTGAAACTAACACGTTTATCTATTGGATATTGACAAAATGCCCAATACTGTCGTAGGTATTACCAGAGATAAAAGTAAAAGCTCCGAGGCTTGCCTTCTAGACATGTAAAATATAATTGGAGAGTGCAAATTTGTATTTAAGAAAAAATACAGAGTAAGATATGACAGTGTGAAATTAGGTGAAAATTGTGGGGTACTGACTACCATATGTAATTTAGGAATTCAGATGAAAGACAGATGAATGCTGGCCAGAGGGAGCCATCTAGGCCATCTAGGATGGCTGGCTTGCTTTCCTTCCTTCCTTCCTTCCTTCCTTCCTTCCTTCCTTCCTTCCTTCCTTCCTTCCTTCCTTCCTTCCTTCCTTCCTTCATTCCTTCGTTCATTCGTTCTTTCTTTCCTTCTTTTGAGACAACGTCTCATTCTGTCACCCAGGCTGGAGTGCAATGGTGGCACAATCTTGGCTTATTGTGCCTTAACCTCCTGGGCTCAAGCGATCCTCCTGCCTCAGCCTCTTATGTAGCTGGGACCACAGGCAAGCACGACCATGCCTGTCTACTTTTTAAATATTTTGTAGAGATGTGGTCTCACTTTGTTGCCCAGGCTTGTCTTGAACTCCTGGACTTCCATGATCCGGAGAGAGCTTTCTTGAGGGTGGTTGCCTGAGTAGCCTTCTTCCCCACCTGGTAAACCTTAGAATTCAGAATATGAATTAAAGAATATAAATTAAAGTCATATTTAATTGAGGATATGAATTAAAGAACAAATACGCTAAGAAGTAGCTGGTTCTCAGCTTAGATTCAGTCACGAAAATAAAAAGAAAAAACACGTAAGATATTTCCAGCAAAGAGGTATTGAATGTGGAGAATTAGATTACAGTTTACATTAGATTTAGATTTACCCATAGAATTAAATTACAGTTGTTAGAAGGGTTGGAGGAGCAGAAAGGAGAGTGCAGTTTTCAGAGGTCAGGAGCTACAGAAACCTGCTTCAAACTGCTTAGACACCGCAAAGGCTTCAAAAGGAAAGGTGTGTACTCTCCTTCTACCCTCTAATCTCACACAAGAGCCTCCTTTTGGCAGATCCTCGGCTGGAACCAAGCCGGCATGGGCGTCTATGAAATGTGGTCTCCATGCTTCTATCCCCCGCGAAGAACCAATAGACAATATTTAGCTCAGGACTGGTAGGATGCACGTGATGTTTTAGAAGGATTTTTCTGCTAGTGACCAAAGTCCAATTTCCCTAAAAATGCTTTTTCTTTTCTTGTCTAACCCATTCTGTATCCCATTGCCACTGCTTTTGGATTTGTTTTTGTCTTGTTAGTTTGTATCATATTAACACTTTATGCTTGCTTCACATATATGAGTTTTATTTCCCTAACTGGATTTTTTTTTTTTTTCCTAACTAGAGTTTTAAAGATTGGGAGCAGGCTGGATGCAGTAGCTCACACCTGTAATTCCAGTACTTTGAGAGGCTGAGGAGGGAGGATTGCTTGAGCCCAGGAGTTCGAGACCAGCCTGGGCAACATAGTGGGACCTTGTGTTTATTTTTATTTTTTCAATTAAAAAAATTAGAAGCAGAACTTCATTTATTAGCAAATAATAATCTGTGAGCACAAAGAACGAGACACTGTTGAGGATGCTGAAGACAGAGCAGTGACCAAAACAGTCCTAATCTTACTGGAGCTTCTATTCCAGCAAGGGAAACTGAGAATAAACAACAAATGCCTTTGTAATATCACATGGAGATAAACGCTCTGCAGAAAAAAAGAAAGTATTACAAAGTGATAGTCAAGGACAGTGGTGGGTGTGGCAGGGTGCTACTTCATCAATAGTGGTCAGGAAAGGATTCTCTGATAAGAGGAGGGTAGGATATGAGAGAGAGGGAACCATGTGCGTTTCTGGGGAAAGAGGTTTCTAAGCAGACAAATGAGGAAATATGGAGTGAGGTGGGAAGTAGCACAGCACAGCACATTTGAGAAACAGCCAGAAGTCCAGTGAGGATGGAAAGGAGAGAGCAAGGAGAAGTGGTAAAAAATAAGATGACAGACGGGGGAAGACCATATGTTACTTATATCTTATTTCTTCTGTGTCCCTCCTAGAGTTGGCCTTCTTTTGGGAAAGCAGCCATGTTTCACTCCAGTCTTCAAACCCAACACCCACCATCTCAAGCATTATCATTTTCCCTTCTGTATTTTATTTTGTGTCTTCTCTCCGATGTGGCTCTGTAGCTACATTTACTTTTTCTTTTATTAAATTGCAAAGACCGCTTGCTGGAATGATGTATAGATTCGTTATTCCTGTAGGCAGGTTGCCCTAGCAACGAGAAAATCTTACCCATTTCAGCAAATTTTATCAATAAAGCAGTCTAACCGGAGACTAAGGTTCACGTAATTAAATGTCTGCTGTACTTTTCCTCTGTTCCTTAACCATGGTAATTTTTGGATTGTTAATTAGCCGAATGCCAATTGATTAAATGGCTCCACAGAAGTGGAAATTAAGAAAGTGTAATAATAGAATGATCCTAAGCAGTCACAGGTGACAGCCGCAACTCACCATTTGTTTTGGTTTCCAAGTTAACCACAGCAAATCTTTATCCTTTCCAGGAAGAGGCATACAGGTTCCATGTTGAACACCTGGAATCCATTTAGACTGGCCCGTATCCACTACCTAAAAAGCCTTGGGTGCTCAGGAAGCAGTGTTTGGAAGGAGAACAGAGTGATCCGGTCGTGCCAACTGCAGTCGAAGAATGATCAGCGATGTGGCTCCCTGAAGGGGCAAACAAAGTGAAATAAATACATGCCAGCCGGGCACAGTGGCTCACGCCTATAATCCCAGCACTTTGGGAGGCCGAGGTGAAAGGATCACTTAAAGCCCAGGAGTTCGAGGCCAGCCTAGGCAACACAGTGAGACTCCATCTCTACCAAAAAAACAAAACAAAACAAACACACCCCAACAATTAGTTGGTCATGGTGGTGCATGACTGTAGTCCCTGCTATTCAGGTGGCTGAGGCAGGAGGATTGCATGAGCCTGGAAGGTTGACGCTGCAGTGAGCCGAGATTGAGCCACTGCACTCCAGGCTGGGTGACAGAGTGAGACTCCGTCACACACAAACACAAAATACATGCCATCCCTCTCAGGTTAAAACTTAAGGTTAAAACCTGGGGCTCAAATGATAATAGTGGTTACACTGAATATGTGGTCACATATTTGTTAGAAAACATAAACTTTTAAGTATAACCTCCTCTATAAGGTCATATATCCAATTCATTCATAACAGAGTTGACCTTCAGAGATCAATATGTCCACTTTCTTGCATTCATAAAAGGTATTATGTACATTTTTCTAATCTTGTCTGCATTTGTGATTTTAAAAAATCCTTCAGAAAAGATGATATCATGGTCTACTATGGCTATAAATGGCATGACTATAGAATCATCTTCATCTTCTTTTGGGGGAAGTTTTCTTTGAAACACAGCCCAAGTCTTTCTGGGTTCTATGTCATGCATAGATACCTAATTTGGCATGACGGATTCTGTGAAATGATTGTTTTGGCTCGCCATTCAATAATAATGTAACCTCCTTATTCTAAGGGACGTAGTTCACTGCAATGGGAAGGGGTGTATGTAGGTATTGGAGAGAGACTCCTATCTCACCACGTTGAAGCTAAGTTTAAGCAGTCTGTTATCCTCACTGATACTCACTCTTACCACCACTATTTTCCCCACTGTGAAATGACTAAAATGCCATCCACCACTCTTGGCTGCTCTGAGAATTAAAAGATAACCTACACAGAGCCGGGCACATAGGAAGCATTCAGTGAACTTTTTTTCCTTTTCCTTCTCTTGTCCTTAAAAATATACAACATGAAATTAAATAGGATGTAGCCACACTGTTGAGATAAATTTTCTTGTAGCAAATCTTATGTTTTATTTATTTATTTATTTTGAGATGGAGTTTTGCTTTTGTTGCCCAGGCTGCAGTGCAATGGCACAATCTTGGCTCGGGTCACTGCAACCTCCACCTCTTGGATTCAAGCGATTCTCCTGCCTCAGCCTCCTGAGTAGCTGGGATGACAGGCACGCTCCACGACGCCCGTCTGATTTTTGTATTTCTAGTAGAGATGGTGTTTCACCATATTGGTCAGGCTGGTCAGGAACTTTTGACCTCAGGTGATCCACACGCCTTGGCCTCTCAAAGTGCTAGGATTACAGGCATGAGCCACCGCGCCTGGCCATATGTTTTATTTTTATAAAAAGAAACATAAATGTAAGTGAAACGTAAATGTAATAAACAAATGTAAGTTAAAAGAGTAACTAAAAACACAGATGCCAAATGTGATTCCATAGAAAGACTTTAATTTTCTATCATTTTATCCATAAATGTACCAATATGTATTTCAAAAGATAATTACTCCTTTTCTGATAAAATAACTGCAAACCATTGTTTCATGTAAAAATAGTAACACATTTCTTGGTATTATCCAATAACTATTCAATGTCATTATGTTTTACAATTTGTTTTTTATAATCAGATGCCAAATAAAAAATACATATATTTTGAAAAAATAAGCTTAAGATGATCTCATACCATTGAAATCAGTTATTTAGTAATTGGTAAAACAGGCTCATATGGTTTGGCTGTGTCCCCACCCAAATCTCACCTTGAATTGTAATAATCCCCACATGTCAAGGGCGAGGCCAGGTGGAGATAATTGAATCATGGGGATGGGTTTTTCCTGTGCCATTCTGGTGACAGTGAATAAGTCTCACGAGATCTGACAGTTTTATAAAAGGGAGTTCCTCAACAAGCTCTCTTGCCTGCTTCCATGTAAGATCTGTCTTTGCTTCCCCATTGCCTTCCATCATGATTGTGAGGCCTCTCCAGCCATGTGGAACTGTGAGTCCATTAAACCTCTTTCCTTTGTAAATTACCCAGTCTAGGTTAGGTCTTTATTAGTAAAGTGAGAACAGACTAACACACAGCTTTATAAAAGATTTTTTGTTACCATAAGTTGTATCTCTTGTCTAAAATATTTATAAGCAAACCAAGAAAAAAGCTTGCATTAGTCAATGTTCCCAGAGAAACAGTACACACACTGTATTAGTCCGTTTTCATGCTACTGCATAAGATCTCATGAGACTGACTCACTATCATGAGAACAGCACAGGAAAGACCTGCCCCCATGACTCAGTCACCTCCCATCGGGTCCCTCCCACAACACGTGGGAATTCAAGATGAGATTTGAGTGGTGACACAGCCAAACCATATCACATATGCATACATATACACACACATATACATATATACATGTGTACATACATTTATCTGTTGATTGATTGATTGGAATTGGCTTACATGATTCTGGAGAGCAGCAACTTCAAAACTGGTAGGGCAGACTGGTAGGAAATTTAGCTAGGAGAAACCTCAGTCTTTGCTTTTAAGGCTTCCAACTGATTGGATCAGGCCCATCACATCATGAAAGGTACTGTGTTTTTACTAGAAGTCTGCTGATTTCCATGTTAATCACATCCATAAATACCTTCACAGCAACACCTAGACTGGTGTTTAACCAAACAACAGAGCACCATAGCCTAGCCAAGTTGACACGGAAAATTAACCATCAAAAAGCTCAAAACAAGAGATCTGATATTTTGATAGTTCTGGTTTTCTAATGGTAATTTCTTTTTTAAAATGTAAGGGGATAAAAAAGAAGTGAAACCAGGATGTAAAAGAAGTATGGCCACTAGAATAAAAGTGATTCTTCTCATAATAGCAACTTCCTTATCCTTCATCTTTTTCATTTCCTTAATGATAGCTCTTTTATATGATAAAGCTTTAAGGAAGTTGGGTAGAATATTCAGAAGGTTGCTTCATAATTATTTTATATAATACTGTCAAGAAAAATGAGTAATCATGGCTGGGCGTGGTGACTCATGCCTGTAATCTCAGCAGTTTGGGAGGCCAAGGTGGGTGGATCACTTGAGGCCAGGAGTTCGAGGCCAGCCTGGCCAACATGGCGAAACCCCATCTCTACCAAAAATACAAAAATTAGCTGGATGTGGTGGCTCACATCTGTAATCCCAGCTACTTGGGAGGCAGAGGCAGGAGACTTGCTTGAGCCCAGGAGGTGGAGGTTGCAGTAAGCCAAGATCTTACCACTACACGCCAGCCTGGGTGACAGCAAGACTCTGTCTCAAAAAAAAAAAAAAAAAAAAAAAAATTTAGAAAGAAAAAGAAAAAAAAGTAATCACCTTGACAACAGAAAACTATTATATATCCTGGGCAAAATTAAAATTTGTATAATTTAAGATCTCGTTCCCTAAGATAACATTGTTTTGTTAATGTGGTATGGTTTTCATTTATTTTATTTTAGGTTTAGGGGTACATGTTCAGGTTTGTTATACAGGTAAATTCATGTTGCAGAGGTTTAATGTACAGATGATTTTGCCACCTAGGTAATAAGCATAGTACCCAATAGATAGGTTTTTGATTCTCACCCTCCCCCAACCCTCCACCATCAAGTAGATTCTGGTGTTTGTGTTCCCCTTTTTGTGTCCATATGTATTCAATGTTTAGCTCCCACTTACAAGTGAGAACATGCGATATTTGGTTTTCTGTTCCTGCGTTAGTTTGCTTAGGAGAATGGCCTCCAGCTCTATCCATGTTGCTGCAAAGGACATGATCTCCTCCTCTTTTTATGGCTGCATAGTATTCCATGGCTTATGTGTACCATGTTTAAAAAATCCAGCCTACCATTGATGAGCATTGAGGTTGATTCTTTGTCTTTGCTGTTATGAGTAGTGCTGTGATGAACATATGCATGTGTGTGTCTTTGTGGTAGAATGATTTCTATTCCTCTGGGTCTATACTCGATAATGGGATTGCTGGGTGGAATGGTAGTTCTGTTTTAAGTTCTTTGAGAAATCGCCAAAGCGCTTTCCACAATGGCTGAACAAATTTACATTCCCACCAGCAGTGCATAAGCAGTCCGTTTTCTTCACAACCTGGCCAGCATCTGTTATTTTCTGCCTTTGTAATAATGGTGTGGTTTTCTTAAGACAAATGATTTTTGTTTTGACAGCAAAAGTGTACAGAGGACTAAAATCAATGAATTAATGGGTGTTGGGTTTTGGCCTTGCAGAGATGTCTGTCTTCAGCTTGCGTGGTTGTAGCGTATGAATGTTTATGTAATTTTCCGTGACTGTCAGTTTATATCATGAGATGATCTTCTCTTGCACAGCAGGAGCTATGCCTTCAATGTCTTTGTAACATCCTCCCAATCTGATTTAGACTTTGCTGATACTGGAACTACATTCATCGGGACTGCTACACTGTGATAGTCAACTTTGATGTCAAGTTTATATGTCACTTTTGCTAGGCTATAGTATTAAGTTATTTAATCAAACATTAATCTAGAGGTTGTTGTGAGAGTATTTTGTAGATGTGGTTAATATCTGCAATCAACTGACTTCAAGTGAAAGAGATTAGCCTTGATAATACAGGTGAGCCTCAATCAATCCGCTGAAGGCCTAAGAGCAAACACTGAGGCTTCCTGTGGGGAAGAAGAAACTTTGCCCTGAGACTATAAAGTAGAAATCTTGGTAGAGTTTCTATCCTGTCCCCCTGCCAAGTATTTCAGTCCTGCCAACGCCCACATTCACGTAAGACAATTCCTTGAAGTTATTCTCTGAAAAATGTGTATATATCCACTTATATGTATATGTATTTATATTTACACACACACACACACACACCCTCTTAATTTTGTTTCTCTAAAGAACCTTGAATGATACTAACACGAATGCTGCTTTTGTTTGACTCATCTGTTTGCATTATTGAACTTGAAAGATGTCTGTTAAAAATCAGCTATCTTTATGAAATTGCTTTGTCCAATGGACATAAGAAATCATCTAGGCCATACTACTGTGGATGTATTTGTATTTCAAACAGTCTGGGCATGGTAGTGGTTTGGAAAACGTTTTGCATGTTACATTAAATGTAAGGTTTATCGAATGAAACGGTACCATCTTATAACAATAATTCATTTGACTGTGGGATTTAACTTTGAAAGTATTAATGGGCAAATATTCCTAGGATTGAGCTTCTAGTGATATAATTAGACGAATGAAAGTACCTAAAATCATGACCAATTTCAAATTATATATATAGTTATATATATGATAGATATATCTGTATATATATTTGTTTATATATATCTCTCTATATCTATATCTGTCTATCTATCTGCAAATGAAAGCATCCATGAACACAGGGGTGTGGGAGTTGAGAGCATTTAATCACAACTGATGGGTGAAGTTCAAAGCATGTGGTAAAGATATCTGCACAAAATTTCAGTACCGTAAACAAGGATGTCAGAATTCGGCTTGGTTTAAAAACAAACACTAGCTGAAGGATGTGGTTTAGTTTTCTGAAAAGGATACTAAAATGGAGAATAGCATGGATGTTTAGGGTATTGACTGATTCGTACACCTTCTCATAATTGCGGCCAGCAGAAATCTGCTTGGGACGAGGCTGGATGTGGAGTTCATTGTTAGCATTTTTCCAGAAAGGCAGCCACAAATATTTAGGCTTTGGAAACTCAACCTGGAGCCACTTTGTGACAGAGAACAGAAAATTGGCAACAAGTGTTTTCTGAAAGTGAATGTTCTGTGTGCGTGTTAAAACATGTGGTTTTACAAATGATCACGAGTATCACCAAACCCACAGTTTTATTACTCACATAAAGTTTTCTTCTGCTTTCTTGAGTTAACCAATGGAACTGGAGGAGTCTGACATATGAGTATTTATAAGAAGTTGGGAAAGCGATGTCAGGAAGTACAGGATTAGAGGGGATGATTTCTGGGTAATTTGCATCGAGCAAAGCATAACCATTCCTTCTGCTGACGCTGCTGTTTTGAAGGTCATGATCTCTCTCCTCATTGTCAAGTCCAGTGATTTTGAATCTCCCCTTGTTCTCTGGGGCTTCTGCTGGAGCTGCTCCTCCAGCACGCTGCTTTCTGACATCACTTTTCTCTGGCCAGTTGTTCTTCTGGTCTGCGGATTTCCCCTTTCTCCCAGGCTAGGTTGCTCGAAATTTCTTTTTTACAGAATGAAATTTAAGAGCCCCTAAGAATAAAATCATTTGGGGAAATGATTATTTCATCACTGGGAAAAAAATTTTCTAGTCTCAACTTTTCCTACCCGCTGCTATCCCTCTTCCTTACCCTTTGTAAAGAAGAGAGTTTTTTAATCACAACAAAGCATGCTAGGAATCCTTCAAAATTAACCAGAGAAAGGTATTTGCTTGTGTTGTGACTACTTCACTAAGAAAAGTCTAAAAGACCCCTGGTGTTTCCTGAGATAGATGGGTACCCCAGCTCCAAGAGCTGGCTTCAGCATGGAACCAGGGACATGGGTCCCGGAGGCCCCAGCTAGCAGCACGTGTTGGGAGAAACAGGGCAGGAGAAACTGGGCCTTGGCAAGGGTAGAACAGAAGGGAAGAAAGAGAGGGAATGAGATGGACACAGGGTACACTTCCCGCAGCCCAGGAGTGCCCCACTGTGCAGGGACTGAAGGTGCCCTTGGGAAAAGTATAGACCTGTTTTCACAGTTCCTTCTTATGTTGCACGTTTGTGAAGTTTGCATGTCTGCCAGATTTTCTCCTAGAGAGGACAGAGGCTGCCTACTCTTCCTGCCATCGCAAGGCCACTAGAGATCTCACCTGTGAGACCAGGCAGCACAGGGTCTGGACTGTGGGATGCACTTGAGATGCAGCAGTTGCTGTAATCTCTCTTCTGTCATTTCACCAAAGCATCACACCCACATCCCTACCTTCTGAAGCAGCATCCTTGTCTGGGGTAAATACTAGGGGTCTGTCATCTCATGCCAAGATTAAGGACACGGACACACGCAGGTGGGTTAGCGAGCAGAAAGTTTACTAGGCAGATGAAAGGAGAGAGGAGAGCAGCTCTTTCTCTTGTGAGAAAAGCGTCTGAAAGGGAAAAGCCAGCCTGCGGGGCACCACTGCAAATTTTATAGGCAGGCTTGAGGAGGCGGTGTCTGATTTACATAGGGCCCACAGATTGGTTTGTCCAGGTGTGACATTTACACCCTAATCTTATTATGCAAATGGTCTTTCCACTTGGCCAGCGCCATCTTGTCTGCTCCTTACCGTACACGTGGCTGGCAAAGAGAAGGGCTGATGGGACTGCCATTTTGATCATGCCTAGTCACAGGTAGCCTTTTCCTATTGCCACAGTTGCCGGCATTCATGCGTGCATGTCTGCAGCTTGATTTTACAGGCTGGCTTTGTTAGAAAAGAAAATGATTTGGGGGCTGCTTTTCATTAAAAGGAAAACCTTACCAAGGACTCTTGTATCCTCACTATCCCGCTAAGTAGTTTCCAGAGGTATCACTTAGATCTCTCAATGCCTGGATGAACCCAACCTGCCCAAACTGTATTCTTCCTTCTCTCAATATTTCATCTTATGTTCCTCATTTGAAAAAGTATTGTTATTTTTCCAATCAAAGGCTTGAAAATTTAGAGTTTTCTTCGACTCTTCTTTGCATCTGATAACTCATATTTGGCATGCTTTAAATTCTGTGGCTTGTTGACTTGTGGGTCCATAGTTTGTATCTGCTCTCTTTACAGCTAACCTTGTGAATATCCTTATTCAAGGCTTGTTCACCTTGTGTGACAGCCTTTCAATTGGCTTCTTCCTCTTTCCTTTCTATCCCAAGCTGAAGAAGTTATGTAGACTTTTTTAAAAATTTATTTTTTATTTTTTTTAAGAAGGAGTCTCGCTGTGTTACCCAGACTGTAGTACAGTGGCACAATCTCGGCTCACTGCAACCTCTACCTCCTGGGTTCAAGCAACTTTCCTGCCTCAGCTTCCTGAGTAGCTGGGACTACAGGCAGGAGCCACCACGCCTGGCTAATTTTTGTATTTTCAGTAGAGACAGTGTTTCACCATGTTGGCCAAGCTGGTCTTGAACTCCTGACCTCAAGTGATCCACCTGCCTTGGCTTCCCAAAGTGTTGGGATCACAGGCATGAGCCACTGCTGCCTGGCCTAGATTTTTTTTTTTTTTTTTTTTTTAAATAATTTCCCTTAGTCTGCCATTACTATTCAAATCTTCTTGGTTTAAATCCATCTGTCTGGTTTCCAGAGTCTTTGGGTCTAACTTCATTCTCCAAGAATTCTTATTTCTCCTGCATAACATTTTCATTCTTGTTAGAATGGTCTTATGGGTACATAGGCTACAAAGTTATCTCTCATCACTACGCAGACCTGGAAACAAGGTGTCATGTTTACTTACAGATACCAAAGAGAGTGTTTCACAAAGCATTAGTGAGCAAGGTGGATTTTACCGAAGATTTCCAAGGAGATGCAGGAAAGGGTGTCAATTACACAGTCACTAATTTCATTAAAATCCTATAAGATTAAAAATCAACATATAATTTCTTGTCTCTGTGTTAAACAATGCTGGGATCACACATACTTTCCTGTGTGTTAAACAACATGGGGAACAACCCCTAAAACCCAAACAAAAGTGTCAGCTACTCACTTTAGGGCTGACAGCTTGCTCTTCAGGGCTTTCTTCAAACACCTCACCCCACTCCCCTTCAATCCACTCCTGTTATGTCAGAAGCTCTGCCCAGGCCCAGCCATTTCCCCACTGTGTAAGACGTACCTTACAATCACCCAGACCCCCAACCCTGTAAATATGCTTTCCCATTTTGAGACACAGCTAAGCTCTGAGAAACATTGTTCACATTTATTACAGGAAGTCTAGTACATCTAGCTGTGCTTTCTGATGGTTTTTGGAGAGATCGATGAGGTATTTTTGTTCCTTCAAAGTCCTTCATTTTTCAGGCTTTCCTCCCCCATGATTCATGTAGCTCCTAACTACCCCTCTCCCTACCAACTACCCCATTTGTGGGCAGAGCAATTTAGATCTGCTCCCACTACCAAACCCATCAGCCCTGGAGAGCCAATCACCAAGTAGACTCACCCAAAGCATTCACCCAACTGTGTGGGTCTCCATCTAGGGAGATTAATATGATTGTCTCCCCCCAGCATAACCCAGCTGTGTGGTGGGTTATTTTGTAATCCCAATACCTTGGGAGACTCAGGCAGGAGGATCGCTTGAGGCTAGGAGTTTGAGTCCAGCCTGGGTAAGATAGCGAGACCCCCATCTTTACTAAAAGCTTTTTAAAAAACGCTTACCTGGGTGTGGTGGTGCATGCCTGTAATCCATGCTACTCAGGAAGCTAAAGAAGGAGGATCCTTTGAGCCCAGGAGGTTGAGGCTACAATGAGCTATGACGGTGCCACTACACTCCAGCCTGGGTGACAAAGTGAGACTCTGCATCTAAATTTTTTTTGTTTTTTTTGAGACAGAGTCTTACTCTGTAGCCCAGGCTGGAGTGCAATGGCGCGATCTCGACTCACTGCAACCTCCGCCATCAGGAGTCAAGCAGTTCTCCTGCCTGAGCGTCCCTAGTAGCTAGTATTACAGGCATGCACCACCACTGCCAGCTAACTTTTGTATTTTCAGAGTTTCAGTAGAGATGGGGTTTTGCCGTGTTGCCCAGGCTGGTCTCGAACTCCTGGCCTGAAGTGATCCTCCTGCCTCAGTCTCCCAAAATACTGGGATTACAGGCATGAGCCACTGTGCCCGGCCTAAAACATTTTTTTTTTAATTAAAAAAAATTAATATAAATAAATAGCACAACTCTACCTAAAGTCTGGATGGTGTGGAAGTCTCTGTAGGTTTATTCTTTTTTCCTTTCTTTTACTCTCTACCTATGTCAGGAGACTGAAACAGCTGCATAGCAGCTGTTCAAGAAAGAGTTTGAAAGCATAGAATCAGCAGATGGTAGGAAGAAATCTTCAAAACCCCAACCCTGCCTTACCTCCTTTCTTCCAAGGACAGGAACATTCATTTTTTGTGTGTGGATATAGGTTTCCATGAAGATTACGTTCCTTTGCAACAAACTTCCCCTGCTTTAGCACCATGGCGTGGTAACATCTCTGATTTCAAAAAAGAAAAAAGGAGAGAAAGGCTTTGAGGAAACCCAGAAATTCTTTGGGATTAACCAGTGTTTCTGTGAACCTGTCGGAAGCATGGTTGAATTCCTTAAAGCACAAGTGTGCTTTTAAAAGTTCACAATAGCCGGGCGCGGTGGCTCAAGCCTGTAATCCCAGCACTTTGGGAGGCCGAGACGGGCGGATCACAAGGTCAGGAGATCGAGACCATCCTGGCTAACACGGTGAAACCCCGTCTCTACTACAAAATACAAAAAAACTAGCCGGGCGAGGTGGCGGGCGCCTGTAATCCCAGCTACTCGGGAGGCTGAGGCAGGAGAATGGCGTGAACCCGGGAGGTGGAGCTTGCAGTGAGCTGAGATCTGGCCACTGCACTCCAGCCTGGGCGGCAGAGCGAGACTCCGTCTCAAAAAAAAAAAAAAAAAGTTCACAATAAAAATAATTTTAATGACTATATAACATTCCATCAAAGCCACATTTAGTAATTTTTCTTTACTGTTTCCCATTGTTGGACATTTAGGTTGTTCATTCACACACACACACACACACACACACACACACACACATATATATATATATATATATATATGGATTTTGAACATCCCTGAGAATAAGTACTTGTCTGCATTTCTTATTGTTTTCTTTCAGCATGGATTTCTGGTTGTGCAATTACTGGATAAAAGACTATGACCATTTTAAGGGGTTTAAGTATACACTGTGAAAGGGTTTCTTTTTGGAAATTTGAGATGCCCCTTGTGAGATGGATAATTATGGTAGGGAAAAGATATGCAGAGTTAATCATTGGCATTAGCTGCTGGCCGTATTTACATGGAAACTGCACTTTGGGCTATCAGTATGCCCCACATTGTATCTTTGTTTTTGAACAGCAAGCTGACCCAACAGATGGTTGTCAGGGTCTGTCTGTTTAGGGGAAAAACTTTACCATTCCAAATGCGAGATTCAAGAAATGCCATGATTCTCTGTTTCCCACTGGAGCAGCCGGGACTCTGGACTCCCTGGAGGATGTTGAGGCCATGAGGGTCGAATCTGCTTTCTGGCCTCAGCTAAAGCATTCATTTCCACTTAGAGGTATTCTCCTCTCTTGAAGTGTTTTTCTGTGTTTTCTTTTTCTCAGAGCTCATTGTACTTTTGAAAAGCCAGGCCCCCTCCTTTCCCCTTCCCTTGCCATGTTGAAAGTGGTGCATTTTTCTAAATTGTCTAACCAGGCAGAGCAATTAGTGCCCAAGGAGGCAGGAGGCCGATTGCTTTGCAGAATGAATTGTTTTCATGGGAACAGCGTTGAGAGGACTTTACTGAGCAAGAAAGCTTGCCAGCAACCTTGTTTGGTGCTGGCCCTCCTGTTTGGATTTCTAGAAGTTGTTTATATTTGCTGATGCTCTAATAAACAGACCTTTCATGAAGCAAATCCTTGAAATAGTTTCATTCCCGGCATAAGTCCTTGTCACCGGTCAGATGCTACAGCACAGAACCAGCTGAGATTAACTGTGGTCTCTGCTGTTTTCTGGTAAATAAATCAGTCATTGCTAAGTCCTGCTTTTTCACCTTATGTGTGAAGGCTTTCTTCAACCACCTGGTCTCTAAACATTCATCAGTTGGTTGAGTGTGTCAGGTCCTGTTTGGACACTGAGGTTTGGAGTGAGGGATGAGACAGAGAAGGTCCTGTTTCTCACTGAAGTTACATTCTAGGGCTTGTAGTCAGACAATAAACTGATAAATAAACACAAAGCATGGCAGATGCTGATAGGATGTGCAGAGAATTAGACCAGTCTGCTGTGCTGGTGGCTTTCTGTCTCTGATTGGGTGGTCCAGAAAGGCATCTCTGAGCTAACTTCAGAGTGACAGCTCAGACTGGCATGTTGAGAAGAGGGCGAGGATGCCAAGCTGAGGGAGCAATGCGTCAAACCAAGAAGACTGGTGGGTTTAATAAACAGAAAATCAGAAGGAAGGGCAGCATGGAAAGGACTCAATGAGCATGTGGGTGTGGTATGAGATAGGAAGGCCAGGTCACCATGGGCCTTGCACGTCAGAATAGGGTTTGGACTGGGTTTGAATCTAAGCATAATAGGAATCACTGGAGGGTTTTAAGCAGACGATATTTTGTGGCTTGAGTTTTGAACAACCCACTCTGCAGGCTGAGTGTTGGCTGTATCATAGGAGCAGCAGAGGAAAGCAAGATTAGTAGGGAGCCCCGTAGTGGCTCACGCCTCTAATCCCAGCGCTTTGGGAGGCTGAGGGAGGTGGATCACCTGAGGTCAGGAGTTCAAGACCAGCCTGGCCAACATGGTGAAACCCCGTCTCTACTAAAAATACGAAACTTAGCTGGGTGTGGTGGCAGGCACCTGTAATCTCAGCTACTTGGGAGGCTGAGGCAGGAGAATTGCTTGAACCCAGGAGGCAGAGGTTGCAGTGAGCCGAGATCATGACACTGCACTCCAGCCTGGGGAACAGAGTGAGACTTGGTCTCAAAGAAAAAAAAAAAAAAAAGGGTTAGTAAGGAGCCCATTATGTATGGCAGTCCAGGAAAGAGATGATGATGGATTGAGACTAAAACGGTAGCAGTGGAAACAGAAAGCAGAAAGTAATGTCGGAGTTGGGATATGTACTTGTGTGATTTTTCTCTAACTACCATCAATTCTCCATTTCTCCAAAACCAGTTGGGTGTCCAAAAATTCAATTCAATTCACTTCTGATACTAACTCCAGAGTGAGCCCAGATCCCACAGGTTGAGGGTTCAGACCTACAAGACTGTCCCCGTTTCAGGGGGACAGTTTCATGAATGAGGTGTCCAAGGCTACCCTTAATTCTGCTTGGGCTACCACAAAAGTAGGGGTTCCCATGACCTCCTCCCACTCAGGTTTGGTGATTTGCTAGAATGACACACAGAACACAGGCAAGTGCTCTTCTTCCTATTGCAGGTCATTATAAAGCACACAAATGAGGAGTTGAATGAAGAGTGCATAGGGTGAGGTGCAGAACGGTCTATCACACAGGAGCCTCTGTCCCTTTGGAGTCAGTGTGTACCACCCTAAACATGCTCAGAAGCTTCCCTAGCCTGTTATTGAAGTTTCATTATGCAGGCATAATTGATTAAATCATTGCCATTGATGATTGAACTCATTCTCTAGCCTGCTTCCTATCCCCGGAGGTTGGGGGATGATGGTGAAAATGTATACCCTCTAATCACATGCTTGGTTCCTCTGGCAACCAGACCAGCACGCCTCGTGAAGCAATCCAGGGGCCCTGCCAAGAGCCACCTCACTCACATAATCCCAGGTATAATTGAAAAGAGTTCATTATGAATAACAAAAGACACTCCTATCACTCAAGGAGTTGCAAGGGTTTTAGGAAGTCTGTGCCAAGAACAGGAACAAAAGCCAGGCATATATTTTTTATTATACCACTGTAATTGCAGTAGAATTCACAGACTTCGACGTGGGGAATTTGGAAAAAGAAAGTGTGCGTAATTCCTAGTTTTCTTGCCCAAGTATCACCAAATTGCCCTGGTTGGTTTAGCTTATTCAGTAGGAAAGACATATGACATATCAAAGCTTATTTAGATTACTCTGCATTTAATTCTGTCCCCAGCATTTTCTGGGAGGTGGTGAGAACAAACTTGGAAGCAGGAGAATTGGAAGCGCTAGTTAATGTATTTAGAAATGTCAAATTGACTGGTAATTCCATGCCCGCCGTAATATGAAAAAAGAAAACCGCGTGTGAGCGTGTGTGTTGGGGGTGCAACATCCCGCCATGTTGCCAGCCTCGGTCTCAGTTCCAGGTCTTGGAGCTCCTTCCATTCAGCAGTTTCCTTACCCGTGTGCTGATCTCAGGTGTGGGCTCCACTCTCTTGATCTCAATACACATGACAAGAGCAAAGTTTGCAGCAGGGAGGGCTATCCAGAGGTGAAGTGGCTGCTGGGGAAGCGAAGTCCCAGCAGGGTGAGGAGCTCAAGGACAGCAGCACCGTTTCTGGACACAGGCGGGGCTCCTGGGCGTGACGGCTGCCGGGGCTGCAGGACACGGGCCAGGCAGGTCTCCTGAGGCTTCAGGGGCTCCAAGTCCCTTGCATCTCTCCCACATGGCCACTCCAGGTCCAGTCCTTTCACGAGGAAACTCCCAGGCCTCTTGTTTTCTCTGTATGTCTCCTCATTTTCCTCACCTAGAAGAATTGCTTTCTGGTCTTTGGGGGAGAAATCCCTTCTTCGGGGATGTTTCTGCCAGCAATTTCCTTCTCTCTCATTTTGCGTAGCCCGCCGTGAAAATTCTAAAGGACCTTTGCTTTAGTTTGGAAATAGGGCTATGCGAAGCTAAAAGATCTGAGCTTTGAGTTCGCGCACGCAGAACTCCCTTTGAAATGGGGTGGATGAGGAAAAGTGCTGGGGGATTTGGAAAGGAAAGGGAAAAACATAGAAGGAAAAAAATTATTTAATATACTGAAAAGAATTAACTTGACCCATAACAAACAGGATTTCAACCCAATATTTCTCTTTAATTTAATTTAATTAATTTATTTAGACACGGAGGCTTGCTCTGTCACCCAGTCTGGTGTGCAGTGGCGTGATCTCGGCTCACTGCAGTCTCTGCCTCCCGGGTTCAAGCAATTCTCCTGTCTCAGCCTCCCAAGTAGCTGGGACTATAGGCAGCCGCCACCATGCCCGGCTAATTTTTGTATTTTCAGTAGAGACGGGGTGTCACCATATTCAGGCTGGTTTCAAACTCCTGACCTCAGGTGATCCACCTGCCTTGGCCTCCCAAAGTGCGGGGATTACAGGTGTGAGCCACTGCGCACAGCCTAATATTTCTCTTTTAGATAAGGAATCTGCTTTCCTGTAATTTTCTGCAAAGGAAGCTCTTCTATGCTTTTGGCTAAGTTTTGGTAAGTAATCTTATTTTATTTTTTTAAATAATGAGTTGAAAGGCTTTCCAGATATCTGAGGAAGCTGTGAAAATGACTGAAATAATCTGTGGCCACAGAGAAGCTGTTTATGAGAAAATATAAACAATAACCTCCATTTAAAAATGTTCCCTTCCAACCGGCCACCCTTTCCTCACAACATCGCCTACTTGTGGAGGCTTTACCCCATTGCACATTGTTCTCTCTTTTTGCCTTGAAGCTGGTGGTCTCGAGTGGGGTGTGAGCCCACGGGGTTGATGTGTGGGGAAGCCAGGTGGCCTGTTTGGATGTGAGAAGAAAATATTAGGATTTACAATTATGTTTTCTGTCAACTCCTTTAAATGTTTCTATTTTGTTGATGTTGTAATGTTAACACAATGAACATGGATAGAATATAAAAATGAATACAACTGTACAATAAAAATATTCAGGATTCCTGACCTAGAAATCTTACAGTTTCACATTTTCTTTTCTAAGCCTGATTCCCTAAGTCATTGGTCCCGCAAAGCCAGGGTTGCTTGTTAAAAGTGTTTCTTCTCACCCTTCATTGTGTTTCAGTTGGTCTTGGGTTGGGCCCAGCAGTATGCATTTTAAGAAGGTTCCTAAATGGTTTTTAAATTGTTCCTTTTTTTTTTTTTGAGACAAAGTCTCACTCTGTTGCCCAGGCTGGAGTGCAGTGGTGCGATCCTGGCTCACTGCAACCTCCACCTCCCAGTTTCAAGAGATTCTTATGTCTCAGCCTCCGCAGTAGCTGGGATTACAGGCGTGTGCCACCATGTCCCACTGATTTTTTGTATTTTTAGTACAGACTTGGTTTCACCATGTTGCCTAGGCTGGTCTTGAACTCCTGAGCTCAGTGATCCACCTGCCTCGGCCTTCCAAAGTGCTGGGATTACAGGGGTGAGCCACTGTGCCTGGCCTTTTCTTTTTTTTAGACAGGACCTCGCTCTGTCGCCCAGGCTGGCGTGCAGTGGTACAGTCGTGGCTCACTGCAGCCTTGAACTCCTGAGCTCAAGCGAGTCTCCCACTTCAGCCTCCCAAGTAGCTGGGACTACAGGTGTGCACCATCATACCCAGGTAATTTTTTCGATTTTTAGTAGAGACAAGGTCTTACTATGTTGCTTAGGCTAGTCTCAAACTCTCAAACCCCTGAGCTCAAGCAATCCTCCTGCTTTGGCTTCCCAAAGTGCTGGTATTCCAGGCGTGAGCCACTGCGCCTGGCCTTCTTTTCAATTCTTGCAACTACATAGCCTTCCATTACTCATTGCACTGTGAGTGAGTAGTCAGATCTCTGCAGTTGTTCCCTGTAATTATAAACAATGTGACAGTGATTTCCAATGATGTTTTTACTGGCCTTCTGTTCCTGCCCTGCAGCTCGGTCCCCCACATCTGGTAGATGGCCTTTGACATCAGAATCTTTATACTTCTATGCAGTTATGCTCCCAGCAACACTGGCATGGGGCATGCCCATGAATGAACTCAAGATGTGACCTTTTAAATGTTACTCTTAAGACCTCAAGCTGTGGGGTGAATACAAGGAAAATGTCATACTGAATGTTATACGGCCTGACCAGTATAATTTCCTCTATTTCCACCACAGGGAAGAAAACACTTGTGCTTTAGCTGTAGATTATTTCTTATTTTGATAGTGTGTAGAGAAAGAAACACAAAGGAAATAAATGAAGGCGGGGCCAATTGTGCATGAATGAGCAATAACCTCACCTTGTGATACTCAAGCTGGGGCGTGCATACCTCATGCAGCCAGTGCACATTTTCCAAGTTTCAAGTGGAGGCCTGGAGAATGTTAATGGCTTTGAGTTCTAGATACTTAATTTCTACACGTCCTCTTTCCTAGAAAATGATTTGCCTCAGAAGGTGTCCATGACAGTGCACGGCCCTTCTCCTTCCCACCTCTCCTTGCAAAATATCATTTTTGCTGCTTCATAAAGGACACCTAGACCCTCTTCTATGTCAGCTTTATTATGTGGCCTTATTTGTAATGCATAAACTTCAGGGAGGCCAAAGAAATGGACAACTCAAAACACTACATTGGTATCGCATAAGTTTTTAAAATTCATGCACCCAAACCTTGCCTAGTTATCTCATTAAGAAATGTATTTCCAATTTTTGTTTTTGCATTTTATTGCTTATTAAGTACCAACATGTATGTATTTATGTTGTTTGGATCAACTTTGCTTTTTTTTTTTTAAAGTTTTAATTTTATATTTTTGAGGCAGAGTCTTGCTCTGTTGCCCATGCTGGAGTGCAGTGGCATAATCTCGGCTCACTGCAACCTCTGCCTCTTGGGCTCAAGTGATTCTCATGCCTCAGCCTCCCAAGTAGCTGGGATTACAGGTGCCTGCCACCACGCCCAGCTCATTTTTGTATTTTAGTAGAGATGGAGTTTTACCATATTGGCCAGGCTGGCCTCAAACTCCTGACCTCAAGTGATCTGCCCACCTTGGCCTCCCAAAGTGCTGGGATTACAGGCGTGAGCCACCACACCCGGCCTGGATCAACTTTGGACTAATAAAAAAATTGATTCCTGAAATTCCTGCCCTCCAAATTTTAACACTTAAAATGATATGAGCACAATGACTTAAACATTACATAAACTTAAAATTATCTACCCGTGTTTGATCACTCAGGATGATCAACAGAAGACAAACATAAAAATATATTACATTATGATAAATTTTGTGGGAAAATGAAATAAAAATATATTTTCAAGGAGAAAAGAAATAATGGAAAATTCCTGACTTTTTCAAAAGAGCTTATATATATATATATATATATTTTTTTTTTTTTTTTTTAATTTTAGACAAGGTCTTACTTTGTCACACAGGCTGGAATGTGGTGGTATGATGATAGTTCACTTGAACTCCTGGGTTTAAGTGATTCTCCCTCCTCAGCCTCCCCCGTAAGTAGTACTACAGGCACACACCACCACACCTAATTGTTTTATTTTTCTTTGTAGAGATGAGTCACCTAGGCTATCTCAAACTCCTGTCCTAAAGCAGTCCTCCTGCCTTGACCTCCCAAAGCGCTAGGATTACAGGCGTGAGCCACTATGCCCAGCCTTTATTAATATATTTAAAAAATGGATGGTGGTAGAGTTCTAATTGCTTTAATATTTCAAGTAAGAGTCTTGTTTTAAAATATTACAATTTAGATATGCGCCAGAAATTATATCCTTTGCAACGGCAACCATTTAAACCAACAATAAAGAATTTTAGATGTCAACTTAAAAATGTATTAGATGATCAAAAGTCTGAAGGGCTTAACCACTGGTTTACAATGTTTTGAGCTGCTGTTGGAGGCGTTATATAATAGGCATTTTTTTTTCCTTCCAATGAGTTCTTTGTTTTTAGTTTATTCATATGTTTAAAATATTTTCATCAGTCTTTAGTCCTATCACAATGGGGGAACGTGGACACTTTTAGTTGCTGAAGGACAAGAGCTGGTAAAGAGGAATCTATGGAAGATACACATGAGACAATGGGAACATTGATGGCCATGAGCCCTGGAGAGAGGGGGAGTGGCAGGGACGCACCGCTGGGAAATGCAGCTTGGATCGAAGAACGTGAAGAGGCGGGCCGGCCTTTTTCTCTGCCTCTGGTGGGAAGGAAGTGAGAATGAAAGTGGATGTTACTAACTTTGATGGTGATGGTGAAGATAACAGAGTGGAGTTTTGTTTAGCTAATACAAGGCAAAGCGCCTCACTTTTCTTGCTGAAGAAAGAAGTTATTCTTTTTTCTTTTGTTTGAGGGTGAATGAAACAGAAGTTGAGTAGTCAGCATGCAGCATGCAAAGGTTTGGAACTGCCTCCTTTAGAATGGGAGAGGAATCTTTAACCAAAGTCTACCAAAAGATTTTGAGATGGTGCCTAGGGTCCGGTTGTCTTCTGACTATGACTATTTACTTACATGTGAGTCAAATGTTGGGCTTACTCCTTGACAATGAACTTTTATTTAATTTTGCTTGTGAGATAGAATCCTGCTGATTTGCAATTCCCCCTCCCTGCTAAACTGCTGATCTCTAACCATTTTTCTAGAAGTTGGTTCTCTCAGGATTTAGACAACTTCACTGTTTTCTTCTTCTTCTTTCTGTTACAGCAGGAAGAAGAAAATGCAGAGTCTAGTTTGTGTCTGGTGCTTATTCTCCACTGTGAATGAACCCCAAGCCTTTTCTGGTCCTCAGGCTCTGCATCAGCCCATTTAAATGCGAGAACCAGAGGGACCCTGGAGTCACTAACTGGGAACTTGTGTTGTGATGTAGGAAGAGGTGGCCCACAGGACCATAGGCAGGTCCCAAGCTAACATCTTGTGTCTCAGAGCTTATTCATGGACTTTAATAATGGATGACAGCAGGGATCAAACTGAGCTGCTATTTAAATTGTCTAGTATTTGCAATGCCTAACAGACTATGCCCTGAATATTTGCTACTGCCGTTTAGCCTCTTAAACATGACCTTGCAATGCCCTCGTCCTGTTTTCTTTACCTCATTTACCCCTTTCTTCTGAACAATGCTCTATGCCAAAGATTCACAACAGAAAGTTAGCACCAAAATTAAAGTAATTAACAGCATAGCTTCCTTATCACTCAGGGGTTCGTAAACAAAAACTAGATCTTGGCTTAAAAATGTTTATCTGAGGGTTTTTTCTTTAATTAAAAAATTAAAAAAATTAAAAAAAAATTTCTAGGTCTTGGCTTAAAAATCTGTATCTGAGGGTTTTTTCTTTAATTAAAAAAAATTTGCACCTGGTGTTATTTTTGGTCGCGAGCACAAACATCTAATAAGCACTTTCAATCAGCTGTGTTAGATTGACTGTTTCTCACTCTGTTATTATTTGCTTACTTCTGTCTCCTATACTTTATTCTCTCCAATGTTATAATGGGGGCATGTCATGGTGCCTAAAAACCATACAACGCAGATCATATTCTTTCTGATCATAATAATCCACTTTTAGAGAAGCCTCGTGAATCTTATTGCTTTGAACCGTAGGCATTTCAGATGAGTGGTAGATTGAGTTTGATTTAATTTTGTAATGGGCTACTCAATCAGCTTGCAGCTGTGAAATGTAGGCTAACCCCCAACTCCCAGCTCCCTAAAGGAAGGGAGTCTAGTGTGGGAGCTCCAACTTGGATACGGCTTTGTGTAGGAGTGAAGCTCTTTTGGCCCCTGGGACAGACTTCCTGAGAGGAAAGTCTCCCTCACCAGCTCTTCTCCATCCACCCTTCTTTTATAGTCTCTGGCCTTGGAAATAAATCTGAACACACTCTCTCTTTCTCCTCCCTCCCTCCCTTCCTCTCCCTCTCCCTCCTGCCTCAAGACCATGTGAGTGCAAATCAAAAGCCACAGATTCCCGAGTGCAGGAAATGTAACTTAATTTATTTTCCAATAATGGAATTTAATTCCTATTACAAACCTTCATTCTGCCAGGCAGCAAAACCTTTATCTAAGTTAATTTCGTCCCCACCCACCCTCCTTATTTTTAATGGGGTCCAGCCTCATTTCCAAGGAGCTTTACCTGGCACCTCTGCCTGGTGGGGATGGGAGGGGGGGTCTGGCTGTCCCTGTCATCAATCCACAGCACTCATTTCTGCCCGCCTGTTGGTCGTTAGTTCATTCAGATAATGCTCTGGGGTCCCCTGGCTCTAACAGTGGATGCCTGCCAGGCATGACCTCCAGAGAAATACCTGCGTGCCTCCCGCAGGGCTGCTAGATGGACCTCCTGTCTGGGTAACCACCCTATTGTGCTCACTGTGCTGAGGCATTGGGATTTATTTTTTAAAAATGTAAACAAAGGTTTTATTTATTTATTATTTACTTTAAGTTTTGGGATACATGTGCAGAATGTGGAGGTTTGTTACATAGGTATACACATGCCATGGTGGTTTGCTGCACCCATCAACCCGTCATTTACATTAGATATTTCTCCTAATGCTCTCCCTCCCCCAGCCCCCCACCGGTGCCATGACAGGCCCAATGTGTGATGTTCCCTGCCCTGTGTCCAAGTGTTCTCATTGTTCAATTCCCATCTATGAGTGAGAACATGCAGTGTTTGGTTTTCTGTCCTTGTGATAGTTTGCTGAGAATGACGGTTTTCAGCTTCATCCATCTCCATACAAAGGACATGAACTCATCCTTTTTTATGGCTACATAGTATTCCATGGTGTATATGTGCCACATTTTCTTAATCCAGTCTATCATTGATGGACATTTGGGTTGGTGTGTGATGCCCACCCCCACACCCTGTGTCCATGTGTCCCCATTGTTCAGTTCTCACTCATGAGTGAGAACATGTGGTATTTGGTTTTCTGTGCCTGTGTTAGTTTGCTGAGAATGATGGTTTCCAGCTTCATCCATGTCCCTGCAAAGGACATGAACGCATCCTTTTTTATGGCTGCATAGTATTCCGTGGTGTATATGTGCCACATTTTCTTAATCCAGTCTATCATTGATAGGCATTTGGGTTGGTTCCAAGTCTTTGCTATTGTGAATAGTGCTGCAATAAACATACGTGTGCATGTGTGTTTACAGTAGAATGATTTATAATCCTTTGGGTATATACCCAGTAATGGGATTGCTGGGTCAAATTGTATTTCTAGTTCTAGATCCTTGAGGAATCACCACACCATCTTCCACAATGGTTGAACTAATTTACACTCCCACCAACAGTGTAAAAGTGTTCCTATTTCTCCACATCCTCTCCAGCATCTGTTGTTTCCTGACTTTTTAATGATCACTATTCTAACTGGTGTGAGATGGTATCTCATTTTGCTTTTGATTTGCATTTCTCTGATGATCAGTAATGATGACCTTTTTTTCATATGTTTGTCGGCTGCATAAATGTCTTCTTTTGAGAAGTTTCTGTTCATATCCTTTGCCCACTTTTTGATGTTTTTTTTTTTTTTTCTTGTAAATTTAAGTTATTTGTAGATTCTGGATATTAGTGCTTTGTCAGATGGATAGACTGCAAAAATTTTCTCCCATTCTGTAGGTTGCCTCTTCACTCTGTTGATAGTTTCTTTTGCTATGCAGAAGTTCTTCAGTTTAATTAGATCCCATTTGTCAATTTTGGCTTTTGTTGCCATTGCTTTCGGTGTTTTAGTCATGAAGTCTTTGCCCATGCCCAAGACTGGGTCTTGCTCTGTCGCCCAGGCTGAAGTGCAGTGGTGTAATCTCAGCTCGCTGCAACCTCTGCCTCCTGGGTTCAAGCGATTCTCCTGCCTCAGCCTCCCCAGTAGCTGGGATTACAGGCACCCGCCATCATGCCCAGCTAATTTTTTTGTATTTTTGTAGAGACAGAGTTTTACCATATTTGCCAGGCTGGTCTTGAACTCCTGACCTCAGGTGATCTGCCTGCCTTGACCTTCCAAAGTGCTGGGATTACAGGTGTGAGCCACTGCGCCCGGCCGGCACTGGGGTCTTATGGCTTTCCCAGGACGTGTGTGGGTCCTTCCAGGAAGAGGGTGTAGGTTTCAAGCCTATCAGTGCTCTTTTGGGATTGGAAGGAGAGAGGTTGGGTCTTAGGGCTTCTTCTTAGGCACCCATCAACTCTCAATCTTCCTTGTCTCCTCTGAATCTTTCTTTCCCCTCTTTCTTCTCACCGAAGCAAACTTCATCTTATCTTTAAGACAGAAAAAAGAACCTCTGCCTGATATGAGAATTACTTCCCAGTGTTTTTAGGCTGCAGCCCACCTAGGCTTTTTAAACTCAAAAGCTGATAGTAGCAGCCTGCTTCCTGTCCCTCTGTTCTTTATACCACTATCTTTTTTTTTTTATTTTTTTTTATTTTTTGAGATGGACTCTTGCTTTGTCACCCAGGCTACAGTGCAGTGGTATAATCTTGGCTCACTGCAACCTCTGCCTCCTGGGTTCAAGCGATTCTCCTGCCTCAGCCTCTCAAGTAGCTGACATTACAGGCACTCGCCACCATGCCTGGCTAATTTTTGTATTTTTAGTAGAGACGGGGATTCCTCCATGTTGGCCAGGTTGGTCTTGAACTTGTGACCTTACGTGATCTACTCACCTGGGCCTCTCAAACTGCTGGATTACAGGCGTGAGCCGCCATGCCTGGCCCCATGATCTGATCTGATTGTTCTCTACAGCATTTTCATCAACTAGTACTTTACTTTTTTAAATTTTCTAGTTATTTGTTCATTGACTTCTCCCTACTGGAATACAAAAGTCAATAAAGATAAAGACTGGGTCTAATTTGTTCACTGCTTTATTTTTCAGCACTTAGGACAGTGTCTTGCACATACATGGGGCTCAATAAATGTTTGTTAAAAAAAAAAAGTGAATAAATGCATGGAGCTGATGATCTTGTCCTTTGAGTTATTCCTTTCTTGAGGCAGTGGAAGTGGCCTGAGCTGGGGAAAGGGCTTTAGAGCCACAGATCCAGAAAAAAATACATGGATAATATCCCAGGATGTTTCCCATTACAAATAAGCACCAGGTAATAACTATATGATTTATAGGCTTATTATGAAAATGGGGTTGTTTTCATAAAGGTAGAAGCATCTCTGCCCAGTTCCTTCGAGGCAGATATGTTTCACTTTCTGATGTGTGTGCCAGAAGGACCTTGGTGATTTGGAATGTAGCACAATCTTTTGTCTCCAGATAGCTCAGTAGAGATTTTTTTTTTTTAAGTTACTTTTTAAAAATCTTACTTATTTAGTTACTACAAAATTGACCAAAGTAAGTCGAGATATTCTGTTCTCAGTCATATTCATGTGTTCTAGCTGGAGTCACTGCAAAATCCTTGTTTACATTTTTCTTGGAAACTCTTGATATAGCTGGTTGCAAAACCACTGTGGAATGCAATAAAACATGAAAACGAAGACGCTAGTGGGAAATGGACTTGCAGTTTATGATGTTGTTTTCTTCTGACAAAAATACATGTACAGATAGATTCATTTTTACAAGCCTAACATATTTTTTCTAAGCTGCTTTGTTCTAAATAGAACTGTCGCGCCTACTTTTTTTCTCCCAAATCTGAACTGAGTATGAAAGAACAGAAGTATTTTGAAAAGATTTACCGACTCACTGGTGTATCTGCAGTTGAGATAGCAGACACCAAAGACATCCACTGGGGAAAACCTGTGAAAATTCATAAGGTCACAAGTCTTTGTGCAGGTTCTCTTGGGTTGCAGAGAGGAGAGATTTGGAATTCTCTGTGAAAGTGCAGCTTAGTCATAGATCACAAGCACCGGCAAGACTAATATTTTAAATTATATGTTTATTCTTGGTACTGAATGATTATCCTGAACCTAGGGAGTTAATGTCTTTGCAGTCATTTAAAAATACTTGACAGTAACAGACCCTTCTCTGCCAAATGATCACAAGTTAGATATTGGGGGGTTGAAAGTATAGCTCATTTTTGCAGATTCTTGTGTGTTTGAGGACCTATTTCTAAGAATTACGCTTTCCACATAACTCAAGCCCTAGTCAAGCTTTTCCATTCTGATAGCCTCCAGTTCAGATGTTCCTCAATTTATGCAGTAGCGCTCCTTTGAAAATGCAACTAAGCTAGACCATCTTCTAAATGTACTGAAAGCTCTGGCTGTAATAAATCACGAAAAGCGATATCTTCTCCAAACTGAATCACTACCTCTAATGTTGCTGACTTTTAAATTTGAATTCCCTAAGGTTTGGCTTAAAGCTTGGCTTTGGGCCAAGCTGCCATTAGGAGATTGTGCGGGTGACTCCAATACACTCTGTGTAATTGCTGTCAGGCTTCTAAATGGTCCCAACTAAAGGGTGAGACACATTTTTTATGTAATTTTGTAGACAGCAAAGATACAATATGGAAATTGTATTACAATTTCCACTTTACATTAGCTGTTGCTGCTTATGCGCATATAAGTAAAGTAATAATAAAGGTGTAATTAAATTGGAGAGAGGAGTGTATATCTATCCTGTTGGTGCTTGTCCTATTGTAGAGAAAGTGAGAACATGATATAATCTGGTAATGTGGCCACGTGGGTCATGACTCTTTGACCATATATACATTATGTGCTTGAGGCCACATTTCTCATCCATTTTCCCCATTCACTGTCAAATGGAGCAATTTATGAACCAGATGTCGGAAGGAATGTATTTATTACAGGGCCTCTGCATCTAAGTTCCTGCTATATGGTTTTGTGGCTCATAAAAGAATGCAGGCTTGCCCAAAATATCATTTCCCTGTAGGCGATGATTGTCGGTACTACTCATAGAACTCAGGGGCTCTCTCCTGTTTCCCTGGAATGGGGAAAAATGATTTCCCACTGAGAGCTAAACTTTGAAATCATCTCATATGAGATTAGAACTATTAAAAAACACAGAACCCTTAAAAAAGAAAAAAATTACACAGAACTCTTAAAAAAGAAAAAAAATGTCTGTTAGGACTTTGTAACCCAGTGAAAACATTCTTTCACTAGCTGTGGAACTACCATCATCCTGAATGGAGGCTGAGCCCACTCGGAAGCTTGACTAGAAGGAGAGTCACAGGCAGACATGGTATTACCCGTCTTAGCCCTCTCTGGGGGAAGTTAGTTTGGCCAAGAAGCTTCAAATGTTAAGGACTCCAACTGACGCCACTCTCTCTATTCTAGAGACAGTAGCTCAAAAACATGACATTTCCAGTTCATCTTATTCGTTCTATTCTGATTCCAGTTTCTCTAGGCCGCGTACTGAAGCTAGCTCTTTCTTTCTTTTACAGGTATGCATGCATTTCTCAGTTCAGTGAGTCAACTGGACCTTGCTGTATATCAGAGGACATACCTTCATCTTACATCCTTGATTTCTGTGAATGTGCACCTGAAAGATCTCATATCAATCTTACACAAACAAACAAAACCCCCCAAAACCTTTGAATACCCAGTTTTCTTTGTTCAGTCAATGAGTATTCATTGTGCACCCATGAGGCGCTCATGCCACTCTGTGAGGCCTTTTGAGAGAGGGCAGAGGATGCCTGGCTCAGGGCCACTTTCCTCTTAGAAATATCTACGGGCTTTTTTCTCTGTTCCCTCCTCCACTTGAGCCTTTCTTAGTGTCTGATGTGGCACTGTTGTCACCAGATGGTCACTCAACCTTTCAAAAGCTTTGCTAATTTTCACTAGCTTCCTGCGTGGCAAAAATGGAAGAAACTTGAGCTCTGCTTTGCAGATGCGGTTTGTGAAACCGTTCATTGCAGCCACCCTTCATGATCACTCCTAGGTCTGTCCCTTCTTTGGTGGAAGGCTTTTGGATTTAGGGGAAAGCGCCTTAGCGCACAGCAGCATTTTCACTAACAATTGGTTGTAAAATCTTGGGTCACTCTCGAGATGGAAAGAGTCTGAGAGATTATCTGTTGTAGCACTCAGGCTTCCAAAAGGAAATTGAGATCCAAAGAAGCCAAATCCTTTGGCCAAAAACATATGGCCTAATTTTACTCACTTTCTGTGATTAGGGGCTAATTTCCAAAAGTCTTCAGCACTGTGTTTTTTGCTTTTTCTTTTTCTTCTTTGCTTATGGATGCTTCTGACAGTCATTCTGGTACTCCTCAAGTTTTTAAGGTTCAATGTAGTCAAATTCAACTTTACTCGGATTCCACTAGAGGGTAGGTCATACAATTGTAAAGAAGCAGACAGGTTGTGTTGCAGGACATGCCAAGATTGTTTAGTTCTGATTAATACTAAAAATCAGGCAGGGAGCAGTGGTTTATGCCTGGAATCTCAGCACTTTGGGAGGCCGAGGTGGGCGGATAACTTGAGGTCAGGAGGTTGAGACCAGCCTGGCCAACATGGTGTGAAACTCTGTCTCTACTCAAAATACAAAAATTAGCCAGATGTGGTGGCACATGGCTCTAATCCCAGCTATTCAGGAGGCTGAGGCGTGAGAATCGCTTGAACCTGGGAGGCAGAGGTTGCAGTGAGCTGAGATGGTGCTACTGCACCCCAGCGTGGGTGACAGAATAAAACTATGTCCCCCCCACCCCCAAAAACAAACAAACAAAAAACAGTGAGGCAGCTGCCTCAGCAGGAAGACATGTGGCTCTGCCCCTGTTGTTTCTAGGACCCTGTGCATTTGGTAGCATTAATTTGTCTTCCAGTGTTGTTTGTTTTATTCATCTTTGTTGTAGACAAGTAGTGATCAAGATCCTCTAAGAGACAGCTGTGGTAGGCAGGCTTCTCAGATGGCCCATGAGGATTGCCATCGCCTGGTTTGATGGCCGTGTGCTATTCTCTCTCCCCTTGGGTTAAGCCCAGTGACCTGCTTCTAACCAACCAACTCCAGCTAAGCTGAAGGGATGCCACAGTTTTCAAGCTTCAAGGATTAGCTTACAAAAGACTGTGACTTCCGTTTTGCTGATGGACTCTCCTTATTGCCTTCTTGGCTTGAAGACTTTGAGGAAGCAAGCTGCCATGATGAAGAGGCCAACGTGACAAGGAACTTCTGAGGGTGGCTGCCAGCCAACAGCAGCAAAGAACTAAGACCCTGAGTTCAACTGTCTGAGAGGAACTGAATCCTCAAAACAGTCTCATGAGCTTGGAAGAAAGTCTTCCCCAGTTGAGCCATAAGATGGCTACAGCCCAGCTCACCCCTTGATTGCGGCCTCTGGAGAGATCCCGCAGTGGAAGATGCAATTACACCATTCGCAGCTCCCTGACTTACAGAAGCTATGAGATAATAAATATGTGTTGGCTTAAGCTGCCACTTTTGGAGAAATGTATTATGTAGCAATAGATAACGAATATGATAGGGAAAAAGGTAAGACAAAGTTATAAGCACGAGTTTAAGTGCATTGCCAACCATACTAATTTTTGCATCACACGTGACCTGAATTTGACAATTTCAAAATGTAAAGCATTTTGAATGAAAGTGCATTCAGACAAGAACATGTGAGAGTCCTCTGTGTCTTTTAAATCTACAGAGGCAATGAAGCAGCACTCGTGACTTAATGTGCAATTTGAATTGCACCAGATTTTTCAGATGAAAGCAATTGTAAAATGTGGAGGGAAGATGAAGTGATACTTGCCATTTTCCTATTAATACTTACACAAATCATGACAGAACTATATATTGGACACCTGATGTATACTAGGTAATGTGGTAAATGATTTTGCAGCTTATTTCAAGGAATTCTCTCACCAACTCTACGATGGAGGTAGATTATCCCAATTTTTCAGGTGAGAAAAGAATGCATTGGTGAGTTTTCCAATGCCTAGTTGGTGACAGCGATAACATTGGGACCCAGTGTGTCTCACCTGAAAGCCTGTGTTCACAGTTTTCAAACTTAAAAAGTTGTCTAAAGTTGTTGGACGTGGTGGCTCATGCCTGTAATCCAAGCACTTTGGGAGGCTGAGGCGGGTGAATCACTTGAGGTCAGGAGTTCAAGACCAGCCTGGTCAACATGGTGAAACCCTGTCTCTATCAAAAATACAAAAATTATCCGGCATCATGGCACACGCCTGTAATCCCTGTTACTGGGGAGGCTGAGGCAGGAGAATTGCTTGAACCCAGGAGGCGGAGGTTGCAGTGAGCTGAGATTGTGCCACTGCACTCCAACCTGGGCAACAGAGCGAGACTCTATCTTGGAAAAAAAAAAAAAGTTGTCTGAAGTGACAGCTATTCCTCTCCTCTGCTTTGTTCAACCAATGGTAGCAGGTCATTACAAAAGCTACCTTTATTGTTAAAAAAAAAAAATGAATTTTCTGAGTCTAAAAGTCACTCTTTTTCCAAGGGTATATTTGCAATTAATCATATTCTGACTTGTGATTTTTTTAAAGTTGTCCTCCATGTCAGTTTTATTATTACTTAGACTTTTTTCACCCTACAGATTTTTGTGTTATATTCACAATTATATTAGTTTTTTTGAGGACAGGAATAGTTTTTTAATACTTTCATGTCTCCAGCCACATTTGTCACTGTATTTTGGAAATAATAAGCATCCGGTAAATCTTTTTTGATGAATTTGATACACTCTGAAATGAAAACAGTAATAACCTGAGGGATTGTTTCTCTCTAGGAAACCGTCAGCTTCGTCTAAGGGACCAGAGCTGCCAGGAAAGAACCATGATCGGTGTTGCTCAAAGAACCAGGAGAAATTACTGCAAGACCAGTCTTATGAATTCTCTCTACTGCAGCTTTTTTGCTCCTGGACCACTTCTGAGAGAGATCACGGGTCAATTAGGATAATTAACCATCTGAGTTTACCTGGGACTGATGGGTCTTCACTACAGTCTCAGACAAACGAGGATGAAATGATCTTCCTAGCAAGCATATGCATTTCGTGGGAAGGGATGCGCTTTTGCATCTTTATTTGGCTTGTTTTTTCTATGACTTTAAACGTAACCAACCAACTGACTAACCAACCAATCAACCAACCAACCAACCAACCAACCTCTGGGTATCTTAAAAGGTGTACTGGAGCCTACTGTTTCATAAGCATTGTATGTTTTCTATCGTAAATATTAGCTATATTTAAACAGCAGTTTTAGCATGGGAGATCTAGTGGTATTTTGGAGGTCACTATCATCAATATTTAGCCGTAATGTGCAGACAGGGCCCCTGGGTCTGTTCCGTGTCACAGATCTCCTTTGAAGTGCTGGAGAGTTTTGCCCACTGAGCCACTAGGCAGGGGACAGAGAGGAATAAAGCGGGTTATTTGCATGCACTGCAGGTCCAAGACAGCTGTATCAAAAGCTCACACGCCAGGCTATTTAATTTGTTGGCTGCTCAGTGGAAAGAGGCCTGCTGGGCAGGGTGGGTTGGAAGAATTAAATGGAGAGAAATATACACCAGTATAATTCACACTACTGTTTCTTGGCTGCACTCACATGTGGATAAAAAAATTTTCCTACCCTAGAGCTGGCATATTTGTTTTGCCACTTTGTCTGAGCTAGTACCCTGGCAGCTGAAAGCTGGTGGAGAAAATCACCCAAGTGAGCCGAACTGGTTTTTCACTTCTGGTAATTTTGAACTTTCATTTGGCACTGCCTGGTAGTTGGACTGTGTTTCTCTACTAGGTGGTCATTCCCAAACTTTCTTCTTCCCCTCAAACCACGCACACATCCTATCCTTCAGCAGACAATCTCGCCTCCTGCTTCACGGAGATAAACAAGTATGTCATCAGCTTTGGTCCTACGACTTGTCACCGCCAACTACAACAGTCTACCTCTACCTTCTGCCACGTGTGCCTCTCCAGCTCAGTTATGCGGGAAGAACTGTTCCTCCTCTGCCAGGATGAACCATCTTGCGTGTGCTTCGTGTACTCCTTGGTTCTAGGCATCAGCGTCTGAATTGGCCCTCAGCAATCCCCATCTCCTCCTATTTGTACTCTTCTGCAATCTCCTTACTTAGCGTGTGGACCTAGTGACTTGCTTCTAATGAGAAGAATATGGCAAAAATGATAGGCTGTCACTTCCAAGATCAGGTTATAGAGGACTGTGACTTTCATCTTGCTTGTACTCTGTCACCAGCTGGCTCTGATGAAGCACCTCCCATGTTGCAAGGTGCCTTATGGAGAGGTCGTTATGGCAAGGAACTCAGGGCAGCCTTGGGCCAACAGGAACAATAAACAGAGGTCCTCAATTCAGTAGCCCATGAGGAGTTTGCATCCTGCCGACAACCATCTAGGGTGACTGAATGTGCATCCTTCGCCAGTTAAGCCTTAAGATGACGGTAGCCTCAGGTGACACCTTGATTTCAGCCTATGAGAGACCCTAAGCCAGTAGGCCCACCTAAGTGACACCCAGATTCCTAACACACAGACCTGTGAGATAATAAATGTTGATTTAAGTCAAGTTGTTTTACACATCAATAGATACTTAACAACAGATCTGAAAATTTTCACACCTATATTTGATCCTTGATTCAGGATGAATACCTGCAGAAGTACAGCTTGCTTTCTATCTCTAAAATGGTGCTGTCCAATAAAATATATAATGAGCCACAGATGGGAACCATATATTTTTCAGCCACATTAAAAAAAGTAAAACGAAACAGGTGAAATTAATTTTAATAATGTATTTTATTTAATCCATATGTCAAAACTACATTGTTTAAATATGTAATTCATATACCACATGATTAAAGAGATAATTTAGATATATATTTTTTGGACTGAGTCTTTTAAAACCCATGTTTATATTACACTGGCAGACATCTCCATTCAGACACCCAATGGACCACCTGTGGCTAGCAGCTACCATATTGGACAGCTCAGCTTGAAAGTGAAAATCTTCGCCGGGCGCAGTGGCTCACACCTGTAATCCCAGTACTTTGGGAAGCTGAGGCAGGAGGATCACCTGAGGTCAGGAGTTCGAGACCAGCCTGGCCAACATGGTGAAACCCCATCTCTACTAAAACCAAAAAAATTAGCCGGGCATGGTGGTGCCTGCCTGTTGTCCCAGCTACTCGGGGCAGAGGCTGAGGCAGGAGTATTGCTTGAACCCAGGAGGTGGAGGTTGCAGTGAGCTGAGATTGCACCATTGCACTCTAGCCTGGGCGACAAGAATGAAATTCAGTCTCAAAAACAAACAAAAACTCAGTTTGCTAAAAAAACACATTTCTCTTCAAACTTTTTTTTCTGTTTTATTTATTTTCTATTATTATTATTTTTAGAAAGAGTCTAGCTCTGTCACCCAAGCTGTAGTGCAGTGGTGCCATCTCAGCTCACTTCAATCTGCCACCAGGGTTCAAGCAATTCGCATTTCTCAGCCTCCCAAGTAGCTGGGATTACAGGCCCATGCCACCACGCCCAACTAATTTTGTATTGTTATTACAGATGGGATTTCACCGTGTTGGCCAGGCTGGTCTCGAGCTCCTAACCTCAGGTGATCTGCCTGCCTTGGCCTCTGAAATTGCTGGAATTACAGGCGTGAGCCACGGTAACTGCCCTTTTTTTTTTTTTTTCCCTGTTTTAAAAAAGCTCTCTTTTGCTGGGCACAGTGGCTCACACCTGTAATCCTAGCACACTGGGGAGGCCAAGGCAGGAGGATCACTTGAATCTGGGAGCTAGAGACCAGTCTGGGCAACATAGTGAGACCCCATCTCAAAAGAAAAAAGGAAGGAAGGAATAAAGGAAGGAAGGATGGAAAAGTCTCTTTTGAGAATTATCCAACCAGTTGAGTTTGCTTCTGTGGCCTCCCCGGGTGCCCTGTGGCCGTGGGGACACAACCAGCACCGCATTGAGGGAAGAGCTAGTCCCCTATCCCCACGCCGTCTCTAGACGCTGGCTTCTGGGAAATGCCTCATTTTGTTGGTGTGTGGGTTTTCCACCATAGTCACTGTGCCCAGGCTCCCCCACGCCGACTCTCTCAGCACAGGTCTGCCCTGCCCTTGTCAGGAGCTCTGCCATTTCCCCCTCGGTTCTCCCCTAGTTCCGCTGATTCTCCCGGGACTTGGAAGACGCCTCCACTGGCTCTCAGCTTTGGGCTGTCCTTCCTGTGCCTCTGCCACGGGGTCTCCTGGCCCCACACACTTTGGTGACCCACGGCAGGCATACAACCTACTAATTTTCAGTTCTTTTCCTCCTCAGGGCCTATGAGAAATTTTCAGGGTCTTCTGCAGGCCTCACTGGAAATGAGGGGGCCTGGGGTGGGCACCTCCCTGCTCTTCCGCGCTTGGCCCAGCCCCATCCTCTTCTGCTGGAGCTGCTCCGTGTGGGACAGGCAGTCTGGGAAGCTGCCCCGCCTTAGGATTCCAAATGGAAACAGCTTTCTGTCTTTGGATTCTCCTACGTATGATGGAGATTTCTCTCCTAGCCCTCATACCCATCAGCCTAGATTATCAACCACAATCTCTCCTTTTCCCCCAACCTGCTGAAACAATCAACGGTATCTGATTTTTTTTTTTTTCTCTCTCCAGGCTGTTAACTAAAGAGCAAAATGAGAAACTGAAACAAGCAAACAAAAAGGTGTGGACAGTGTTAATTCCTTTCCCCAGTGTTAGGAGTTACCCTGCAGTCTTCCTTATTCCAATGTTAACTGAGATAGACTCTGCTCTAGGTGTCCGACCTCTGTCTTCATCTTCCTATCAAAACCCTCTTAGTTTTGAGAGCCATACTTTTCCCTGGCTAGCTCTAAGCTTTTGATAGTTCAAAAGCACTTTGGTTTAAGATCATCACGAAAGTCATGTTAAAAAGAAAAATCATCCTTCACCACTTCAGCTGACCCATGTGTTAGTCTGGGGCCTGACCTCCCAATGAATGTCATTGATCTAGTAGAAGAAGAGAAACATACCTCATTAAAAGTATGTAAAGATATCATTCTCTCCCTCTGCCACCCTGGCATAGCCCCCAATGCAGTCTATCCCTTTCTGCAGGATTTTTTTTTTTTTTTTTTTTAGACCGAGTTTTACTCTTTTCACCCAGGCTGGAGTACAGTGGCAAGATCTTGGGTCACTGCAACCTCTATCTTCCAGGTTCAAGTGATTCTCCTGCCTCAGCCTCCCAACTAGCTGGGATTACAGGTGTGCGCCACCATGCCTGGCTAATTTTGTAGTTTTAGTAGAGACGGGGTTTCATCATATTGGCCAGGCTGGTCTGGAACTCCTGACCTCAGGTGATCTGCCTGACTCGGCCTCCTAAAGTGCTGGGATTACAGGCATGAGCCACCACGCCTGGCCATTTTTAAAGTTACTATTATTATTTTTGAGACAGGATCTTACTCTGTCACCCAGGCTGGAGTGCAGTGGTGTGATCTTAGCTCACTGCAGCTTCAACCTCCCAGGTTCAAGAGATTCTCCCACCTCAGTCTCCCAAGTAGCTGAGATTACAGGCATGCACCATCACACACAGCTAATTTATGTATTTTTTCTGTGGAGACAAGGTTTCACCGTGTTGACCAGACAGGTCTGAAACTCCTTACCTCAAGTGATCCACCCGCTTCAGCCTCCCAAAGTGCTGGGATTTGCAGGGGTGAGTCACCATGCCCGACCTCTGCAGGATTATTTACCACTAGCCTGAAAACAGGCTGCAGCAGGGATACCACATTCTGTGATTCTGTGATAACAACTATCCCCTTTCTCCTTAGATTTCTGGTTTTGTAGAGAGAGGTATGCCCAAGTACATTTTCTCGCATCCTTTGCAGAGAGATGAGGCTGATGAGAAACAAATCCAGATCACTACTGTTGCTTCTGGGAAAACTATCTTAAAAATGATTACTCAGCTGGTAGCTTCCCTTTGCCCTCTCTCTCCTTTTTCATTTTTTTCCTTATTTGGAATGTAGAAAGTGATGGCTGGAACTAGCAGCCATTATGTGATCATGAGGCATCCTTAAGAATTGAAGCCTGGTGCTGAAAATGAGGTGACAGGATAGAAGGAGTACAATATTGATGTCTAATGTCAGCCTAGATAGCCTAGATTTATTACCACAGGCCCTGGAATATCTATCTCTATGTGTCATGTTATGTGAGAAAAACGAACTCTTGTCTGGTTGAAGTGATGCTTCCATTTCTAGCAGTCAAATTCCTATCCTAGGCATGCTTACTTTAACTTCACTTTTACTGTTTCCAACCATTGCAACTTGGACTTTCCTCCTGTCACTTCTTTGAAACTGCTCTTGTCAATTTTTTTCAAAAATTTTTTATTATTTTATTTTATTTTTGAGACAGATCTAGCTATGTCACCCAGGCTGGAGTGGAGTGGCACCATCTCAGTTCACTGCAGCCTCCACATTCTGGGGTCAAGCCATTCTTCTGTCTCAGCCTCCCAAGTAGCTGGGAAGGTGCATGTCACCACACCTGGCTAATTTTTGTATTTTTAGTAAAGATGGAGTTTCACCATGTTGCCCAAGCTGGTCTCAAACTCCTGACCTCAAATGAGTTACCTGCCTCAGCCTCCCAAAGTGCTGGGATTACAGGCGTGAGCCACCACACCCGGCCAACTTTTACTTCAGATAACTAGAAAAAAAAAAGAAAAGAAAAGAAAAAGAAAGAAAGCAAAGGAATTGCTGAACTTCAGAATAATTCTTCCCATTTCTTTTTTTTTCTTAAAAATACTTCTACATCAAGAAAAAAAGATTTGGAAGCAGTTACATAAGTTGAAGTCATTGTTTTTTAAACAATCTTTAAATTTTAGGCACTATAAACCATTCATTTATCCTTTGAGTTCTCTCTCATCTTCCGCTTTTTGATGGTTACACTATTATTGTCACATGCAATTCTATAGCATTGCATTTTGTTCTGTACCTGTTATTCTAAAATTGTTTTGCTTTAATTCCAAATTTAAACTCATTCTGAATTCACCCTTATCCTTTTATCATAACTTCTTTAATACTTGGTAGAGATAAAAGTTTCTATTTCTTTCTTTGGCTGTCACTTAAAGAAATGACATTAGGGTACATTGCCTTCCTTTTTGGTTCCTATGGGTGATTTTTTTTCTTTCTAGTTTCAATATTTTTGTTTTGATCATTTTTGTCTAAGTATTATAAGATTCTGTTTGTCAGATCTCTTTGCTTGCAGATTACAGAAAATCAACTTAAGCCAAGTAAGGCATCTTATTTTCTTATGCAAAGGAAAACATTAAGGGGGCATTCTATCTTCAGGCATGGCTGGATCCAGGAAAGCAAATGTTGTCACTAGAACTGTGTCTCTCTATGTGCGGGCTCCGTTGGTGTTATTCTGAGGTACCTTCTATACTTGTGGTAGCAATGATATCTACCAGCATGACAAGTTTCCATTGTCATCATAGGCAGAGTAGCAGACAACATGGCTTGTAGGACATATTTGGTCTCAGAATTAAAACCTTTTCATTGCATTTGAGAAATACAATGTTAGACATATAACTATGCAATTTTCTGGAATTTTCTGAAAGTGGCCCTTTCCTCCCTATTGTGCTCCCATTTTGAATCTTTCAACCTTATTCCAACTCCGTATGTCTCATCTAGTTGACATGGATGGGAAATTGATCAGCCGCAAACCATTTCCTTGGGAGAGAGAAAGATATGATTATTTTAGAAAAATATACCAGATTTTCTTGGTTTTCTAACATCATATTTACCTGACAGAAGGGCAGGAAGAAAGAGCTGGGACTCACCTTGACATCTGTCTGTACCCGATGAGGGGCAGCCTGACTGTGGGTGAATATCATGCCCAGGGCTGAAGTAGTTTTTATTTTAATCATTTACAAAGAAAAAGCTTCCCAAAGAAATCAGAGATGTTTCTCAGGTGCTAGGTCTACAGCCTTGCTTCTGACCTGTTCAGTACCCATAAAAGGTGCTGCAGGCTCCCCTGCAAAGCAATGTGTGGGTTTTAGATTATGTAAGACCCTGAATGCAAATGAGGAACTCAGAGGATGGTGGAAAGCCAGTTCCATGTTGGCAGGAGAATATTCTAGTGTTTTCCTCTCTAGATCTCCAACATGTTCATAGCACATAATAAGCACTAAATAGATATGTATTAACTGATTTTGAGTAACCAGGTCATATGTAGAACAGTTAAACAAAGACACAGAGGTGAGAGGAAAAAAAAAGGCTGGGTGCAGAGGCTCATGCCTGTAATCCCAGCACTTTGGGAGACTGAGGTGGGAGGACTGCTTGAGGCTAGGGGTTTGAGACCAGCCTAGGTAACACAGTGAAAAAATTAGCCAGGTGTGGTGGCACATGCCTGTAGTCCCAGTTACTTGGGAAGCTGAGGTGAGAGGATCATTTGAGCCAAGGAAGTGAAGGCTGCAGTAAGCCGCGATCTTACCACTGTACTCCAGTCTGGGCAATAGAGTGAGACCTTGTCTCAAAAAAAAAAAGTAAAATTAAAAAATTTGACCTGAATAACTAGCTACTTGCTAAATGTAATCCTTGCACCCTGAAAAGACTTAGTACATGTTCCTTTATACCATTAACTGATATCCAATTAACTTGTAATAACTATCTTAATAATTCTACGGCAGCAATTTGAGTCTCCTTGAAAGTTGTCAAGCATTTTCTTTTGTTAGTCTGCTCTGGGGTGATGAGTCACAAGTAGTAATTACTGGGTGGGAATTCATTTTTTTTTTCTTTTTAAATACAATGTTAAGCATGTTGTATTAATATTAAATAATTCTAAAGAGTGTTTCAATAATTTGGAAGTTATTAATGATTGGTGGATGAAAAGATTTTATCCAGTTGTCCAAGCATATGGCGAAAGAAAACTGGCTTAAGTTGTCAAATTCCTGTTTTCATTTGCCATTGAATCGCTGTTTAAAAATGAAACTGGAGAACATGTAATTACTCCAATGGAATGATTATGGGATGTCAAAAAACTTGTTGCTCTAGGTGGTTAACTGCATGACTAAGAGACAATAATGGTGTGGATAAGGTGAACCTTGTTCAGTAGTGATCTCAATTGCATTTTGGTTCTGTAAGGCACAAATAGGTTAACTGAATACCAAAGAGTAGTGAACTGCCTATGATTTGCATCTTTATATGATGGTGAAGAATTCAAGAAATTGGAATATAGTATTTATAACACTATATGACCACAATGTCCCATCAATTTCCTAGACTTCTGAGGGTAGGAAAACAGAAAGGGCCATATTCTCAACTTATGTAATTGATAACTACTAATTTTCTAACAATTTTCCAATGATTTTCCAATGATTCCAATGATTGCTTGCTATAAAAATGTAAAATAGAGCCAGAAGCTTTAGCATATATTATTCACACTGTAATTTTGGTTTATTTCCTTCTAGACTTTTTTCCATACTTTTTAGAACAGTTGTAATCATGTTGTTCATATAATCTACCCTTATTTTTTAAAACGTACTGTTATGTTACTTATGTTTAAAATAGCAAAAAACAAACAAAAATAAACAAACAAAAAAACTAGAAACAAAGTAAATAGGTGTCATACTCAATGGCCACATCATACTCTTAAAGATATTGGTTATAAAGATGATATAATTTATTTTATAATTTCCATATGGCTGGCTATCTAGATTATATACTTTTTATTTTTGCAATGAGACAAATATTGCTATGCATTGATTTTTTGCACACTTTTTTTTTTTTCCAGGAGTTTGCCTGTTTTCTTAGAAGAACATTCTACAAGGAAAATTCAAGGGTGGAAATTTATAAACCTATTCATAATGACTCTTGAAGCAAATATTATTCAGGACCTTTTTTTTTTTTTCTGAGACAGTCTCACTCTGTTGCCTAGGCTGGAGTGCAGTGGCATGATCATGGCTGACTGCAACCTTTGCCTCCCTGGGCTCAGGTGATTCTCACACCTCAGTTTCCTGTGTAGCTGTGACTACAGGTGTGTACCACTATGCTCTGCTAATTTTTGCATTTTTAGTAGAGACAAAGTTTCGCCATGTTGCCCAGGCTGGTCTTGAACTCCTGGCCTTAAGACATCCGCTCACCTCAGCCTCCCAAAGTGCTAGGGTTAAAGACATGAGCCACTGCACCTTGCCAGACCTATTAGAAGCAAACAATTATATCTTATGTAACAGGACAAAGAGAAAGCACATCTAGATGGCTAGAACCAGAGACTTAAGTCCACCAGAACTTTCTCTGACTCTAATTTCTTTACAAGGCTCAGCAGTTGGCCTCATCTCATTCATTTGCTGGCCAGAATGACTGCTGTAGAATTGAAGTGGTTATTCCACACCTGGTGCCTCAGCTGGAATGTCTACAATGTCTGTGGGCTTGCCAGATCTTTCTCTCTCCATGTTTCCTCTCATCATTCCGTAGCCCAACTCAAGATTCTTTACATACTAGTTGTCTTCTAAAAGTGCAAAACATGGGAGATGCAAGATCCCTTAAGTCACACAATACCACTTCAGCTGTGTTCCATTTGTCAAAGCAGGTCACAGGCTAGGCCAGATTCAAGGGGAGGGGGAATGGGCTTCACCATCTGATGGGAGGAATGGCATGGATGATAGTTACTTTTATGTGTCGACTTGACTGGACCACAAGGTGCCCAGATACTTGTCTCTGCATGACTCTGGGTATGTCCGTGAGGGGTTTCTGGATGAGATTAACATTTGAATTGGTACATCACGTAAAATGAATTGTCCTCCCTAATTTGTGTGGACCTCCGCCACTCAGTTGAAGGCCTGAACAGAACAAAGAAGCTGAGGTCAAGAGAGAACTAGTCCTGAACTGTGGGGTCAGGACAGGCTGGGATGCCATGGAAATTAGCTTCAAAGGTTTTTCAAAGTTTATAGCTTGGTGTAGTTAATGGTGTTGATTCTCTGTAGAAGGACTTTTTCTTTACTATATTCCTTCGACATAGTACGTTTTCCCCTGGTCTGGAGCAGGATGCTTTCTTAGTTTATGATGCAATGACTTAACAGTGGAGGTCTGCTTTATTTCTTTTTGAAATTCCATGAACTTTGAAATGAATTCTTTTTACTCTGAGTTCTTCATATACACGTAAACAAAATGTTCCACTGAATCCAAACAACCAGAGCTTTAAATTTGGAATAACTGTGAGAAAATTGAGTACTTGAGATTCAAGGAAAAACACAGGCAAAGTCTCTGACATCATTCCCCATCCCAAAGCTACCTTTGATGGTTAGTCATTAAACTGAGATTCTCTCAGGATCTGGGGCAGAAAACGGCACTAGCATGTTTTTTGTTTGGTTCAGGTTAGGTAACATTGGCATGTGATAGAAGTTATCTTTTGAATTATCTCAAGAATAAGAGCTTCACTTTTATGAGCAGGGAGTTTCAGTATGGTTTGTGTCATGAATAATCCTGCCTGACATGGACCATGACCCTTGAACATTCTGAAACGCAGGAAAATTCTAAGTCTTCATAAGATAAACAAGGAGCAGCATCTTGTTACTTTTTCTTTCAAATTTAAAGTATTATACTTCTGACTCTATGTTATGCATAGAATTTTAAATGTGGGTTTATATTTAGACTTGAATATGGTAGAAAACAAGGTTTGATATGTTCTGCTTCATAATGATACATCTACATATATATATATATATATATATATACACACACACACACACATATATATTTTGTAATAAACTTTTTATTTTGGAAAAATTTGGGGTTTACAGAAAAGTTCTAAAGATAGCACAGAGAGTCCCTGTATAATTCTCTTGCAGCTTCGCTTTCCCTTCATGTTATCAGCTCACATTACTGTGGTGCATTTGTCAAAACTGAGTAACCATCATTGGTGCATTACTAGTAGCTAAACTCCTGCCTATATTTAAGTTTCATTAGTTTTTTCCTAATGTCTTTTTCTATCCCAGGATCCTAACCAGGATACCACATTACATTTAGTTGTCACATCTCCTTTGTTCTGTGACAGTTTCTCAGTGTTTTTTTTTGTTGTTGTTTGTTTTTTAAGCTGGAGTCTCACTCTTTCACCCAGGCTGGGGTGCAGTGTTGCAATCTTGGCTCATTGCAACCTCTGTCCCCTGGATTCAAGTGATTCTCCTGCCTCAGCCTCCTGAGTAGCTGGGATTACAGGCATGTAATTGGCTAATTTTTATAAGTTTTTTTTTGTTGTTGGTTTTTAGAAACACAGGGTTTCATGATTTTGGCCAGGCAGGTCTCAAACTCCTGACCTCAGGTGATCCACCCGCCTTGGCCTCCCAAAGTGCTGGGATTACAGGCGTGAGCCAGCACGCCCAGCCTCTCAGTCTTTTCTTGTGTTTCATCATCTTGAAAGTTTTCAGAGTATTGGACAAGTGTGGTATAGACTATTCTTCAATTTTGGTTTGTCTGATGTTTTTCTTAAGATTAGATTCAGGTTATGGGTTTTGGGGTAGAATAACACAGGGCAAAATACCATTCTCATCACATCTTATCAGGGGTTACGTGATATACACATGATTTATCACTAGCAATGTTGTCCTTGATCATTTGGGTAAGATTGTGCTTACCAGCTGTCTACACTGTAAAGTTACTATGTTTCACTTTCTTTGAAGTGAGTCAGTATGTCCTGCCCACACTCAAGGGAGGGGTAGGGATTGAGCTTTACCCCTTGCTTATTTGGAATGCAAAATAATATTTTGGTAATGTTTTCAATTTCAGTGGACCTGTATTTTGTGTGTTTGAAGACAGGAAATAAATAAAGGCCTGGTACAAGCTCTTCCTTTTTGTTTCTGTTCTGAGTAAAGAGCTTGTGTCCAATGCCTTGCTGACTCTCTTATATATTTTGTCTAAAACACCCAACAATGTTGACTTATGCAGGATTATGATGGAAGTAAGTGGAAGGAGGTTTGCATATTCTTTTGAATGTATTTTCATCTTCCGATGAAGTAAAGATGAATCCCATACTAGTCTGTTCTTACACTGCTATAAAGAAATACCTGAGACCGGGTAATTCATAAAGAAAAGAGGTTTAATTGGATCATGGTTCTGCAGGCTGTATGAAGCATGATGCTGGCATCTGCTCAGCTTCTGGGAAGGCCTCAGGAAACTTACAGTCATGGCAGAAGGTGAAGGAGAAGCAGGCTCCTCTTACATGGCTGGAGCAGGAGGAAGAGAGAGGGGGGAGGTGCCACACACCATGAAAAAAACAGCTCTTGTGATAATTCACTATCACCACAACAGCACCAAGTTGGATGGTGCTTAAGCATGACAGACCCCCACCATGACCCAATCACCTCCCCACCAGGACTCACCTCCAACACCAGGGATTACAATTGAACATGAGATTTGGGTGGTGACACAGACTCAAACCATATCAAATTCTACATATGGAATGTAATAAACTCATTGATTTATTTTTTATTTTTGAGATGGTGTCTCACACTGTTGCCCAGGCTGGAGTGTAGTGGCGCCATCTCGGCTCATTGCAACCTCTGCCTCCTGAGTTCAAGTAATTCTCCTGCCTCAGCCTCCTGAGTGGCTGGGATTACAGGCAAGCACCTGGCTAATTTTTGTATTTTTAATAGAGACCAGGTTTCACCAGGCTGGTCTCAAACTCCTGACCTCGTGATCCACTTGCCTCGGCCTCCTGAGTAGCTGGGATTACAGGCACCTGCCACCACGCCTGGCTAACTTTTGTACTTTTAGTAGAGACTGGGTTTTGCCATGTTGGCCAGGCTGGTCTCGAACTCCTGACCTCGTGATCCACCTGCCTCGGCCTCCCAAAGTGCTGGGATTACAGGCATAAGCCACAGTGCCTGGCCAACTCATTGATTTTAAACCAAAGTTAGGGCTACACAGTTCTCTGTCTCAGTTTTAGCTCTGTCTTCCTATACATGCTCAGTGATCAGCTGGCAAACAGGTTCCTAACTGGATGATCATTCTTGCCTCCTCCCTCAGACCTTAGCATGGACCCCCAGGGTAGATATTAGGGGTTGAATTGTGTCCTTTCTCCCCCAACTTCATATGTTGAAGCCCTAAACCCCTGTACTTCAGAATGTGATCTTACTTGGAAGTCGGGTCTTTGCAGGTTAGTTAAGATGAGGCCATTAAGGTGGACTCTAGTCCTAGGTGACTGTTGTCCTTAACAAAAGGGGCAATTTGGTGACATAGATGGGCACACAGGAAGAACCTCATGTGAGGAGGAAGGGAGAGATTAAGATGATACTTCTGTAAGGCAGGAGAATCGTTTGAACCCAGTATCAGATGTTTGGCAAGAGACGTTGAGCAGGTTCTGTCTCACAGTCCTCAGAAGAAGCCAACCCTGCCAGTACCTTGAACTCGGACCTCTGGCCTCCAGAACTGTAAGACAATACATTTCTGTTGTTGCAGCCACCCAGTTTGTGGTACATTGTTACAGCATCACTAGGATTAGCAGATAATGGAAGTTGAACTGAGCAACCCAGTTTTTGTGACCCCAAACATGGTTGGTGGTAGGGCTTTCTCTTGGTCACAGGCTCTAGAAGGAATCTGCAACTTGTCATTTACTATAAGCCCTTCACAACTGGACTCTTCTACTCAGTGTTTATTCAAGATTTTTTCAGGTGCTTATCTTATTGAAAGTCGTAGTATTAATATTCTAGAACTGTACATAATGTCTTTACTTTCCAAAATTTCCTTCAATACCTGACAGCTTTCTATCTACTGACCCAATTGTGATGACAAACCAATGCTGGCTTTGGTAGTCAAATTCCTGACCACATGCTAATTGTTGACTCATTCAGTTTTGCCTGCAGATTTAGTCTCAATAAAATGAGCCACACCTTTTTTCTGATAAAGCAGCATTATCTTCTGGGGAGAATGAAATGTGGTTTTTCTTTGACAGATGAGTGGGAAAACCATTTGTGCATTTCCCATCTGAATCAAGCTTAAGCCCCTCCCGTAGTCAGCCAGGGCTGCATTAACCATGGACTACTGGTGCCCTAGCAAGGAGAGGCTGTGGATGCGGATAACTCCACACAGCTGTGCCTGGAGGCTGACGGATTATGGCAGATACTTCTCAGTTTTATTCAGGGACCAGAATGTGTTCACTTTGCATGGAGGAACTGATTAATTAAGTGATGGACTGGAGAGCAAAGAGGTAGTGGTTGATTATATTCATTAAAGGAAATGGAAAATTAACTCCTTAAGAGGCATTATCTTGTAATACTTCAATCTCATATATTCTGCACTTCCCTAGAATAGTTCAGTGTATTTCTTTCGTGTGCCTGGTAATAATCTCAGGAAACAGGACTGACTGAGTATCATGATGTCTATTTAGCATTTAAAGGAACTGAAATGTGGAAATGTACACATCTCTTTCCCCCCTACTCTAAAGTCTAATTCAAATGCAATTGCAACCAACATTTCACTAGGAAGGTAGCTTGGACATTTGAATAGACAAATGGATATTTGGCACTTCTGTCCATTTTTCACCAAACTTGTCAAGTACAATTTTGGTAGCTTGAAGGTTGCAGAAGATGCAACAGGTGGCTGCAGCCTTCAGCTCTTCCTTCTCTAAAGGAAGAAATGCAAGATTGGGAAGGTTGGTCTCTAACTGTGGCAGGTAAACACAGTCTGGTCCCAAAGTGAGTTGAGACTACTGGGGAATGGACTCTGTGCCCATCACTGTAGAATTGAGGTTACCAGTTGGGAAATTAGAAGCAACTTTCAGGTAGCATATAGTTTGCTGAATCCAATTCTTATCTATCCTATATATTAGGATTTTCATTTTTAGAGCAAAAATTTGAGTTCATCCCTCAAAATGCTTATTTCATCTCTTTTTGGAGTTAATGTATTTTTAGGGAAGTGTTGCCGGCTCTGATTTCTCCAACTGTCAATTCCTTATCTCCTATCTGGAAATCACTGCAGAGCCTGGATCATCGGAGGCAGTTTGGGGGCCATCTCCCATTCCCAGAATGGCATCAAACCTTAAATTGAAAGGTGTCGAGGGAGGGGAAGAAAGTATTTCCAGCAGTAAAATGAACTAGGATTAAACAACTCCCCAACAAAACAAAAACTGAAAAAATGAGAACTGGGACCTAAATGCCTTGAGGTGGTGAAATTGTCACTTATCAGAGCAGAACCAAACAGCACAGCCTTCAGCTACAGCCAGCCTGAGAGCTGAAAGACCAGCAGTGAAGGGAAGGAAGCTTCGAGGAGGGAGCAGAAACAGAATAAAATAAGTCAAAATAAAATAAAAGCAGCCGAGACTAGTGGAAAGGTACAAGCGTGGTGACTGATTGGCTGCAGATGGAGACCGTAATTTTCTTAGGCTATCCGTGTCTAGCAGGCAGTGACAGGGAGGAAGGGTGTCAGGTCTGAGGAGAAGAATACCGGAACCATTTTGTTGTGTAGAAAGTCACCGTGCTATGCGTCATGGCCCATGAAGGGCTGATTATATTACAGCATAAAGAAATAGTGGCTGAGAATTATGATCTTCAGCTATCAAGAAAACTTCGAATCATGTTTGTGCTTTTTACTAAGGAAGGAAAATTAGTTTATGATACATGAGGTGTTTCATTTGAAAGTGCAAGTTTGAGTTAAAAGGTTAAATTCAGTGATCTGGAAAAGTGTTATGTAGAGCCACGTATCCCTTGAAATATTGGGAAATTGATGTGGAAGTTATGCTGCGTCTCATCATTGAGATGAAAAGATTGAAAATTAGATTTCACAGAACAAAAATCATTGCTGGAGGCAGTTTGTGAGACAACAATGTTGAAGAATGAAAGGAGTAAAAATAAAGATGAACACACACACACACAGATACACATACACACACACGCTCACAGAGACATACACCAACTCACATAGACACACACTCATACACACAAACATACACTCTCATATTCACACATACACTCACTCACGATCAATGCCCTCCAGATTCACTTTATTCTTTTCCCTCCCTTGCCTTTTTCTAGAAAGAGCTGCATTTGCTACCCTTCCTGTTTCAGAATTGCTAACGTGAAATTTACCCAGGTGGAAGGACCAGGAGGACAGACGTGTTTGCGGAATGAAAATTCGTGGCAGAATGTGGGCTATTCTCTCCCTTCTGTGCTATCAAGTGACTTCTCTCTCCCCCACTCCCCATGTCAAGTTGGCCTTAGGCACACATTTCAAGGGCTTTCTGTGCTCATGTATTATTAACAAGTAATCCCTTTCTCCATTCCCACGGCGCGCCGAATGAGTCCTGCGGTGAGCTAGCACTTTAGCAAGGGGAAGTTGGGAGTAAGAGTCTGTTATTTCATCATCCCAGCAAGCAGAACAACTAACTGCCTCCCTACCTGTTTGTTTACTAACTAAATGGACACCCACAAAATGTCAGTAGGACGGGAGGTCCGGGATCTTGCAGTTTCAAGCCACTGCATCTCTAGCCCGTTCAGAGGAGAGATTGCTGGGCCCCAGGAGATGGTTTTGGAGGAGGAGGCTCGGTTGAAAGGGATCAAGGCCACTGCAGTAGGGCTGGGTGGAGATCACCTCGGAGATCCCTGGAATGCATGATTTGTCTTCTCACTTTCAAAATACAGGGTTCTAAGGCACATGTCTGTGAGGAAAGAAAAATAGAGCATTCTGAGCTATGTGAGATATGAGAAATTTATCAGGCCCAGAGAGACAGGAGTATGGAACTTCAATCATTCTCTCCCCACCCTGCACCCCTGCCTGGGGGCAAAGTTTGAAAGGCATTTTGTTCCAGATTAGCTGCCTAACACATTATCTTCTTGTTGCTGGAATTTGCAATACAAAGAACAGTGTATAAGCAATCAATAGCTTATGTTATTTTAACATAAGTTCTTGGTAAACAACTCAGGAACTTCTTTCTTCTTTTTCCTTTAAAAATCCACTTGAATGCTCTCCAGGGCCGCAATCCTCAAGCTTGGCCCAAACCAATTCTCTACTTTTGTTAATTTTGCCTCAGCTTCTTCCTTTTAGTTGACAGCTGAGATGCCCGGAACATTGAAGGGACAGGTAAACATTTAGACAGTGAACAGATAAAGTAACGAGAATTACAATGTCTTGAGTTTAGTGAGAGCT